>NW_026652287.1:21014698-21399910 GCF_009828535.3 Hylobates moloch | reverse complement strand
AGAGACAGGGTTTCACCATGTTAGCCAGGATGGTCTCGATCTCCTGACCTCTTGATCCACCCACCTCGGCCTTCCAAAGTGCTGGGATTACAGGTGTAAGCCACCGTGCCCGGCCTCGAGACTCCATCTTAAAAAAAAAAAAAAAGAAAAAAGAAAATATTCACTTGCCAGGTACAACGGCTCATGCCTGTAATGCCAACCAATCTAGAGGCTGAGGCAGAAGGACCACTTGAGACCCGGAGTTCAAGACCATCCTGAGCAACTTCGCAAGACCCCATCTCTAAAATAGTTTTAAAAAACAGTCAGGTGTTATGCAGGTGCCTGTAGTCCCAGCTACAGGTGGGAGGTTCACTTCAGCCCAGGAGTTTGAGGCTGCAGTGAACTATCATCATGCCATTGTACTCCAGCCTTGGTGACAAAGCAAGACTCTATCTCTTAAAAGAGAAAAAGGAGGCCTGGTGTGGCAGCTCACGCCTGTAATCCTAGCACTTCGGGAGGCTGAGGTGGGTGGATCACCTGAGGTCGGGAGTTGGAGACCAGCCCGACCAACATGGAGAAATCCTGTCTCTACTGAAAATACAAAATTAGCCAGGTGTGGTGGCGCATGCCTGTAATCCCAGCTACTCAGGAGGCTGAAGCAGGAGAATTGCTTGAACCCGGGGGGCAGAGGTTGCAGTGAGCCAAGATCATGCCACTGCACTCCAGCCTGGGCAATAAGAGCGAAACTCCATCTCAAAAAAAAAAAAATGCAGACAGAATGATGGAAGAAAAGGGCATCACCACTTGGTAACACCATAGTAAATAACTGTTGCAGGCAAAAGTGTCCATAGACGCTAAATATAGTAAGGGAAAGTAGAAACAGTATTTATACAACCACAAAGTAACTCCTCACAAGATACTAATGAAATGACCAAGTGAAAAATAACTCTATAGTGAAGAAACTTAGTAGACACAACCCTAACCAAGTGATCAAAGTTAACAACCCCAGTAGGCCGGGCACGGTGGCTCACGCCTGTAATCCCAGCACTTTGGGAGGCCGAGGCAGGCGGATCACGAGGTCAGGAGATTGAGACCATCCTGGCTAACATGGTGAGACCCCGTCTCTACTGAAAATACAAAAAATTAGCCAGGCGTGGTGTCACGCGCCTGTAGTCCCAGCTACTCGGGAGGCTGAGGCAGGAGAATGGCATGAACCCGGGAGGCGGAGCTTGCAGTGAGCCGAGACCGCGCCACTGCACTCCAGCCTGGGCGACAGAGCCAGACTCTGTCTCAAAAAAAAAAAAAAAACAACCCCAGTAATGCGACAAATATATACAATGCACTTTCTGATATCATGCAATGAGAAAAACACACAAATCATTTCTGTTGTATTCCTGCCAAAAATAAATATCTGAATCTAATAATAAGGAAACCTCAGATAAACCCTAATTGAGGGACAGTCTACAAAATAACCTGTAATCTTCAAAAGTGTCAAGTCATAAAAGACAAACTGCTTTGGATTAAAGGAGACCAAAGACACATGGTAACTGAAGGTAACAATTCTGGACTGGTTCTTGGACAGGGGGAGTAAATACGTATATTCTACACATATGTGTAGAATATATGTAGAATATATGTGTGTATATATATGTATATATATATACATACATATATATATGTAGAATATATGTATTTACTGGTTCTTGACCAGAAAAATGTTGATTTGTTGATTGTTTTAAAGGACATTAGAAGAAAAGGTCTGTAAACAGAATAACAGTTTGACACAATTATTAATTTCCTTATTTTGACAACTGTACTGTGGTTTTGAAATAGAATGCCCTTGTTATTAATAAATACAAGTTGAAGTATTCAGGGCTAAAGAGGCATCATGTCTCTCGTATGTTTAATAAGAATTTTTATTTTATATTAAATCTTACACATACAATTACCAATACAGAGAAAATGTTAAGGTGAATATGGTAAAACGTTACTTGAAGAATACAGGTGAAATATATAGAATTCTTTGTAATATCTTTACGATTTTTCTAAAAGTCTAAAATTATGTGTAAGTAAAATGTTTTTAATTGGAGACCATAAGTGATGTGATATGTTAACTCTATTTAATGCATTGTCCAAGGCATTTTTTAAATAATAATACTTAATCCTACTCAGCCTTGAAACTCAAATGCCATCTTTTCAGGAAGTCTTCCTTCGATTATCTCAATCAAATACATGATGCTGTTTTCAACTCTCCAGTTTAGATCTGTATTATAATTACTAGTGTATCTGTCATATGCCCACTACTCAGGACCATCACCTGACCATATTATGCTTCTGTGAAAATCAGAAAATGATGCCTCTTCCAGGGGGGTCATAGCCCCACATTAGAGAAAACAGTGTGGTCAGCAAGCAGTGTCTTTGTGAAAATTAAAAGTACCAGAAGCACATAGATATAGCCCCCAAAGGCACACTGTGTGGCCAAAGAAACACCTTGATTTCGGCCAGGCGCGGTGGCTCACGCTTGTAATCCCAGCACTTTGGGAGGCCGAGGCGGGCGGATCACGAGGTCAGGAGATCGAGACCACGGTGAAACCCCGTCTCTACTAAAAATACAAAAAATTAGCCGGGCGTGGTGGCGGGCGCCTGTAGTCCCAGCTACTCGGAGAGGCTGAGGCAGGAGAATGGCGTGAACCCGGGAGGCGGAGCTTGCAGTGAGCCGAGATTGCGCCACTGCACTCCAGCCTGGGCGACAGAGGGAGACTCCGTCTCAAAAAAAAAAAAAAGAAACACCTTGATTTCAACATCCATTCACACTTGGTCAGGAACTCTTAGACAAATAAAAACCTGAACAACCAAGCTTGGCAAAAGTATCTTTCTACCACTACCAAAATTAGCAGAGGAATCATGCCTCATATGATACACACTCAGTAAATACCTAATGAATTAACAGCCCAATCAGAACAAGGGAAAGAAAAAAAAAGAAGAAAGTTAAAATTTTCCATTTCAAAGCTATCAATCTTTAAATCAGGGGTCAGGAAACTACAGCCCACAACCTGTTTTGGTCTGGCTTCTGGGCTAAGAATGATTTTTAAGTTCCTCAAGAGTTGCTTATGGTAAAAGGAATTTGAGGGGAAATGGGAAAAAAAAAAAAAAAAAAGGATTGTTTAAAGAAAAAAGGATATGCAACAGAGAAGTTATATGGCCCTAGAGCCTACAATACTTATTATCTGAGACTTTACATAAAAAGTTTGCCCATCCTCACGCTGAAGAAAAAAAAAAACATAGCTGCAACAGCAATACAACAATTAAAAATCAAGCAGAGCCAGGTGCAGTAGTGCAGCCTGTAGTCTCAGCTACTCAAAAGGCTCAGATGAGAGGATCACCTGAGCCCAGGAATTAAAGGCCAGTCTGGTCAACATTACAAGACCCTGTCTTTTAAAAAACTGAAAGATAAAGTTGTTTATTATTTTACATGAATCAGTATTTACTAGTTCTGCATGTGGGCATTTCTGGTAAAGACTAGAAAACCTGCTAGACAAATTCTGTAAGAGCTGTAACATTCCAGTACTTCTTTTCTATTTTGTAGAGATGCGGTCGCACTATATTGCCCAAGCTGGTCTCTAGCTCCTGAACTCAAGTGATCCTCCTACCTCAGCCTCCCAAAGTGCTGGGATTACAGGCATGAGACACCATGACTAGCCTCCAGTACTTCTAAAATAAACTGCTGGATAGCATTAAGTTATTTTCATGGAAGTTTTATGTACATATAAGAAATGTCATTTAAGTCCCCATGTTCTCATTTAAGTAATGCTGTATATTAAAATTTGAGAGGCCGGGCGCGGTGGCTCACACTTGTAATCCCAGCACTTTGGGAGGCCGAGGCGGGCGGATCACGAGGTCAGGAGATCGAGACCACGGTGAAACCCCGTCTCTACTAAAAATATAAAAAATTAGCTGGGCATGGTGGCCTGTAGTCCCAGCTACTCAGAGAGGCTGAGGCAGGAAAATGGCGTGAACCCAGGAGGCGGAGCTTGCAGTGAGCCAAGACGGCGCCACTGCACTCCAGCCTGGGTGACAGAGCGAGACTCCGTCTCAAAAAAAAAAAAAAAATTTGAGGTTGATCCACCTACTGAAAAAAAAAGTATTTTACTAGTGTACATGTGATGGCAATACATGCACACCTCATTTTATTCTGCTTTGCTTTACTGAAATTCACAGATGCTGCATTTTTGACAAGCTGACGGTCTGTGGAAACCCTGAGTCGGGCAAGTCCATTAGTGCCGTATTTCCAGTAACATGTGCTCTCTTTGCACCTGTGTCACATTCTCATAAATCTCACAATATTTTCAAACTGTTCCGCTATTATTGTATATGTTATAGTAATCTGTAATCTGTACTCAGTAATCAATGACGTTACCCTGATTTGTTTTAAGGCACCACAAACTGTCCATATAAGACAGCAATCTTTTTTTTTTTTTTTTTTTTTTTTTGAGACAGAGTCTCGCTCTGTCACCCAGGCTGCAGTGCAGTGGCGCGATCTCGGCTCACTGCAAGCTCCGCCTCCTGGGTTCACGCCATTCTCCTGCCTCAGCCTCTCCGAGTAGCTGGGACTACAGGCGACCGCCACCACACCCGGCTAATTTTTTGTATTTTTAGTAGAGACGGGGTTTCACCGTGGTCTCGATCTCCTGACCTCGTGATCCGCCCGCCTTGGCCTCCCAAAGTGCTGGGATTACAAGCGTGAGCCACCACGCCCGGCCTAGCAATCTTAATAAATGTTGTGTGTTATGACTACTCCATGAACCAGCAGTCAGCTTGTCTCTCTTTCTCCTCGTGCCTATTCCCTGAGATACAACAATATTGAAATTAGGCCAATTAGGCCAGGCATAGTGGCTCACACCTATAATCCCAGCACTTTGGGAGGCCAAGGCAGGTGGATCACTTGAAGCCAGGAGTTCGAGCCCAGCCTGGCCAACATCGTGAAACCCCATCTCTACTAAAAATACAAAAATTAGCCAGATGTGGTGGTGGGCGCCTGTAATCCTAGCTACTCAGTAAGCTGAGGCACGAGAATTGCTTGAACCTCAGAGTTGTAGGATGCACTGAGCTGAGATCATGCCACTGCACTCCAGGCTGGGAAACAGAGCAAGATTCTGTCTCAAAAAAAAAAAAAAAAAAAAATTACTGCTCATTGACAAAAGCTATGATGGAAATGTACAAGGACATAAATGTTTTCCTAACTGCTAACACAAGAATCAGTCCATAGTCCAGGGATCAAGGGATAATTTTGACGTTCAAGCTATATTATTTAAGAAATACGGCCGGGCACGGTGGCTCACGCCTGTAATCTCAACACTTTGGGAGGCTGAGGCAGGCGGATCACCTGAGATCAGGAGTTCGAGACCAGCCTGACCAACATGGAGAAACCCGCCTCTACTAAAAATACAAAATTAGGTGGGCATGGTGGTGCACGCCCGTAATCCCAGCTACTCAGGAGGTTGAGGCAGGAGGATCGCTTGAACCTGGGAGGCGGAGGTTGCAGTGAGCCAAGATAGCGTGCCACTGCACTCCAGCCTTCCAGCCTGGGCGACAAGAGCAAAAAAAAACTCTGTCTCAAAAAAAAAAAAAAAGACAGAAAGAAAAATACATTTTGTAAGGCTACTACTGCCATTCATAGTCATTCTCTGATGGATCTGGGCAAAATAAATTGAAAACTTTCTAAAAAGTATTCACCATTCTAGATGCCATTGAGAATGCCATCCATGAGCATGGGAGGAGGTTAAAACATCAACAGGAGTTTTAGAGGAAATAGCTTTTTTTTTCTTTTCTTTTAAGACAGAGTTTTGCTCCTGTTGCTCAGGCTGGAGTGCAATGGCACAATCTCAACTCACTGCAACCTCCGCCTCCCAGGTTCAAGCGATTCTCCTGCCTCAGCCTCCCAAGTAGCTGGGATTATAGGCGCCCGCCACCACGCCCCACTAATTTTTGTATTTTTAGTAGAAATGGGGTTTCACCACGTTTGCCAGACTGGTCTTGAACTCCTGACTTCAGGTGATCCGCCCTCCTTGGCCTCCGAAAGTACTGGGATTACAGGCGTGAGCCACCGTGCCCTGCCAGGAAATTGCTACTAATACTCATGAATGATTTTGAGGGATTCAGGACTTCAGTAGAGCAAGTAACTGCCGATGTGGTAAAAAAGCAAGAGAACTAAAATTAGAAGTGGGGTGAGAAGATGTAACTGAATTGCTACAATCTCATGATAAAACTTGAATAGATGAGGAGTTGCTTCTCATGGATAAGCAAAGAAAGTGGTTTCTTAAGATGGAATCTACACCTGGTGAAGCTGCTGTGAGCACTGTTGAAATGACAACAAAAGATTATGAATATTCCAGAAACGGGCCGGGCGCGGTGGCTCACATTTGTAATCCCAGCACTTTGCGAAGTTGAGGCGGGCAGATCACGAAGCCAAGAGTTCAAGACCAGCCTCACCAATATGGTGAAACCCCGCCTCTACTAAAAATACAAAAATTAGCCTGGCGTGGTGGCACGCACCTGTACTCTCAGATACTCAGGAGGCTGAGGCAGGAGAATCACATGAACCCAGAAGGCAGAGGTTGCAGTAAGCTGAGATTGCACCACGACACTCCAGCCTGGGAGACAGAGCGAGACCCCATCTCAAAAAGAAGAAAAAAAAGAATATTCCAAAAATGAAATGGACTGGCGCAGTGGCTCATGCCTGTAGTCCCAGCACTTTGGGAGACCAAGGCGGGCAGATCACCTGAGGTCAGGAATTCGAGACCAGCCTGGCCAATATGGTGAAACCCCATCTCTATTAAAAATACAAAAATTAGCCGGGTATGGTGGCGTGCACCCATGGCCCCAGCTACTCATGAGGCTGACACAAGAGAATTGCTTGAACTCAGGAGGCAGAGGTTGCAGTGGGCCGAGATTGTGTCACTGCACTCCAGCCTGGGCAACAGACTCTGTCTCAAAAAAATAAAATAAATGTACATTTTCATGTTTGTCTTATTCACTGTTACTTAATTAACAAGAAAAACAATATAAGCAAACAATCTAATGCATCCTGATAACTGAAAAACATTAAATAATCTAAGAATAAAATTACCTTCCATTATTGTTTCAACAACTGGGGGAGGCTGGGCACAGTGGCTCAGCCTGTAATCCCAGCACTTTGGGAGGCTGAGGCAGGTGGATTACCTGAGGTCAGGAACTCAAGACCAGCCTTGCCAACATGGTGAAATCCCCTCTCAAATAAAAATACAAAAATTAGCTGGGCGTGGTGGCACATGCCTGTAATCCCAGCTACTCGGGAGGCTGAGGCAGGAGACTCGCTTGAACCCAAGAGGCGGAGGTTGCAGTAAGCCAATATCACGACAATGCACTCCAGCCTGAGTGACACGGCGAGACTGTCTCAAAAAAAAAATTGGGGGGAAAAAACATGCAATTTCTATTGGTACTGTCACCATACAATATAATTATAGAGCTTCATGCCTTTTTATTTTTCACCATTCTGCTCATCCATCACCATTTTTCAACACTACTCCTCTATATGTCCTTCAGTAGTTTCTAATGCTATTTCAACAAGACCTGGGTAACAGATTTTTTTATATAATCAAAATATTTCATTGATCCAGGTTTCTAGAATCAGACTGGTTGTATAGAAGTAACTAATTTTCTTTGGCATAAGGGTACTACATACCTCTAACCCCCTTCCAGTAAAACTGTAAGAATGCTATTCCCTCCAGCTATTCACATGGCTGCCCCTTTCTTGTTAGTTACCAACTTAAATGTCACCTCCGAGAGAAGCCTTCTCAAACTACCCCCTCTACAGCAGCTCCCCAACTACTATTATGTCTACCTGTTTTAATACTTAAGTAACTAATATTTAGTACATCAGTTAGACAATTAACTAAAATCTAGAAATCAAGTTCCACCTCTTAAGGTTAACTCACTTAGGTGAGTCATTTTGTTCTTCTCATTTCAGACTTCTTGTTGTTGAAATTATTATTAGAAAGGGAAATCCTATACCACATATCGAATATTTTCTCCCTAAAAAGTTGAGTCAAATGAGGTGGCAGGAGGGGGTAGGCCATGACAACCCAAACATAGTAAAGCTAGAGTTTGTTTTTTTTTTTTAGAAAACTGAGGTGGGAAGGCAACTCTAAATTCACACACAACAACTGCCAGATTAATCCAGTCATATAATCACCTAGGATCATTGTTTCAAAACAATTACCATTCACACAAGAACTAATATCAGCATTAATTGCTTGGGTTCAAATTCCGGCCCCATCACTTCTCAGCTCTGTGGCCTTAATCCTGTGACTTCAGCTCTCTGTGTTTCAATTTCAACATCTATGAAATGAAGATAAAAATAGTACCTTCTCAAAAGAAAAAAAAATAGTATCTTCTCATAAGGTTGTGGAAATTAAGTAATATTCCATACAGATCGCATAGCTTATAACAGTGCCTGGTATGTTATTAAGTGCTTAATAACTGCTAGCTAACATAATTATTTCCTCATATTCCAGCATACACTAGAGTAGCAAAGGAGGAAAAAAAAGGCCAGTCGCAGTGGCTCACACCTGCAATCCCAACACTCTGGGAGGCCAGGGTGAGTCCAGGAATTTGAGACCAGCCTGGACAACATGGCGAAACCTCATCTCTACAGAAAATTTTAAAAATTAGGCAGGTGTGGTGGCTCGTGCCTACAGTTCCAGTTACTTGGGAGCTAAGGTGGGAGGATCACTTAAGCCCAGGAAGTCGACGCTGCAGTGAGCCAGGATCATGCCACTGGACTCCAGCGGCGTGGTCTGACAGAGTGAGACCCTGTCTTAAACCACCACCACCACCACCACACTCTTCATATGAAGTTTTACCCTTTCAGTGCCTTTACCCCTTGAGTCTCTCTAGAGAAAGGGGTAAGAGGTTTGGTCATGAAGCCATAAACAACTAGATCTGACCTAGACACACCGAAAAATCCAAACAACTCAGGTAGAAAAGGATCTTAGGGCTCTAGTCCCATGCTGTCCAAGAGAACTTTGTACAGTGATGAAAATGTCCTATGTCATGTTGTCCAATATTGCAGCCATTAGGCACATGTGGCAGCTAAGCACTTGAAATATGGTTAGTATGGCTGAGGAACTGAAATATTTAAATTTTAATCAACATAATTTTAAATTTAAAGAACCATGTGTGGAAGTAGCCACAGTACTGTACAGTGCCCATTCCCATCTTCTCGAGTTCTCCAGACAGTAAGCCACCCACCTTCCACGGCATTCATATCACCTCTGACTTATGCACCAAGAATGCTTCCTGACAGGAAACTCAAGTCTCTCCCAATGATCTACCCATTGCTCATAAACTTATCCCTTTCTGGAGGCCACAAAACAATTGTATTCCCCTTCAAAAGACTATCGGTGGAGGAGAGGGGAGTATAGCTGAAACAACGTTGGCCATTTACTGATAACTGCTAAAGCTGAGTGACAGGTACATACGATTCATCCAACTGTTCTCTTTTTAAATACGTTGAAATTTTACATTTTAAAAACCTTATTAGTGTTTACTTTAAGCTCATTTCATTTTCTAACTGAAACATATTCTTCCAAATGTGTTCCCTTACTTTCAGTGAGGACCCCCTCCAATTCTTCTATCACACTGTGAACCAAATTTTTTCTACATACACCATGTGTATAGCATCCCTGTACTTTATTTATTTTCTTTTTTTTTGAGATGGAGTCTTGCTCTGTCACCCAGGCTGGAGTGCAGTGGCATGATCTCAGCTCACTGCAAGCTCCGCCTCCCGGATTCACGCCATTCTCCTGTCTCAGCCTCTCCGAGTAGCTGGGACTACAGGTGCCCGCCACCACGCCCGGCTAATTTTTTGTATTTTTAGTAGGGACGGGGTTTCACCGTGGTCTCGATCTCCTGACCTCGTGATCCGCCCGCCTCAGCCTCCCCAAGTGCTGGGATTACAAGCGTGAGCCACCGCGCCCAGCCATCCCTGTACTTTAGCACAAACTCTTCCCGCCTGGAACTTCCTCCTCTCTTCCATGGCCTCACTGAAAACTGCTTATCATCCTTGAAGATCCATCTCAACTCTCATCATTTTGAAGCCCTTTTTCTTCACTGCCCACCCATGGCAGTCCCCTCCCAGTGCTACCAATTTAAACTATCTGCATGCCTGCCTTCTCTACTACACTGGGTAACCTGGAAGCAGAGATAATGTTTCATTCATCTTTGTCTCTGTCCTAGCCTGACAGCATCAAATGTGTAATGAATTAATGAATATACAAACTCAGTGAAACGCTAAACTGTATCCATTCATACTGTACTACCCCAAGCCCATCAATACCACTTTTCAACCTTAACTTGCTGGTGTAGTTTCTACTGGTTTCCAAACATGCTAATAAGAACAGCTAAAAGTTACTGAGCACTTATTACTTGCCAGGCATTAAGTGTGTTACATGTTTAATTCATTTAATCCTCTTCCATCCCCTTTTTACAGGGGAAGAAACTTAAGCATAAGTGAAAATAACTTGCCTTATATCACAAAGTATGAAGGAGCAGGGATGCGAATACTAGTTGTGAAGTCCCTGCTCCTGTGTACAATAAGGAAGACAAATCATAATCTCAAATGCAAGCTTCCAATCCCAAAATTCAGATTTGGGAAAGGGGATTAGGATGCCATATAGTAAAAAGAAAAAGTAACTTTAGGCATTCTCCATAAAACAGTGTGAGGGAAAATGGTAATCTTTTTATTCTTGTAATTTATAGTAAGCTACCACTGAATAAGAAAGCTAACTTGTACTAGACAAGGTTAAGTTCTACAGGAACTTTTTAATTATTAGAAGTAGTTTCATGGAAAATTTGGGCTAGATCTTAAACGGTAAGTATGAGGATCTCGAATGGCAGAACAATGATGGAGGAGCAAGCAAGAGGCAGACACTGGGCACTGGACCTCCACAAGCAGTGAGGAAGGAGACCATCTTGATTTAAATGGAGGTCATATTTTTGAAGAGTTAATGGGAAACATGATCAGAAAGGTAAAATGGAGTTCTATCAAGGGTCAGCAAATGCCCAGGGGC
This sequence comes from Hylobates moloch, assembly GCF_009828535.3. Lineage (NCBI taxonomy): Eukaryota > Metazoa > Chordata > Mammalia > Primates > Hylobatidae > Hylobates > Hylobates moloch. The sequence continues at coordinate 21,388,823 of NW_026652287.1, read as the reverse complement.
CTATGGCCTATTTTTACATGGCTTAAAGCTCAGAACATTTTTTACATTGTAAAGAGCTTTTAGGTCAGGCACGGTGGCTCACACCTGTAATCCCAGCACTTTGAGAGGCAGAGGTGGGCAGATCACCTGAGATCAGGAGACCAGCCTGGCCAACGTGGCGAAACCCCATCTTTACTAAAAATACAAAAATTAGATGGGTGTGGCAGCATGCGCCTGTAATCCCAGTTACTCAGGAAGCTGAGACAGCAGAATCGCCTGAACCCAGGAGGCAGAGGTTGCAGTGAGCCAAGATTGCACCACTGCACTCCAGCCTGGGCAACACAGCAAGACTCTGTCTCAAAAAAAAAAAAAAAGAAAAAGAAAAAGAAAGAGCTTTTAAAATATGTAAAGAAAAACGTGCAAACATACACAAAAAAATGGGACTGCATATGGCCTGCAAAGCCTAAAATATTTACTATTGGGCTGGGCACGGTGGTTCACACCTGTAATCCCAGCACTTTGGGAGGCTGTGGCAGATGGATCATCTGAGGTCAGGAGTTCGAGACCAGCCTGACCAAAATGGTGAAACCCCATCTCTACTAAATACAAAAAAATTAGCCGAGTGTCGTGGCACATGTCTATAACCCCAGCTACTTGAGAGGCTGAGGCAGGAGAATCGCTTGAACCCGGGAGGCAGAGGTTGCAGTGAGCCAAGATGGCACCATTGTACTCCAGCCTGGGTGACAAAAGCAAAACTCCATCTCAAAAACAAAACAAAACAAAAAAACAAATTTACTATCTGGCCCTTTACAAAGTTTGCCAGGCCTTGGATTAGGTCATAGAAAGCTTTGAAGTTAAAGACTCCCTCGGGCTTGGGAATAGGGTGATTTTTAAGCAGAGGGGTAACCCAACACAAGTAGAGTTGAAATCTAATAGCAAAAGGTAGGCTAAGTTAAACCCATGGATAAATTAATGTATCGCAGTAATTAAGAATAAAATGTACAACCTCCTGATATTATTGTTTGGCCCAAATAAAACAGCATAGCCAGGAATTTACCTAAAGCCACAGAGGAAAGGAACTATTTCCTCAACTACTATATTCCTTCCCTCTGGAAGACTAACATGTACTGCTGAAGTCTTGTTCAGTGTCCTTCTAGTCCCAGACTCTGCAGCCTACCAACATGGACTGAGACAGGGAAAGTGAGTTCCATACTCTAATTTTCCTACAGAAGCATCCTAAGTGGTGTATGGGTTCTTAGATCAAGTCGCAAACACACTCACAGCCCATGATATCGTACACTACTTTTTAGTTCAAATTAATTATGAGTAACAACAGACCATCTGCCAAAATAGGGAGCTGCAGAAAACTAACCATTATTTATGATGTTGTTTCCAAATTTCAAAATTAAAAAAAAAGAATTATAAACAAACTTTTTGATTGAAACTCACTGATAGAGAACTGCCAGGACTAACGCATGGTTGATTGAAGAAATTTTATGGCTGACAATAATGACTGGATTGTTTTCTTCATTATTATTATTTTATTTTATTTTTTTTTTTGAGATGGAGTCTTGCTTTGTTGCCCAGGCTGGCGTGCAATGGAGCGATCTCAGCTCACTGCAACCTCCGCCTCCCAGGTTCAAGCGATTCTCCTTGCCTCAGCCTGCTGAGTAGCTGGGATTACAGGTGCTTGCCACCACGCCTGGCTAACTTTTTTGTATTTTTAGTAGAGACGGAGTTTTGTCACGTTGGCCAGGCTGGTCTCAAATTCCTGACCTCAGGCAATCCACACGCCTCCCAAACTGCTGGGATTACAGGCTTAAGCGACTGCTTCCAGCCTTCTTCACTGATTTTTACTTGTTTTTGTCATATCTCTGTATTAGAGGCAATGGAACACAGTTATTAAAAAGCAAAGACTTTGAAATCTCACAAGATTAAAAATCTCAGCTTTGTCACTTCCTATCTCTTTGACCTAAGGGCAATTTCCTTAATTTCTCCAATCCATCACTTCCTCATCTGTAAAATAGATATGGCACTACCAGCCTGACAGGCTGGGCTGTCGTAAGGCTTAAAAGATATACAAGTAATGCTCTTGGCACAGCTCTCCTGAAACCTAATAGGCACACAATAAACGGTATTTTATGACATAACATTTATTACATAAATAAAATATTCATCATCTCCTCTTTTCACATCATAGATAGCTAAATGTGTTTTTTTCTTCAGAAAAAATGGCCACTACTACCACTTGGCTCAGAAATGCTAGTCTTTATTTTCTGAAATGTTTTATATAGAAAAAAATTTAATAATAAAGACATTCTTATATATTTCCTTACCCTTTTAGATTGGGTTAAAAAGTATGGAGACTTCTGGCCGGGTGCGGTGATTCAAGCCTGTAATCCCAGCATTTTGGGAGGCTGACGCGGGCAGATCATGAGGTCAGGAGATCGAGGCCTTCGTGGCTAACACAGTGAAACCCCGTCTCTACTAAAAATACAAAAAAATTAGCCGGACGTGGTGGCGGGCACCTGTAGTCCCAGCTACTCGAGAGGTGGAGCTTATAGTGAGCCAAGATCACACCACTGCACTCCAGCCTGGGCGACAGAGCAAGACTCTGTCTCCAAAAAAAATAAAAAAAGGTATGGAGACTTCTTATAGCATTTATAGACTATAAATAACTAAATTCCCTAAATTCCTTATCTGTCACAAATGTAAATTCCTCATTTTATTTATTTATTTTTTTTTTGGCAGTGGGGGGATAGGGTCTCACTCTGTTGCCTGGGATGGTATACAGCGGCGCAATCATAGCTCACTGCAACCTCAAATTCCTGGGTTCAAGTGACCCTCCTGAGTCAGCCTCCCAAGTAGCTGAGACTATAGGCATGCACCACCGTGCCCAGCTAATTTATTTTTGTAGAGATGGGGCCTCACTATGTTGCCTAGGCTGATCTTGAATTCCTGAGCTCAAGTGATCCTCCTCCCTTGGCTTCCCAAAGTGGTAGAATTACAGGTGTTAGCCACTGCACCCAGCCAAAATTCCTCATTTTCTTTTCCATTTTTCATACTGTTGAAGTATAGTCCTTCAGCCAGAGAAGCTAGTGACTCAAGTTCCTGGTTGATTAAAAGAAACTAATATTTTTTAATACCATCACTAGTTTTCTTTCTTTCCAGAGATCCAAAATACAATGATAATAACTCATCTCTGCCACCTTCTGAGTGAATTTGAAGAGGTCACTTAACCTCTCTGGGCCTTCATTTCCTCATGGGTAAAATGTGGACAGGATAACAGATTATCTAACAGGACTATGTGGTAATCACATGAGATTATGTATGCCCTGGGAGAATAAACTCACGGTAGGGTCCGGTTCACTCAACCCTGTTTCCCTCCTTTTTAATTATGACCCTAATGAATTTTTCAAGCTGAGGTCAGTAAGCTTCTCAAACATACTTATTTCTGTGCATAGCCAGTGGTTGTCCTTGAAGCACTAAAAAGAACAAGACCCTTAGCAACATACCAGACTGCTGATAAGAGGGGCTGGAATGCAGTGCTGTGATAATACCTCCTGCAATCTTTAACTCCTGAGCTCAAGCAATCCTCTCGCTTCAGCCTCGTGAGTAGCTGCGACTACAGGTGTGTGCTACCATCCCCCATTAATTAAAAAATATTTTTTGTAGAGATGGGGTCTTGTTATGTTTCTCAGCCTGGTCTTGAACTCCTGGCCCTTCCCATTTCAGCCTCCCCATGAAGTAGGGAGGTTTACAGACATGATCCAGGCCCATTCTTCTGATGGTTTTTTGTTTGTTCATTTGTTTTTCTCCTCATCTAAAAGAACTCCTTTCAAGATTTTATGAGACAGAAGTAAACATCAGCATCTCAAACACCTCAATGCCATAAGGTGGCAGGGGCAATGAGAACTTTCTGCCTAGTCTATACTACCACATAAGCTCCAGAAAGAGTGACCTCATCTGGCTTATTCACTACTGTATTCCCAAACCTCACAAGCAGGAGGTACTCCAAAAATAAAAAAAGGGGAGGGAATTAAACGTGGTATGCCTATAAATGCCATGCTTTCTACATGACAGCTTTTCCTTGACAGGGTCAACTGCTACTGCTTAATAATAAAACCAATAGTCAGCCGGGCGCAGTGGCTCACGCCTGTAATCCCAGCACGTTGGGAGGCCAACGTGGGTGGATCACGAGGTCAGGAGTTCGAGAACAGCCTGACCAAGATGGTGAAACCTTGTCTCTACTAAAAATACAAAAATTAGCCAGGCACGGTGGTGGGCGCCTGTAATCCCAGCTACTTGGGAGGCTAAGGCAGGAGAATCACTTGAACCTGAGAGGCAGAGGTTGCAGTAAGCTGAGATCATGCCACTGCACTCCAGCCTGGGCGACAAGAGACAAACTCCGTCTTAACATAACATAACATAACATAACATAACATAACATAACATAACATAACATAACACAACACAACATAAAACATCAAACCAAACCAAACAAAAGCAATAGTCTGGTCGGGCGCCATGGCTCACGCCTATAATCCCGCCACTTTGGAAGGTCGAGGTAGGTGGATCACTTGAGAATAGGAGTTTGAGACCAGGCTGACCAACATGGTGAAACCCCATTTCTACTAAAAATACAAAAATTAGTCAGGCACAGTAGTGCATGCCTGTAGACTCAGCTACTCGGGAGGCTGAATCACCTGAACCCAGGAGGCGGAGGTTGCAGTGAGCTAAGATTGCACCACTGCACACCACTGTACTCCAACCTGGGCAACAGAGTGAGACTCCATCTCATAAAAATTAAACCAATAGTCACATATTCAACAAATTATTATTTTGAGACACAGTCTCACTCTGTCGCCCAGGCTGAAGTACAGTGGCACAATCTCTGCTCACTGCAACCTCTGCGTCCCGGGTTCTAGAGATTCTCCTGCCTCAGCCTTCTGAGTCACTGAGACTATAGATGTGCCACCACAAATGGCCAATTTGTGTATTTGTAATAAACACGGGGTAGGCCAAGTGTGGTGGCTCACGCCTGTAATCCCAGAACTTTGGGAGGCCAAGGTGGGCGGATCACAAGGTCAGGAGATCGAGACCATCCCAGATAACACGGTGAAACCTCGTCTGTACTAAAAATAAAAAAATTAGCTGGGCATGGTGGCAGGCGCCTGTAGTCCCAGCTACTTGGGAGGCTGAGGCAGAAGAATGGCATGAACCTGGGAGTCGGAGGTTGCAGTGAGCCGAGATCACGCCACTGCACTCCAGCCTGGGCGACAGAGCGAGACTCCGTCTCCAAAAAATAAATAAATAAATAAACAAACACAGGGTTTCACCACGTTGGCTATGCTGGTCTTGAGCTCCTGACCTCAGGTGATCTGCCCACCTCGGCCTCCCAAAGTGCTGGGATTACAGTCGTGAGCCACTGTGCCTGGCCACAACAAGTTAATTGATAACTTACTAAGCATACAAAGTTGTACAAGACACTTGCTCCTACTGTCAAGATGCTCTAAATCTAGAAGATAATGCAAATATTTCCAAACAAGTCAGATCCCAAATAAACACATGCACCGCATGTTTCAATTATTTATTTATTTATTTGATTTTTGAGATGGAGTCTCGCTCTGTCGCCCAGGCTAGAGTGCAGTGACGCGATCTCGGCTCACTGCAAGTTCCGCCTCCCAGGTTCACGCCATTCTCCTGCCTCAGCCTCGCGAGTAGCTGGGACTACAGGCGCCCGCCACCATGCCCGGCTAATTTTTAGTATTTTTAGTAGCGACGGGGTTTCACCGTGTTAGCCAGAATGGTCTCGATCTCCTGACCTCGTGATCCGCCTGCCTCGGCCTCCCAAAGTGCTGGGATTACAGGCGTGAGCCACCGTGCCCAGCCTGCATGTTTCAATTAACAACAGACCTATATACAAGATCAACCAGTAAGTTAAGGTAAATTTACTCTTAAAGAAAGATATTTTTGACCAGGCGCGGTGGCTCACACCTGTAATCCCAGCACTTTGGGAGGTCAAGGTTGGCAGATCACTTGAGGTCAGAGGTTACAAGTCTTAACTCCTAACCACACTGAACTTTCTGTCTGCAGAGAAGAGCATCGGTCAAGAGTTCACAAAACGGCTAGGCACGATGGCGTGCACCCATAGTCCCAGCTACTTGGGAAGCTGAGGTGGGAGCACTGCTGGAGCCCAGGAGTTCAACGCCCTGGGCAATACAGCAAGACCTCATCTCTGGCCGGGTGCGGTGGCTCACGTCTGTAATCCCAGCACTTTGGGAGGCCGTGGCAGGTGGATCACCTGAGGTCAGGAGTTCAAGACCAGCCTGGCCAACATGGTGAAACCCCATCTCTACTAGAAATACAAAAATTAGCCAGGTGTGGTGGCACGCACCTGTAATCCCAGCTATTCAGGAGGCTGAGGCAGGAGAATCACTTGAACCCAGAAGGCAGAGACTGCAGTGAGCCAAAATCACGCCATTACACTCCAGCCTGGGCAATAGAGCGAGACTCCGTCTCAAAAAGCAAAATAAGAAAGATATTTATCAATTCAGTGTATCCTAACTGTTCAGTGTTTGTCTACAGTAGCATACAGTAATGTCCTAGGCCTGCACATTCACACACCACTCATAAATGACTCATCCCAAGCAACTTCCTGTCCTGCAAGCTCCATTCATGGTAAGTGACCTATTCAGATACACCACTTTTATCTTTTACGCTGTATTTTTACTCACCTTTTCTGTGTTTAGATATGTTTAGATTCACAAATACTTAACATTATGTTACAACTGCCAACAGTGTTCAGTACAGCAACATGCTATACAGATTTGTAGCCTAAGAGTAATACTCTGTACCACAGCCTATGTGTCTAGTAGGTATACCATCTAGACTTGTGTAAGTATACTCTATATTTGTACAATGATGAGATCATCGAAAAAATTTCTCAGAACACATCCCCATCATTAAGCAATGCATAAACGTAGTTTCTCATCACCAAAGATGGTATGAATGTCAAATAAACACATGAAAAGATGCTCAATATCACTGGGCATTAGGGAAATGCAAATTAAAACCACAATGAGGCCAGGTACAGGGGCTCGTATCTGTAATCCCAGCACTTTGGGAGGCTGAGGTAGACGAATCACTTGAGCCCAGGAGTTCAACACCAGCCAGGGCAACATAGTGAGACCTCTTCTCTATTAAAAATCCAAGCAAATTACCAGGTGTGGTGGTACATGCCTGTGGTCCCAGCCAGGAGGCTGAGGCAGGAGGATCACTTGAGCCCAAGAGGTCAATGTTGCAGTGAGACAATATTGCACCACTGCACTCCACCCTGGGTGACAGAGCAAGACCCTGTCTCAAAAAAAAAATTCATACACTGCTAGGGGAAGAAAATATAGTACAGTCACTTTAACAAACAGTTTAGCAATTACTTTTAAAATTAAATAAACACTCACAGGATTATATGTACCCTGGAAAAATAAACACTTGCCACAAAACCCAGAAATCTCATTTCTATGCATTCCAACCAAGAGAAATAAAATCATATGTTCACACAAAACCTGTAAATAAATATTCATACCAGCTTTATTTTTTATTTATTTATTTATTTTTTGAGACGGAGTTTCACTCTTGCTGCCCAGGCTGGAGTATAATGGTGCAATCTTGGCTCACCGCAACCTCTGCCTCCCGGGTTCAAGCAATTCTCCTGCCTCAGCCTCCTGGCTGGCATTACAGCATGCGCCACCATGCCCAGCTAATTTTGTATTTTTAGTAGAGATGGGGTTTCTCCATGTTGGTCAGGCTGGTCTCAAACTCCCAACCTTAGGTGATCCGCCTGCCTCGGCCTCCCAAAGTGCTGGGATTACAGGCGTGAGACATTGCACCCGGACTCCAGCTTTATTTTTAATAGCCAAAACCTGCTAACTCAATGTCCACCACTAGATGAACAAACTGGTACATGCATACAATAGACTACTACTCAACAATAAGCAGAAAGAAACTACCAACATGCAATAGTACAGATGACTTTTTTTTTTTTTTTGAGATAAGAGCCTCACTATGTCACACAGGCTGGAGTGCAGTGGCGTGATCTTGGCTCACTGCAACCTCCGCCTCCCAGGTTCAAGAGATTCTCCTGTCTCAGCCCCCGCGAGTAGCTGGGATTACAGGAGCGCGCCACCGTGCCTGGTTAATTTTTGTACTTTTAGTAGACACGGGGTCTCACCATGTTGGCCAGGCTGGTCTCGGACTCCTGACCTCAGGTGATCCACCCACCTCAGCCTCCCAAAGTGCTGGGATTACAGGCGTGAGCCACCGGGCCCAGCCAGACATGAGGTCTTGCTGTGTTGCCCAGGGCCTTGAACTCCTGGGCTCCAGCGATCCTCCCACCTCAGCTCCCCAAGTAGCTGGGACTATGGGTGCACGCCATCATGCCTAGCTGTTTTGTGAACTGTTGACCAATGCTCCTCCCTGCAGACAGAAAGTTCGGTGTGGTTAGGAGTTAAATGGGAAGAAAGAGGAGGCTGGGTGCAGTGGCTTACGCCTGTAATCCCTCCCAACACTTTGGGAGGCCAAGGGAGGAGGTTTACTTGAGCCCAGGAGTTTGACACCAGCCTGGGCAACAGAGCAAGATCCTGTCTCCGAAAAATAAAAATAAGAAAAGTAATTAGCCGGACATGGTGGTACACACATGTAGCCCCAGGTACTCAGCAAGCTGAGGTGGGATGACTGCTTGAGCCCAAGAATTCGAGGTTACAGTAAGCTATGATCGTGCCACTACACTCCAGCCTGAGCAACAGAGGAAGACTCTGTCTCCAAAATAAATACATAAATAAATAAACAAATGACAACGGGAGGTGGGTGTAGTCCCAGCTACTAAGGAGGCAGAATCATCTGGTCTCAGGAGTTCAAGGTCAGCCTCAGCAACGTAAGGAGACCCTGTCTCTTAGGAACAAAAGGGAAGGGGGAGAGATAAGGTGGGGAGGGGGAGAGAGAAGGGGAGGGAGGAAGAAAGGGAGAGAGAGAGAGGAAGGGTTGGGAGAGACAGAGAAAGAAAAAGGAAGAAATAAAAAGAGGGAGAGAAAGGAAGGAAAGAAGGGAGAAGGGGAGGAGGCAGCAGGGAGGAGAGAAAAGAAGGAGAGGACGGATGAAGAAAAAGAAAAGAAACGACAGAGAAAGGCCAGGCACGGTGGCTCATGCCTGTAATGCCAGCACTGGGAGGCCGAGGCAGGTGATCACCTGAGGTCATGAGTTCGAGACCAGCCTGGCCAACATGGTGATACCCCATCTCTACTAAAATACAAAACCTGGCCGGCTGTGGTGGCAGGTGCCTGTAGTCCCAGCTACTTGGGAGGCTGAGACAGGGGAATAGCTTGAACCCAGGAGGTGGAGGTTGCAATGAGCTGAGATTGCCCCACTGCACTCCAGCCTCGGCAACAGAGCGAGACTCCATCTTAAAAAAAAAAAGAAAGAAAGAAATGTATTAGAAACAAAAGTACATCAGATTTTAATGCTAGTTATGCAGCCAATGATGAGACACTCTGGCAAATAACCCTCTTGGTCTCAATTTCTTCATCCGTAAATAGAATGTGTACTAAAAAACCACCAGAGCCAGAGAAATCCAAACTACCAGGGAAAGGGAGGGCCCACTGAGAACCATCCCAGCAACCCGACCATAGCTGGTCCTCCCTGGACACTATGAACCACACTGTCCAAACCTCTTCCCTCCTGCCAACATTGGCCATCCCCCTAACTATGAGATGCTCAAGGAGGAGCAAGAGGTGGCTGTGCTGGGGGCACCCCACAACCCTGCTCCCCCGATGTCCACCGTGATCCACACCCACGTCGAGAACTCCGTGCCCAACCATGTTGTCTGGTCCCTGTTCAACAACCACTTCGTGAACTCCTGCTGCCTGGGCTTCATAGCATTGGCCTACTCCGTGAAGTCTAGGGACAGGAAGATGGTTGGCGACCTGACCAGGGCCCAGGCCTATGCCTTCACCACCAAGTGCCTGAACATCTGGGCCCTGATTGTGCACATCATCATGACAATTCTGCTCAGCATCATCCCAGTGTTGATCTTTCAAGTCTATCAATAGATCAGGAAGCATCATCTAGGCCAGGAGCTCTGTCCATGATCTGATGCCCATGTACTCCATCCGCCCTCCATTCCTCACCCTGCCCCCAGAGCCAATTCCTGTATCAGCCCTCTATCCTCACACACTTTTCTACAATGGTATTCAATAAAGTGCACGTGTTTCTGGTTCAAAAAAAAAAAAAAAACACCAGAGCCATTCCAACTCCAAATGCATTTGACTCTACATTGTTGAACATCTACTATGTGCCAAGAACAGAATATAAGAAGAATTTAGGCTGGGTGTGCTAGCTCATGGCCTTAATCCCAACACTTTGGGAGGCCAAGGCAAGAGGACTACTTGAGGGCAGAAGTTCAAAACCAGCCTGGGTAACAGCGAGACTGTCTCTACAAAATTTTTTTTAAATTGTAGGGTGCAGCACTTTAGGAGGACAAGGCAGGCAGATCACTTGAGCTCAGGAGTTTGAGACCAACCTGGGCAACATGGTAAGACCCTGTCTCTACTAAAAATACAAAAAATTAACCAGGCATGATGGCGCACGCATGTGGTCCCAAGCTACTCGGGAGGCTGAGGCAGGAGAACTGCCTGAACTCGGGAGGTGGAGGTTGGAGTGAGCAGAAATTGCACCACGCACTCCAGCCTGGGTGACAAAGCGAGACGGTGTCTCAAAAAAAAAAAAAAAAAAAATTGCAGGGTGTGATGGTGCATGTGCCTGTGGTCCCAGCTACTCAGGAGGCTGAGGTGGGAGGATCACTTGAACCCAGGAGTTAAAGGCTGCAATAAGCCATGATCACAACAATACTGTACTCCAACCTGGGCAATACAGAAAGATCCCATCTCAAAAAATAAATACATAAAAACAGAAAATATTAAGACTTTAGTATCTCACTTTTTAAAGAAGGTATTCTTTTTTTTTTGAGACAGAGTCTTGCTCTGTCACCCAGGCTGGAGTGCAGTGGCGCAATCTCAGCTCACTGCAACCTCCACTTCCTGGGTTCAAGCGATTCCCCTGCCTCAGCCTCCCGAGTAGCTGGGACTACAGATGCACGCCACCATGCCCAGCTAATTTTCTGTATTTTAGTAGAGATGAGGTTTCACAATGTTGCCCAGGTTGGTCTCGATCTCCTGACTTCGTGATCCACCCGCCTCAGCCTCCCAAAGTGCTGGGATTACAGGCGTGAGCCACCGCGCCCAGCCAAGGAAGATATTCTTTCTCTTTTAATAGGTAAAGAAACTAAGCCTGAGAGTGGCTGAGTAACTTGCCCATTCAAACATGTGACCAAGTAGTAAGTGCCAACCATCCAAGAAATAGGGATACAATCAATAGTGAACAAAACAAAGTTCCTGCTTTCATAGAGCTTAAATTTTAGTTACTAAAGAGTGAACCAGGGCCAGGCGCAGTAGCTCATGCCTATAATTCCAGCACGTTGGGAGGCCGAGGTGGGCGGACCACCTGAGGTCAGGAGTTCAAGACCAGCCTGAACAACATGGCGAAAACCCCGTCTCTACTAAAAATATAAAAATTAGCTGGGCATGGTGGTGGGTGCCTGTAATCCCAACTATTCGGGAGGCTGAGGCAGGGGAATCACTTGAACACAGGAGGTGGAGGTTGCAGCGAGCCAAGATCGCACCATTGCACTCCAGCCTGGGCAACACAGCAAAACTCCAACTCAAAAGAAAAAAAAAAGTGAACCATGATTCCAGCTTAGACTGGAGTTGCCAGATAAATTTCAACTTTAGATAACTTTCTTCTATGCAATTTAATACACAATCATAATAAAATATTAGTCAATGTTCATCAAAAATTCAAATTTAACTGAGTGTCCCATATTTCTATTTGCCAAATCTGACAACCCTAGCTTAGATATAACCTCAAAACTCTTCCTCAATCCTTTTACTGCGTTTCTGTGGTTCTAAAGCAGTAACTTTTTTGACTATAGTAAGTAATAAAAAATTACTTAAAAAAATTTTTTTTGGCTAGGCGCAGTGGCTCATCCCTGTAATCCCAGCATTTTTGGACGCCAAGGTGGGTGGATCATCTGAGCTCCGGAGTTCAAGACCAGCCTGAACAACACGGCAAAACCTCATCTCTTCAAAAAATACAAAAATTAGCCAAGCATGGTAGCGTGCTCCTGTACTCCCAGCTACTCAGTAAGGCTAAGGTGGGAGGATCGCTTGAGCCCAGGAGACAGAGGTTGCAGTGAGCCGAGACTGCACCACTGCATTCTAGCGTTGGTGACAGAGCCCTGTCTCCAAAAAAAAAAAAAAAAAATTCATTGAACCGTTGTGCTCGTGGCAGAGCAGGACTAGTCCATAGGCAATGTGCCTAGAGTTGGCCAAAAATTACATTTTGAATTACAATGCAGTATATATACATTAACTCAAACCAAAACTTAAAACAATTCTTGGCAGCTGGGTGCAGTGGCTCACACCTGTAATCCCAGCACTTTGGGAGGCCGAGGTGGGCGGATTACGAGGTCAAGAGATCAAGACTATCCTGGCCAACATGGTGAAACCCCATCTCCACTAAAAATACAAAAGTTAGGCCGGGTGCAGGGGCTCATGCCTGTAATCCCAGCACTTTGGGAGGCCAAGGCAGGCGGATCACCTGAGGTCAGGAGTTCGAGACCAGCCTGACCAACATGGAGAAACCTCGTCTCTACTAAAGATAAATACAAAATTAGCCAGGCGTGGTGGTGCATGTCTGTAATCCCAGCTACTCAGGAGGCTGAGGTGGGAGAATCGCTTGAACCCAGGAGGCAGATCGGGCCATTGCACTCCAGCCTCAGCAACTAAGAGCAAAACTCCATCTTAAAAACCATTATTTCAACAATACGATGCGTCCTAACACTTCTTATTCTTTTTCATTTTTCTAAAAATGCTTGTCATAATCCACTAATGTGATTTCACAATCTACTAAGGGGTCATGACCTGCAGATTGAAAAATACTTCTTTGGGAGATATAAAAAATCATTTAACCTGATGTTATGAGTCACCATTATGAGCACATTAATTAACTACACTGTGCTATAACACAGTAATGCCCTTAGGGCCTAAGGTATACAGCTATAAACTTACAGTCAAAACTCCCAGGCGGGGAGTGGTGGCTCACGCCTGTAATCCCAGCACTTTGGGAGGCCTAAGCGGGTGGATCATCTGAGGTCAGGAGCAGGAATTCAAGACCAGCCTGGCCAACATGGCAAAACCCCATCTCTACTAAAAATACAAAAATTAGCCAGGTGTGGTGGCAGGCACCCGTAATCCCAGCTACTCAGGAGGCAGAGGCAGGAAAATCGCTTGAAGCTGGGAGGCAGAGGTTGCAGTGAGCCAAGATTGTACCATTGCACTCCAGCCTGGGCAATAGAGCAAGATTCTATGTCAAAAAAAAAAAAGCCAGGTGCGGTGGCTCACGCCTGTGGTCCCAGCACTTTGGGAGGCTGAGGCAGGCGGATCACCTGAGGTCAGGAGTTCGAGACCAGCCTGGCCAATATGGGGAAATCCTGTCTCTACTAAAAATACAAAAATTAGCCGGGTGTGGTGACCAACATCTGTAATCTCAGCTACTCAGGAGTCAGGCAGGAGAATTGCTTGAACCCGGGAGGCGGAGCTACAGTGAGCAGAGATGGCGCCATTGCACTCCAGCCTGGGTGACAAGAGTGAAACTCCATCTCAAAAAAAAAAACAAAAAACAAAAAAAAAACCTCCCAGAATGGTATAGTTGTTGAGCTCTTGTGTCTGTTTTTTAGTAATTCTCCAGTCTCTATTTTGTTTTTTGAGACAAGGTCTCATTTTAACGCCCAGGCTGGAGTGCAGTGGTGCAATCATGGCTCACCTCGATGTCCAGACTTAAGTGAACCACCTGCCTCAGCCTCCCAAGTAGCTGAGACTACAGAAGTGCGTGACCATGCCCGGCTAAATTTTTCGTATTAATATTTTTTGTTGAGATGGGGTTTCCCTGTGTTGCCCAGGCTGGACTTGAACTCCTGGGCTCAGGTAATCTGTCTTCTTCAGCCTCCCAAAGTGTTGGGATTACAGGCGTGAGCCACCATGCCCAGCCACCAGTCTTCCAAACTTTTTTTTTTTTTTTTTTGAGACAGTCTCGCTCTGTGGCCCAGGTTGGGGCACAGTGGCACAATCTGAGCTCACTGCAACCTTCGCCTCCCGGGTTCAAGCGATTCTCTTGCCTCAGCCTCCCAAGTAGCTGGGATTACAGGCGCCTGCCCAGCCCCAAACCTGGTTTTTTTTTTTTTTGGTTTTTTTTTTTAAGACTGAGTCTCCCTCTGTCATCAGGCTGGAATGCAGTGGCCTGATCTCGGCTCACTGCAACCTCTGCCTCCTGGGTTCAAGCAATTCTCCTGCCTCAGCCTCCCAAGTAGCTGGGACTACAGGCGCACACCACCACGCCCAGCTAATTTTTTTGTATTTTTAGTAGAGATGAGGTTTCACCAGGTTGGCCAGACTGGTCTCGAACTCCTGACCTCAAGTGATCCACCCTCCTTGGCCTCCCAAAGTGCTGGGATTACAGGCGTGAGCCACCGCACCCAGCTAAGTCTTTCAACTTTCTATCACGCTACTGTTATTTCTCATTGCTGTTAATATATCTGCCTCTGAAAATATTACTTTTCTACTCTTTTCTACTTGCTACCAATATGTATATCAGAAAAGAAAGCTAGATAGAATCGTGTGTAAAGTAAAAGTTCTCAAAGAGGCCATAAAGAACTCTCCAGACCAGAGGCTGAGGCAGGAGGACAGTTCAAGCCCAGAAGCTGGAGGCCAGCCTGGGCAACATAACAAACCCCCATTTCTACCAAAAAAAAAAAAAAAGAACTCCTGTTTCTATAATCTGCTCAAGCTTCAGTGAAAAGACATTTAGTCTTCAGTTCCTGATTTCAAAATGTGTTTCAGGAATGAAAATAGTTAACTGCACAAAGTCCACAGCAAATGTTTACAAACCCGAAAAGAAAAATGCAGTACTTGTTTCAAAACCCACCCTTTATAAAAAAAACTAAAATTATAATCAAAATTAATTCCACTTAGAAAAATTATTAAGAATATTTTTAACATGACTTTAAAAAGCAATATGAAAAATGTCAACGAAAAATATTTGACCTGGCCAGCCACGGTGCCTCACACATGTAATTAAAGCACTTTGGGGAAACTAGGTGGGTGGATCATTTAAATTTGAGAGTTTGAGACCAGCCTGGGCAACATGGCTAAACCCTGTCTCTACAAAATATACAAAAGCCAGGCATGGTGGCATGCACCTGTAGTTCCAGCTACTCGGGAGACTGAGGTAGGAGGACTGCTTGAGCCCGGGATGTTGAGGCTGCAATGAGCCATGACCATACCACTATACTCCAACCTGGCCAACAGGGTAAGACTCAGTCTCAAAAAAAAAGGAAATTAAAAAAAAAAAATTGACCATTGGCAACACTGTTCAATAAAGCCTCTCAAGGCAATGGCTTCAGGAGACCAACATTCTAAAGTTCTGATACAGTTAATAAAAATAAACCACTTTCACTTATATTGCCGACAAGCCTCATACCACAACTAATGAGTTTTACAAAGACTTCATTATAGAATGAATTTTATTCCATTCCCAAAATGTAGTTAGCTATTAATCATGGCACGAAACTGACATTTTCGGGCTGGACACAGTGGCTCACGCCTGTAACACCAGAGGCCTAGGTGGGGTGGATCACTCGAGGCCATGAGCAAGATCAACATGGCAAAACTCCACATCTACTGAAAATACAAAAAAACTAGGCAGGCACTGTCGGGCACACCAGTAGTTCCAACTACTTGAGAGGCTGAGGTGGGAGGATGGCTTAAACCTGAGAGACAGAGGTTGCAGTGAGCCATATTTGCAGCACTGCACTCTGGCCTTAGCAACAGAGTCAGATCCTATCACTAAAATAAATAAATAAATAAGTAAATGAAACAAATTGACATTTTATAGTCACTTGACACAACTTCAGGGTTAAATTACAAGCAATCTATGTAAGAATCTTTAAATGTTAATGAGAACTTCGAATTTCCACATGAATGCAAACACAAATAATTACCAGCAAATAAAAAGTTAAGGTTGCCAGGCATGGGAGGCCAAGGCAGGTGGATCACTTGAGGCCAGGGGTTCGAGACCAGCCTGGCCAATATGGTGAAACCCCGTCTCTACTAAAATACAAAAATTAGCCAGGCGAGATGGAGCATGCCTGTAGTCCCAGCTACTCAGGAAGCTGAGGCAGCAAAATCACTTTAACCTGGGAGGCAGAGGTTGCAATGAGCCGAGATCGCGCCACTGCACTCCAGCCTGGGTGACAGAGCGAGACTCCATCTCAGAAAAAAAAAAAAAAAGTTAAGGTTAACAGCTGTGACAAGTTTTCATAAACAACCCAGACTCATAAAAATACCAAACCAGGCTGGACACGGTGGCTCGTGCCTGTAATCCCAGCATTTTGGGAAGCCGAGGCGGGCAGATCACGAGGTCAGGAGATCGAGACCATCCTGGCTAACACAGTGAAATCCCATCTCTACTTAAAATGCACAAAAAAAATTAGCCAGGCATGGTGGCAGGCGCGTGTAGTCCCAGCTACTCGGGAGGCTGAGGCAGGAGAATGGCGTGAACCTGGGAAGTGGAGCTTGCAGTGAGCTGAGATTGTGCCACCACACTCTAGCCTTGGTGACAGAGCGAGATTCCGTCTCAAAAAAAAAAAAAAAAAAAAAAAAACTAAACTAAGCTGGTCACAGTGGCTCACACCTGTAATCCCAGCACTTTGGGAGGACCAGGCGGGTGGATCACCTAAGGTCAGGAGTTCGAGACCAGCCTGGCCAACATGATGAAACCCCATCTCTACCAAAAATACAAAAATTAGCCAGGCGTGGTGGCACACAGCTATAATCCCAGCTACTCGGGAGGCTGAGGCAGGACAATCACTTGAACCTGGGAGGCGGAGGTTGCAGTAAGCCGAGATCACACCACTGCATTCCAGCCTGGGTGACAGGGTAAGATCCTGCAACACACACACACACAAACAATAATAATTTAAAAAATCAGCCGGGCATAGTGGTTCACTCCTGTAATCCCAGCACCTTGGGAGGCCAAGGAGTGCAAATTGTTTGAGGTCAGGAATTCAAGGCCATCCTGGGCAACAGGTAAAACCTCTGTCCCTACAAAACAAAAACAAACAAACAAAAAAGCTAGGCGCAGTGGCTTATGCCTATAATTCCAGCACTTCGGGAGGCCAAGGTATATGGATCACCTGACATCGGGAGTTCGAGACCAGCCTGGCCAACATGACAAAACCCCATCTCTACCAATAATACAAAAATTAGCCAGGTGTAGTGGCGCATGCCTATAATCCCAGCTACTCGGGAGGCTGAGGCATGAGAATCGCTTGAACGCAAGAGGCAGAGGTTGCATTGAGCCGAGATCCTGCCACTGCACCCCACCCTGGGCAACAGAGTGAAACAAAAATTTTGCTGGGCATAGTGGCGCATGCCTGTGGTCCCAGCTACTCAGGAGGCTGAGATAGGAGGATCACCTGGGCCTGAGAACTTGAGGTTACAATGAGCCATGATGGCACCACTGCACTTCCGCCTGGGCGAGAGCTAGAACCTGTCTCAAAAAAATAAATAAGGCGGGGCGCAGTGGCTCATGCTGTAATCCCAAAACTTTGGGAGGCCAAGACGAGCAGATCACCTAAGGTCAGGAGTTCGAGACCAGCCTGGCCAACATGGTGAAACCCCATCTCTACTAAAAAAAAAAAATACAAAAATTTGCCAGGTGTAGTGATGCACGCCTGTAATCCTAGCTACTCAGGAGGCTGAGGCAGGAGAATCACTCGAACCTGGGAGGTGGAGGTTACAGTTGAGCCAAGATCATGCCACTGCTTTCCAGCCTGGGTGTCAGAGTGAGACTCTGTCTCAAAATAAATAAATAACCGAGGATTTAACATTTACGTAGATTTCACACCACTAAGTACAGAACCACATACATTAAAAACAAAGAAAATAGACCTCCTATTTTAGCAAGCCAAAATCAAGGTTACAAAAAGATATCCTGAAGGGGAAGTACTGTCTGTGACTGTATTCCATAAAGCAAGCCTGTTAGGGGGCCGGGCGCAGTGGCTCACGCCTGTAATCCCAGCACTTTGGGAGGCCGAGGTGGGCGGATCACAAGGTCAGGAGATCGAGACCATCCTGGCCAACATGGTGAAACCCTGTCCCTACTAAAAACACAAAAATTAGCTGGGCATCATGGTGTGCGCCTGTAGTACCAACTACATGGGAGGCTAAGGCAGGAGAATCGCTTGAACCCGGGAGGCAGAGGTTGCAGTGAGCTGAGATTGCGCCACTGCACTCCAGCCTGGTGACAAAGCGAGACTCCGTCTAATAAAAAAAAAAAAAAAAAAAAAAAACAGGCCTGTTAGGAACCAGACTGCACAACAGAAGCTGTGTGAGCATCAGCACCTAAGCCCCACCTGTTAGATCAGGTGCAGCATTAGGTTCTCATAGAAGCACAAACCCTACTAGGAACTGCGCACGGCAAGGGATGTAGGTTGTACGCTCTTTATGAGAACCTAACATGCATAACGATCTGAGGTGGAACAGTTTTTGTTTTTTTTTTTTTTTTTTTAGACGGAGTCTCACTTTGTCCCCCAGGCTGGAGTACAGTGGTGCGATCTCAGCTCACTGCAAGCTCCGCCTCCCAGGTTTCATGCCATTCTCTTGCCTCGGCCTCCGGAGTAGCTGGGACTACAGGCGCCCTCCACCACGCCCAGCTAATTATTGTGTATTTTTAGTAGAGAGGGGTTTCACCATGTTAGCCAGGATGGTCTGATCTCCTGACCTCGTGATCCGCCCGCCTTGGCCTCCCAAAGTGCTGGGATTACAGGCGTGAGCCACCGTGCCCGGCCAGTGGAACAGTTTCATCTCAAAATCATCCCCTGCCCCTGTGGAAAAACCATCTTCCACAAAACTGGTCCCTAGTGTTAAAAGGGTTGGGGACTATTGCCTTAAAATACACAGCATGATCTTGTGTATATATTACGTCTCCATTTATTTCAAGGGAGGGGCCCCAGAACTTAAAATTTAAAAATAAAAACAAAAATAAAGGGAGGGGGCTCGGTGCAGTGGCTCACACCTGTAATCTCAGCACTTTGGGAAGCTGAGGCAGGAGGATTGCTTGAGCCCAGGAGTTTGAGACCAATCTGGGCAACATGGCAGAACCCTGTCTCTACAAAAAATTTAAATGTTAGCCAGCTGGTGTACAGCTGTAGTTCCAGCTACTCAGGAGGCTAAGGCAGGAGAAATGCTTGGCCCCAAAGATTGGTGACAGAGGGAGACCTTGACTCTAAAAAAATAAATAAATAAAGGGAGAGGTGTAATAAAATCCTACAAATGTTGCTTTGGGCAAGTCCCCTAATCTCTCAAAGCTTAGAGTTTTTGCCTTCCATTTTTAAGATTTAGGAATTTCTGTTGTTGTTGTTTTTTAAGAGACAGGGTAGGCCGCACACGGTGGCTCACGCCTGTAATCCCAGCACTTTGGGAGGCCAAGGCAGGTGGATCGCTTAAGGTCAGGAGTTCGAGATGAGCCTGACCAACATGGTGAAACCCCGTCTCTACTAAAAATACAAAAATTAGCTGGGTGGGGTAGCAGGCGCCTGTAATCTCAGCTACTCAGAAGGCTGAGGCAGGAGAATCGCTTGAACCCGGGAAACAGAGGTTGCAGTGAGCTGAGATTGCACCACTGCACTCCAGCCTGGGAAAGAGCGAAACTGTCTTCAAAAAAAAAAAAAAAAAACACCTTAGCTCATGAGGCTGGGCGGGGGTGGCTCACACCTGTAATCCCAGCACTTTGGGAGGCCGAGGCAGGCGAATCACCTAAGGTCAGGAGTTCAAGAGCAGCCTGGACAACATGGTGAAACCCCATATCTACTAAAAATACAAAACTTAGCCAGGCATGGTGGCAGGTGCCTGTAATCCCAGCTACTCGGGAGGGCTAAGGCAGGAGAACTGCTTGAACCCAGGAGGTGGAGGTTGCAGTGAGCCAAGATCACGCCACTGCACTCCAGCCTGGGCGACAGAGACTCTGTCTCAAAAACAAACAAACAAACAAAAAAACCCTTAGATGGTAACAGTCACATCATAGATCACCCAGATATCCTTTGAAAAAAAAAAAAAAAAAACACAAGTACTTTCATTTAAAAAGATACAGTAGCGGCCAGGCATGGTGGCTCATGCCTGTAATCCCAGCACTTTGGGAGGCCGAGGCAGGTGGATCACCTGAGGTCAGGAGTTTGAGACCATTCTAGCCAACATGGTGAAACCCTGTCTCTACTAAAAATTAGCCGGGCGTGGTGGCATGCACATGTAGTCCCAGCTACTCAGGAGGCTGAGGCAGGAGAATCACTTGAACCCAGGGGGCAAAAGTTGCAGTAAGCAGAGATCGTGCCACTGCACTCCAGCCTAGGCGACAGAGCAAGACTCCGTCTCAAACAAACAAACAAAAAAAAAGATAATAGCAGGTGTGACTGTTAATAAACTGTTTACATCTCCATTGAAGTTGTCACAATCACTTGAAATAGCTAAAAAAAAAAAAAATAGGGTTTTGTTCATGCTCAACTATTTATACAACATCAAAATACTATCACTAGTCAAAACAGAAAATTGTAATTCTAGAGGACAATCTTCTAAAACCTTAAAATTCCTTTCAAAGTAAAAAACCATACTTTGCTAAGGTGACAGTTCTAACACAGCTGTAGCTATTTAGGACAAAAAAAAATGAGATACTCCTTTGCTTTTTGTTTGTTTGTTTGTTTTGAGACAGAGTCTTGCTCTGTTGCCCAGGCTGGAGTGTAATGGCATGATCTCAGCTCACTGCAACCTCCGCCTCCTGGGATCAAGCAATTCTCTTCCTTCAGCCTCCCAAGAAGCTGGGATTACAGGTGCCCACCACCATGCCCGGCTAATTTTTGTATTTTTAGTAGAGATGGGGGTTTCACCATGTTGGCCAGACTAGTCTCGAACTCCTGACCCCAGGTGATCCACCCGTCTCGGCCTCCTAAAGTGCTGGGATTACAGGTATGAGCCACCGCGCCTGGCCTTTGAGATTCTCCTTTAAGTCAAAATACATGGCTATTAAATAGCTACAATATGAGTTAACATCCCTTATGTAAAAGTATAAACCATTGCTAATTAGAGTAACACTGAAAATACAAGTTTACATTTAACCAAAAAAAGGAACACCATGACTGATCCCATGTTTTCACTGTTTCAGAATGTGAAATCTTCAAGCAACTACAGGCTTACATTTTTCTCCTAAAAAAAAAAAAAGAAAAAGAAAAAGAAAAAGAAAGCCAATGCAAGTTTTGGCCCAAACTTAAAAAGTTTATTTTCTCCACATACTTGAAACAAAAACTAAACTAATTAGGTAAAATACATAAGCCCAAAAGAAAAACAAAACATGCCTCTTTGGTTAGTAATAGCCATCTACAATTTACCTCTAATGACCCTCAATGTCAATTAACTTTTTTGGTCTAACTTCAGAGATGGTTAGTATCAATGTGCATATAAAAGAATAACAAAGGATGGTGCCATTTAAACCTTATAAATTACTAATGAAGCCACATGACTAATTAACCTAGATAAAAAGCAAATGGCTAAATACCCGACCTTCAAATCTTTGCTCAAATGTTAGCTCCTCAATGAAGTTCCCTCTAATCCATTTAAAATTGTAACTCATTCCCCTCCCCACACTCCCTATACCTTTTATCAGCTTTCTTCTAATTCCATAGCTCTTATACACTATTATACATAGGCTGGTAATTTAATGTCTCATTGTCTGCCTAGTCACATTAGAATGTAAACTCCAAAAGGACAATATGTTTGCTTTATTCACTGATTCATCCCAAAAACCCCGTGTACATACATGCTTCAATAAAGCTGTATTCAACGTAGGTATTTTAGGCCCTTCTACAAGATATTTAACTGCAAAAGATGAACAGTCTCACTGAAATTTAAATGGAAGCATGATGAACAACTACATTAAATCACGGCACACTTTTTTTTTTTTTTTGAGATAGAGTCTCACTCTGTCTCCCAGGCTGGAGCGCAGTGGCGCAATCTCAGCTGACTGCAACCTCCGCCTCCTGGGCTCAAATGATTCTCCTGCCTCAGCCTCCCGAGTAGCTGGGATTACAGGTGCCTGGCTAAACAGCATAATTTTTAAGTTGCAACGCCTCAAGAGAAAGAAGCAGTAAAAATACTAAGCTGAAAATCACTAAAAGAAAAATATTTTATTCACACTGAATCCTGTATCCCAAGCAATTCTAATGTCATATTATTTAGGTTTAGGAATAGAGTAACAATTGTAAATCCGTATTTTTATTTTTAATGGGGAAGGGAATGTAGAAGAAGAAGAGTCAACCAGTGAAAATTCCCAATAGTGCCACGAAATTACAAAAAAGTTACCAAAAATAACCTGGTCATAGGCTAACAGCTAATAAAAAACACTTTCAGATGAAAAAGAGAGGTTAACAACAACAAAGCTTTAGAACAGTTCCTCAGGAATTTCATTCCTGCACTTTACTCAGCACTATCAGCACAATAGATAAACCAAGTACCCTCATTAATAATAATGGTTACAGGTTTCAAAACATCTTCACATATATTACCTTATTAAATCCTCAGGGGAACCAAATTAAACTCAAATATAAATAATCTGGTAACTAACAAAAGCACTTAATAATGTATGCACTTGACAGTAAAAATGCAATTTTTCCTTTAAAAATTCCCCACAATATTTGACAAACTACAAAGAAACTATTCTATGGAAGAGCAACCTTCTTGGCACTGGAAGTAATAGAAGTCTTCTAACGAATAACAGAGCACCGCTAGCAAGAGCCATAAAAATCCTGAAGCCCTTTGAACTAGTAAAACCACTCTTGGTAACTTTCTCTAAGGAAATAATTACACTGAAGCAAAAAGCTATTTAAAAATGTTCACTGCACCACTATCTATAACAAAAAAGTGGAAACCCAATTCCCAACAATAGAATGGTTAAAAACCCTAAGGGCCGGGAGCAGTGGCTCACGCCTGCAGCCTGCAATCCCAGCACTTTGGGAGGCCGAGGCAGGCGGATCACCTGAGGTCGGTAGTTGGAGACCAAACTGGCCAACATGGTGAAACCTTGTCTCTACTAAAAATACAAAAATTGGCCAAGCGTGGTGGCACATTCCTGTAGCCCCAGCTACTCAGGAGGCTGAGGCGGGAGAATCGCTTGAACCCAGGAGTCAGAGGCTGCAGTGAGCTGAGATCGTACCACTGCACTTCAAACTGGGCAACAGACTGAGACTCCGTCTCAAAAAAAAAAAAAATTACATTTACAATACAACGTTCAGGGGAAAAAAGCTAACTACAAAATAACATACGCAATCACCTCTACTACATAAAAATGAAAAGGTAAAAAGCAAAAATCAGAATTAGACTGATGGTTGGGGGCAGTGGCTCATTCCTGCCTGTAATCCTGGCACTTTGGGAGGCTGAGGCCGGCAAATCACTTGAGGTCAGGAGGAGTTCGAGACCAGCCTGGCCAACATGGTGAAACCCCGTCTCTACTAAAAATACAAAAACTGACCAGGGGCAGTAGCTCACGCCTGTAATCCCAGCACTTTGGGAGGCCAAGGCAGGTGGATCACTTGAGGTCAGGAGATCGAGACCAGCCTGGCCAACATGGCAAAACCCCGTCCTCACTAAAAATACAAAAAAAATTAGCCAGGTGTGGTGGCACGAACCTGTAATCCCAGCTACTCAGGAGGCTGAGGCTGGAAAATCACTTGAATGAACCCAGGAGGCAGAGACTGCAGTAAACTGAGATCAGGCCACTGCACTCCAGCCTGGGCAACAGAGTGAGATTCCGTCTCAAAACACACACACACACACACACACACACACACACAAAAATTAGATTGAAGTAAAATTATGTTCTAATATTGTGATTACGTTATCTTTCCTAAAACAGCCACCTTCAAAAATATGTATAACGAAGACAAAATAAATCATTTCTGAAAGTCATGAAAAACTATTCACACACACACACACACACACAAAAAGTCAAATTATGAAATGTTTCTTAAAGCAGATGTGAATTTCCAGACTTTCAAGAATATTTTGCTATCTCGAAACTTGTCAAACCGAATGCTGCATATTCTTTTTTCACCCTTGCTCTCAGAAACTTATTTTCGCTGTTGATACGCACAAACCTAAGTGAGAAGATTCTAGAAGCTGAAACTTATTTACAAGGAAGGCAGGAAAGTGATTCAAAGTAATTCTACAAGTACATTAACGATCTGTTCAAGAATAAAATTTCACATTATACAAATCCAACACATTAAACAAAATTTCACCTATTCATCAAAAAGAATAAGGGCTACCATTTAGGTCTCAAGTAAAAGAACTTAAAGCAAGGAAAAATCTAAATTAACCTTAAATTGTTGTAAAGCCTTACAGAACAGAAAAAAGACCTTGTGGTACTAAAACATTCCAAATATCTTTGATCACTCAAACTACTCATGAGCAAATTCTGTTATAATCTAATTTTTAAGCCTAGTTAGTAGTCAATGCAACTTAATAACCTTAGTTTTAATGTTTATATATTTGAACATGTTGAATATATCTGCCAAATCTCTTCCTAATACCTAAGAAAGTAAAAACAGAATACATCCTTTTCTATAAAAATTGTATTTTAAATTTTTTCATTCTTCGCTAGATGCCCACGATAAAGGGAAACTGAAGTTACCCTACTGGGGGAAATGATCACTTCATCTGAATTAGTTTGGCTAAGTAGTGTTTGGGATGCTTCAGACTCAGAGAAGGGGAAGGGGGGGCGGGGCGTGTAAAGTCAAATAACCGACTGTTTCTGCCCCCTTTGAAGGCAGCAGAATTCCTTAAAAAACCAGTTGATTCCTCTTGATGGGGAATTTCTGCTGTAAATAAAAATTCTTTGGAAATGGGTTGCTGAAAATGTGTTTTCAAAAAGAAAACTCAGATGAATGAAAAATCCTCTTATTCCACCTTCCAAAGCCCAAGATGTCTATTTAAGGAGGACGTCGGTCACCCGCCCTGTCAAGCCGGCGGCCTAGGCCTAAAGAAGGCACAGCAGTGCCTGCAACACGGATGGACTTGAGGCACAGGGGAAATGGACTTGCGTGCCCTTGGTAAGCTCTGGCGGCACTCCCGAAGTTAAGGACACCGGCCACAATGGAATGGAGTCTATTGACGTTTGCTTTTCCCTTTGAACACTAAGCATTTTCCTAGTTCGTGAAATACGAACTGACAACCGCCCACCACCCCCAACAGGCCCTCCTGCACAAACACACCCTCGAGTCAAACCCAGTTAGCCGGGACAACACTGAGCCCCCAGACCCTACTACAACCCCAGCTTAGGAGGGAAAAAGACGCCAATAAACACCTGCCTTTCTGCCTTCAGGAACCCGACCACGTCCCCTGCTGCAATCTCTCCTAGCATTTCCGAAATTGGGGCGGGGGTTGCGATAAGTGCGCAGGGTGCCCGCCCCCTGCCACCAGCACCGCCACCCCGGATCTCCTGGGTCCAGCCCTCACCCACCGATGTTCCACAGGCGCCTTCTCCACCGCGGCCTCGAACAGCAATGCGGATCGGCCACCACCCGCGCGCCGGAGAGGCCTGGCAGGGAAGGAGGAAGGCCGGGACGGGGCCGGGCACTCCCCACCCCTTCCCTTCCCCAGGTAGGGGAGGGTGGAACGCTGCGGGAGGCCACACGGAGCCCCACGATTCCAGGGGAGTTCAGGAGCCCCCGCCGCCGCCTCGGACACGAACGCGGAGGGGTGCGGGGGCCAAGGCCCACCTGTCTCCACCCCGTCCTCCAATCTTTCCCAGGACTGGGAGGGGGCGGGGAGAGAGCCCCGACAGACCCTGATGATTCCGGAGAAGCCCGGTGCCTACTCCTTTAACCGGCACGGGGGACGCAGCCCTAACTTCTCCCCTCCCGAGATGTCCCCCATGGGGGGGGGGACATGTTCCAGAAAACACCAAAGCCTCCAGACCCCTCCAACGTTCACACCTAAACCGGGAGTGGGGGAGCTGCCCGAGCATCCCCACGCTGCGGGCGGAGGATCGTACGGAAGGGGGAGCCGGGGCTGACCATCGCCGCTACCCGAGAACCCCTCCCAACACGCGTGGGGAGGGGAGACCGCCCGCTCCCTCCATCTTGACCGCTGGGGGAGGGGGCGGGGATGCTGCGGGAGGCTGGACAGGCCTGACAATCCCAGAGGACCCCGGCAGCGCCCACCGGCCAAGCCTCGGGGCTCAGGCCCGAGCGAGTCTCCCCCGCGCTGCCGGCCCCCCAGCCCACCCCGGGTAGCCCGGCGGGTCACGGGGCGGGGACGGCGGCGCGGGACGCGGGGGAGGGGACGCCAGGCCGGGAGCGGAGGGGGCTGGGGTGCCGACACCCACCTGCCCAGGCCGGGCCTCCCGCCGCCGGAGGTCGCCGCGGCCACCGAGGAGGGAATCGTGGCCGAGGACGAGGAGACCGAGGACGAGGACGGCGAAGGTGCGGCGGCGGGCGACGCTAGAAGGCCGCTGCCGCCGGGCTTGCGGACATTGGCAGCCGCGGGCGGCGGCGGCTGCTGCTGCTGCTGCTGCTGCTGTTGCTGCTGCTGCTGTTGCTGCTGCTGCTGGGGCTTCAGCGACATGGTGAGAGGCCCATACACCGGCTCGCACGCCGGGCGGGGACAGCCGGGAGCCGGGCGCGCCGAGGAGACGCCGGAGCGCGGCGGGGACGCGCGGGCGCCGAGCGGGGAGGCGCGGGTTGGCGCGGCCGGAGGGGCGCCCGGGCTGGCGAGGGGGAGAAGGAGAACGACGAAGGGGCGGGGAGGCCCGCCGAGACCAAAGAGCCGCCGGGAGCCGGGCCGGAACGCACCACCGCCGTTGCCGTTGCTACCAAAACAGTCTGAGGCGGAGGGAGGCGAGCTCTGCCGGGAGGGAGGGGGGCCGGGGCCGAGCGGGGGAGGGGCGGCGGAGGGATACGGTCCCGGGGCCGCGCCACCGCCGCCCCGCCCGCTCCGCCGCGCCGGCCGCTGGAGCGAGCGCCACCCGGGCCACCTGGCTGCGGCGAAGTGGCGAGACTCGGTGGCCACCGCGGGACTCCGAGGAGCTGCGGCCGCTGAGAGCATCAGAGGCTGGGCGCGCCGAGGCGCCGCGTGGGAGCGGAGGTGCGGATAGGGACTCTTTACCGGAAGTCGGAGGGGTCGGACGGAAGCAGAACGTGAGGTGGCCCCGGGGCCGGGAGGGACACGTGAGGAGCGGGCGCAGCGCTGGGCCGCGTTCGCTGGGGTCGGGTGAGGGCCAGGCGGCGGGCCCTACCCGGATCCGCCCTCCCCGAGGCGGGTCTGCCCTTCGGGGAGGGCGTGTCGGTCTTAGCCTCTGGGGCCTGCCTGGTGTGGAGGACTGGAGAAGGATTTCTTCTCCCACTGTATTCCTTCAGCGTCCTCGCTTCTGCGGGGACCTCGTTTGCCCCCACCTGATGCAACCCGGAAAATGGACTGCGAGTGCCTTGGGGCGGAGAATGTGTCTTGCTACGTGTAAATCACCTAGAACCCTGCCAGACTCAGGGGACACAGCATCCCGCCGTTTTCCTGCCTTCCCCCGCCCGCCACGCAGTAGGCGCTCCAGTGGCTCTGGGCATCTCCCAGGCAGGCCGCGCTGTCCTGCCCTGCCGGGGCTGGAGTGGAGCAACCCTCCGGGGCCACCCACATCTGGGTAGCTTTTCCCCACTTTTTCCACCCCAGCCGCGCACAGTCACCAGAAAACTCTTTTAGGTATCTGACCTTCATTTGAACCTTTGTTCCCTCACTTGAACTTCTTTTTCCTCATTCATGAGATTCTAAAGGAAATATATGGGATTGGGACTGGTAGAACTACGGATAATGGGATCTCCCTCGGTAGAGACAGAGCCGACCTTACAAGAATGTGCGAACTTTAGACCTTGGACCCTTTAGAAGTTTTAATTTAACTTACCCAGCCAGCACAGTAGACCCTTTTTAAAATGTGTTGCAATTAAACTGGAAGAAAGTAGATAACTTTTTTTTTTTTTTGAGCAGTGAATCTATTGTTTTTTAAAGTGAAATGACTTCAGGAAATAATAGGGGAAGAAACACCAAAATTCCCCTCAATGTCCTAGAACTGTCCAGATAAAGGTAAAGACTTAGATAAACGTGGAGAATGATTGAACCAGCAGTTTTCAGTAGCCCAACTGAAATTAACCTCCTAGATAGTCCAGGCAAAAATGATCATTGTACTCTGCCAATGTAGGAAATCAGTTTTATTTCCCATCTAAGGTAAAAAGTAGATCGAGGGACCACTGCAAAACCCTTTAAAAATTAACCTAGCCTAGCCAACATGGTGAAACCCCGTCTCTACTAAAAATATAAAAATTAGCCGGGTGTGGTGGTGGGCGCCTGTGATCCCAGCTACTCGAGAGGCTGAGGCAGGAGAATTGCTTGAATCCGGGAGGTGTAGGTTGCAGTCAGCCAAGATCATGCACTCCAGCCTGGGCGACAGAGCGAGACTCCGTCTCAAAAAATAAATAAATAAATAAAATAAATAAATAAATAAAAGTAACCTAAAGGAAATTGGAACTAAAAAACCAGTTGAGGAAACAAAAAAATACCTGTACCCGGCTGTGGTACAGGCCAGGGCTGCTGTGAGGGGAAGCTCCTGGAGAGGGTGACATGGGGCAGGGACCCAAATGAGCATGGGCATGAGGATCCTGGGGAGAAACGCTCCAGGTGGAGGGCACAGCGAGGGCAAAGGATCTGAGGGGGGAGTCTGAGGAACAGCAAGGAGGCCTGCAATGGAGCAGGTGGGCAATGGTGTCCCGTTCTATTCTTTCTTTAATAGAAATACAATCACTGGCCTGGCGCGGTGGCTCACACCTGTAATCCCAGCACTTTGGGAGGCCGAGGCGGGTGGATCACCTGAGGTCAGGAGTTCAAGACCAGCCTGGCCAACAGTGTGAAACCCCATCGCTACTAAAAATATAAAAAAAATTAGCTGAGCGTGGTGGTGAGCGTCTGTAATCCCAGCTACCCAGGATGCTGAGGCAGGAGAATCGCTTGAACCCGGGAGGCGGAGGTTACAGTGAACAAAGACGGCACCACTGCACTCCAGCCTGGGCGACAAGAGTGAAACTTTATCTAGAAAAAAAAAAAAAAAAAAGAAATACAATGACTTTTCTCTGATTGGAATCCAGGTCCCAGAATACAATCTTAAGAACAAGTTTCGGCCGGCGCGGTGCCTCACGCCTGTAATCTCAGCACTTTGGGAGGCAGTGGCCGGTGGATCACCTGAGGTCAGGAGTTCGAGACCAGCCTGGCCTATGTGGTGAAATCCCGTCTCTACTAAAAATACAAAAATCAGCCGGGTATGGTGATGCGCGCCTGTAGTCCCAGCTACATGGAAGGCTGAGGCAGGAGAATGGCGTGAACCCGGGAGGCGGTCCTTGCAGTGAGCGAGATCACACCACTGCACTCCAGCCTGGGCGACAGAGTGAGACTCCATCTCAAAAAAAAAAATAACAAGTTTCAGGTCGATGGAAGGAAAAATGGAAGTTGAATAAGAAGGCCTAGGCTGGTTAGGCTGGTGGCCTATACCTATAATCCCAGCACTTTGGAAGGCCAAAGCAGGCAGATCCTTTGAACCAAGAAGTAGGAGACCAGCCTGGGCAACATAGTGAGACCCTCCTCTCCATAAAAAATTTTTCAGGCGGGGCGTGGTGGCTCACACCTGTAATCCCAGCACTTTGGGAGGCCGAGGCGGGTGGATCATGAGGTCAGGAGATCGAGACCATCCTGGCTAACATGGTGAAACCCCGTCTCTACTAAAAATACAAAAAATTAGCCAGGCGTGGTGGCAGGCGCCTGTAGTCCCAGCTACTCGGGAGGCTGAGGCAGGAGAATGGCATGAACCCAGGAGGCAGAGCTTGCAGTGAGCCAAGATCGCGCCACTGCACTCCAGTCTGGGCGACAGAGTGAGACTCTGTCTCAAAAAAAAAAAAATTTTTTTCAAAATTAAAAAAAAAAGAAGGCCTGAAGCTGATGTAGCTGAGAAAGTTTGTTTTAACTCACTACCATTGAATAAAAACTTAAGTTTTATCAAGATATAATTTACATACTATGAAATTCACTTATTTTGTGTACAATTTAATGATTCTCAGTAAATTTACACAGTAAATTTGCACAACCATTGCCACTAATTTCAGAACATTTTCATTACCCCAAAAAGATCCTTCATGCGGATGGGCAGTTTGGTTCCCATCCTCAGCCCCAGGCAACCGCTCATCTACATTTTTTCTCTATGGATTTGTCCAGATTTTTCACATAAGTAGAATCTTACAGCATGCAGCCTTTTGTGTCTGCCTTCTTTCATTTGTCATAATGTTTTTGAGGTTTATCTAAGGTGTGGCATGTAGCAGTATTTCATTCCTTATTATTGCTACGTCATATTCCATGTATGGACATACCACATTTTGTGTCTACTTTCCAAATGGTGGATGTTTAGATTGTGTCAACTTTTTGAGTATTGTGAAAATGCTGCTGGGGCTGAGATTGGTGGCTCACTCCTGTAATCCCAACACTTTAGGAGACTGAGATGGGAGGATCACTTGAATACCCAGGAGTTTGAAACCAGCCTGGGCAACATAGAGAGACCCTGTCTCTATGAAAAAAAAACTTTAAAAATAAAAAATTAGCTGGTTGGCCGGGCGTGGTGGCTCATGCCTCTAATCCCAGCACTTTGGGAGGCCGAGGTGGGTGAATCACCTGAGATCAGGAGTTTGAGACCAGCCTGGCCTACATGGTGAAATCCCATCTCTACTAAAAATACAAAAAATTAGCCAGGCGTGGTGGCGGGCACCTGTAATCTCAGCTACTTGGGAGGCTGAGGCAGGAGAATTGCTTGGAGGCAGGAGAATTGCTTGAACCCAGGAGGCGGAGGTTGCAGTGAGCCGAGATCGCGCCATTGCACTGAAGCCTGGGTGACAGAGCAATACTCTGTCTCAAAAAAAAAAAAAAAATTAGCTGGTCATGGTAGCACGCACCTGTAGTCCCAGCTTCTAGGGAGGCTGAAGCAGAAGGACCGCTTGAGCCCAGGAGATCGACGTTGCTGTGAGCTACGAATGCGCCACTGCAGTCTAGCCTGGGCAGCAGACCAAGACCCTGTCTCGTTTAGTTAATAGACTTGCTAAAACACTCACACACAAAAAAAAAAGAAGAAGAAGAAAGAAAAATAAGAATGCTGCTATGAACATTTGTGAACATATATCTTCATGTGGTTGTATGTTTTCATTTATCTTAGGTACGTTCCTACAAACGAAATTGTTGGGTGATGGCCGGGCGCGGTGGCTCACGCTTGTAATCCCAGCACTTTGGGAGGCCGAGGCGGGCGGATCACAAGGTCAGGAGATCGAGACCACGGTGAAACCCCGTCTCTACTAAAAATACAAAAAAATTAGCCGGGCGTGGTGGCGGGCGCCTGTAGTCCCAGCTACTCGGAGAGGCTGAGGCAGGAGAATGGCGTGAACCCGGGAGGCGGAGCTTGCAGTGAGCCGAGACTGCGCCACTGCACTCCAGCCTGGGCGACAGAGCGAGACTCCGTCTCAAAAAAAAAAAAAAAAAAAAAAAAAAGAAATTGTTGGGTGATGTGGTAAGTTTATTTATTTTTATTTATTTATTTATGGAAACTACCTTTTCTCTGGACTTC
The DNA here is from genome assembly GCF_009828535.3 of Hylobates moloch. Lineage (NCBI taxonomy): Eukaryota > Metazoa > Chordata > Mammalia > Primates > Hylobatidae > Hylobates > Hylobates moloch. The sequence continues at coordinate 21,356,948 of NW_026652287.1, read as the reverse complement.
AGAAGGCTTAAGTTTATGTGAAAATATCAGAGTAGGCTGGGCACGGTGGCTTACGCCTGTAATCCCAGCACTCTGGGAGACTGAGGTGGGCGGATCACCTGAGGTCAAGAGATCAAGACCATCCTTGCCAATGTGGTGAAACCCTGTCTCTATTAAAAATACAAAAATTAGCTGGGCGCGGTGGCTCACACCTGTAATCCTAGCACTTTGGGAGGCCAAGGCGGGCGGATCATGAGGTCAGGAGATCAAGGCCATCCTGGCTAACACAGTGAAACCCCGTCTCTACTAAAAATACAAAAAAATAGCCAGGCGTGGTGGTGGGCGCCTGTAGTCCCAGCTACTCGGGAGGCTGAGTCAGGAGAATGGCATGAACCCGGGAGGCAGAGCTTGCAGTGAGGTGAGATGGCGCCACTGCACTCCAGCCTGCGCAACAGAGCGAGACTCCGTCTCAAAAAAAAAGAAAATACAAAAATTAGCTGGGCATGGTGGTGCGCGCCTGTAGTCCTAACTACTCAGGAGGCTGAGGCAGGAGAATCGCTTGAACCTGGCAGGCAGAGGTTGCAGTGAGCCAAGATCATGCCACTGCACTCCAGCCTGGCGACAGAGTGACACTCCGTCTCAAAAAAATAAGTAAATATATATATATATTAGAGTAATGCACCTTAAAGGAAGTGATGTGTCAGGCAGCCTCTATGGTGGTCCCAAATGATTCTTGCCTCCTGGTGTTCAGACACTTTGAAATCCTCCCCACCTGAATTTTAAAACAAAACTTTTTTTTTTTTTTCGAGACAGGGTCTTACTCTGCCAACCAGGCTGGAGTGCAGTTCCACCAATCTGGCTCACTGCAGCATCTGCCTCCCAGGTGGTCCCAAGCAATCCTCCCATCTCAGCCTTCAGAGTATCTGGGACTACAGGCGTGCACCACCACACCCAGCTAATTTTTGTTAGTTTTGGGGGATTTGTTTGTTTGTTTTTAGGCAGAGTCTTGCTGTCTTGCCCAGGCTGGAGTGCAGTGGCACAATCTCAGTTCACTGTAACCTCCTGGGTTCAAGTGATCCTCCCCGCTCAGCCTCCCATGTAGCTGGGATTATAGGCATTCACCACCATGTCCAGCTAATTTTTCTATTTTTAGTAGAGATGACATTTTTTCATGTTGGCCAGAACTCCTCACCTCGAGTGATCTGCCTGCCTTGGCCTCCCAAAGTGCTGGGATTACAGGTGTGAGCCACCACACCACCCAACCAACAAGTGAACATTTTGAATGCTCTCCTTTCCCCTAAATGATTTTCAGACACCCCTTTTAAACAAAAGCAGAGAGTCAGACAGTTGTCTACAAAGGCAGTGAACAGTACTCTCCTGAAAGAGTTCTGATATTGAGAAGTGTTGCTAAAATTTAAACTTCAAAAATAGCTGTGGTCATTTCAGCCACTATTTCAGAAACGAAAAAATATCTCAAGTGAGAAAGCTTGGAGACAGACCTGCAGACTTGGGAATCTAGTCCAGTAGATTCTATACTTGCTTTCTGATTTTCAGTGACCCTTCAGCAAGCCACAGGGCCCTTTTATTAGCCTGTTCATAATTTTCTTTTCTTTTCTTTTTTGTTTTATTTTTTTGAGACAGATTCTTGCTCTGTTGCCCAGGCTAGAGTGCAGTGGTGTGATCTCAGCTAACTGCAACCTCCACCTCCTGAATTCAAGTGATACTTCTGCCTCAGCCTCCCAAATAGCAGGGATTACAGGCACCTGCCACTGTGCACGGCTAATTTTTGTATTTTTCGTAGAGGTGGGGTTTCGCCATGTTGGCCAGGGTGGTCTCAAACTCCTGACCTCATGATCTGCCCACCTCGGCCTTCCAAAGTGCTGGGATTACAGGCATGAGCCACCGCGCCCAGCTTTTTTTTTTTTTTTTTTTTTGGTGACAGAGTCTTGCTCTATCACCCAGGCTGGAGTGCAGTGGCACAATCTCGGCTCACTGCAACTTCCGCCTCCTGGATTCAAGCTATTCTCCTGCTCAGCCTCCCGAGTAGCTGGTACGTGGCGCACACCCGGCCAATTTTTTTAGTTCTTTTTTGTTTTTTGAGACAGAGTCTCGCTCTGTCGCCCAGGCTGGAGTGCAGTGGCACAATCTGGGCTCACTGCCAGCTCTGCCTCCTGGGTGCATGCCATTCTCCTGCCTCAGCCTCCCAAGTAGCTAGGACTACAGGCGCCTACCACCAGGCCCGGCTAATTTTTTGTATTTTTAGTAGAGACGGGGTTTCACCGTGTTAGCCAGATGGTCTCGATTTCCTGACCTCATGATCCTCCCGCCTCGGCCTCCCAAAGTGCTGGGATTACAGGCGTGAGCCACCGCACCTGGCAATTTTTTTACTTCTAATAGAGACAGCGTTTTGCCATGTTGGCCAGGCTGGTCTCGAACTCCTGACCTCAGGTGATCCACCCACCTCAGCCTCCCAAAATGCTGGGATTACAGGCGTGAGCCACCATGCCTGGCTGAGCCTGTTAATTTTCATCACTTCAATGATTAATCAAGTCTCGGGATTTGGGGGTGACAAACTGATGGAGCTATGTGGAGCAGAACTGTGAAGAGTTATTTGCTTGCACTCACTACAGAAGCACATATCACGTGATCCAGTATTCCTGGCAATTCACATTTCTGCAATCATGCCTTTTCATTTCTCTTCCCTTGATCTTGCTTAATGTATGATGATATATTATTCACTAAATACTCTTGATTTCACTTTCAAAAGCATGAAAATTAATTCAAACCAGAACTAACTTGCATCCCCCCAAATTCATCCTCTTCAAGTTTTTGTATAGACCAATCCTCATTTAAAAAAAAAAAAAAAAAAGCAGATGTAATTTCAAAAATAGGACCATGGCTAATTAAACCAGTGTTTTTTTTCTGACCACAGTTACTCAGAATTTGTAGAGGCTCATCTATTTGTAGACACTCCAGGAATCCCAAAAGAGTAAATGCAATAATAAACATTATTTTTAAAAAAATGAAAAGTGTTTGGGGGAGGGGGCTTCCAGGAAGGCATTATTTATATACCTTGTGTGCAAAGTAACAACTTTCCCATAGCTCTGAAAAAACTGGAGGGTGGGGAGCTACAAAATTATAGAGAACACAGCAACATTATTTAAAGAGCTTTTAAATGAGCCATTCCCTCCTAACGAGCACACTCCTGGTTGTTAAGTTGCTCGTTTTGTTTTACCTTGTGGGATAGAATAATGATGCAGTAACATTATTCACAAGGCAAAAGCTGGTTGCCAGCTGAAATAGACACAGAAGAAAGAATTCTTTATTTTTCATTGGAAATGCTTGGGCTCTGCAGAGCCAGAAATTTAAAGAAACTCAGCCTTTTGTTTTTCCTCTTTCTCCCTTTTTTGTTTTCATTCACCCTCTTTTTGGGGGTGAGTTTGGTGGGCAGCCTTTTGTTTTAGGGCCACAGATTTATGGAAAGCCGAAGATCTGAAATATACATGATTTGGAGAATGCAGGAAGGGATTTAAAATGGGTGTGTGCAGACCAGTGACAGCTGAACTGGCCATTAGCATGGGATCTTGTTAGTTTGCTACAGGATACGGTGAGTCCTACAATGGAACTCTAGAAGAGTCAGACTATAATGAATACTGACATTGCTGACCTTTGATCTCAGAATAGGGACTTGGATACTTGTTCCCCAGTAGAATCACATATGGGCTTAACAATACACACCGTTTTGCTTAAGCCCTCATATTATCAAAATATTTATTTTCCACAAGGTAAGGCAGGGCTAGAGAACAATAATGAAAATAATAATTGTAGACCTTTATATGGCATTTACTATGTGCCAACTGTGTTCTAAGTGCTACCTGCACAATAACTTCCTCATTGAATCCTTGCAACAACCTGCTGCTTCTCAATGCCAAGGACAGTTTTGCCCCAGCTCCACCGCCCCCTCAGGAGACATTTGGCAATGTCTAGACACATTTCTGTTTGTTACGATTGGAGAGGAATGCTCCTGGCATCTTGTGAGTAGAGACCAGGTATGCTGTTTGTGATATTGTTAAATATAGGTATTTGGTGTTCGTTCTGGTTTCCTGGCACGCAACTCCTAAAATACTCAAAATCTCCAAAGTGATGGACAGCCTCAGTATGAGGGCTGGACATAGGAAAGACAATAATGACAGGGTTGGGACTCTTCAGCCCCATCCCCCAGCCTCTGGGAAGGGAAGGGAGGCTGAAGGTTAACTTGATCACCAGTGGCCAATGATTTAATCAATCATGCCAATAGAATGAAGCTTCCATAAAAACCAAGAAGAGCTGGGTTATGAGAGCTTTTATTTATTTATTTTTTTTTTTTTGAGATGGAGTTTTGCTCTGTCACACAGACTGGGGTGCAGTGGCGTGAGCTCGGCCCTGTGCAACCCCTGCCTCCCTGGGTTCAAGCGATTTTCATGCCTCAGCCTCCTGAGTAGCTGGGATTACAGGCATGCGCCACCACGCCTGGCTAATTTTGGTATTTTTAGTAGAGACGGGATTTCACCATGTTGGCCAGGCTGATCTCGAACCCCTGGCCTCAGGTGATCCACCCGCCTCGGCCTCCCAAAGTGCTGGGGTTACGGGCATGAGCCACTGCGCCTGGCCTATTTTTTTTTTCTTTGAGATGGAGTCTCGCTGTGTCGCCCAGGCTGGAGTGCAGTGGCGTGATCTCAGCTCACTGAAAACTCCGCCTCCTAGGTTCATGCCATTCTCCTGCCTCAGCTTCCCAACTAGCTGGGACTACAGGCGCCTGCCACCGTGCCCTGCTAATTTTTTTTTTTTTTTTTTTGTATTTTTAGTAGAGACGGGTTTTCACCATATTAGCCAGGATGGTCTTGATCTCCTGACCTTGTGATCCGCCTGCTGAGCTAGAGCAATCCTTCTGTCTAAGCTGTCCAAAGTGCTGGGAATACAGGCATGAGCCACTATACCCATCCCTGAGAGCTTCTAGATAACTGAAAAGGTGGAGGTTCGTGGAGTGTGACTTGCCCCTTCCTGCATACCTTGCCCTGCACCTCTCTTCCGTCTGGCTGTATCTTTTGTAATAACAGAAGTGTTTCCCTCAGTTCTGTGACCCACCCTAGCAAAGTAATCAAACCTGAGGAAGGGATCGTGGGAACCCCGATCTCTTGCTGGGGCCCTGATTTACAGCCTGTTTTTGTGACTGGCATCTGAAGTCGGGGGTGTGATCCGATGCTATCTCCAGGTAGATAGTACCGGAATTGAATTGAATTAGAGGTGCCCAGGTGCACACTCCAGAATTGCTTGCTTGATATGTGGTAGGGAAAAGCCCCCACACGCCTGTGTCAAACATATGTTTTTTTTTTTTTTTTTTTTGAGGCAGAGTCTCGCTCTGTCACCCAGGCTGGAGTGCAGTGGCGCAATCTCGGCTCACTGCAACCTCCGCCTCCTGGGTTCAGGCAGTTCTCCTGCCTCAGCCTCCTGAGTAGCTGGGATTACAGGCATGCACCACCATGCCCAGCTAGTTTTTGTATTTTTTTAGAAGAGACAGAGTTTCACCATGTTGGCCAGGCTGGTCTTGAACTCCTGGCCTCAGGTGATCCGTCTGCCTTGGCCTCCCAAAGTGCTGGGATTACAGGCGTGAGCCACTGTGCCTGGCTGTTGTCAGAAGCCTTTTTTTTTTTTTTTTTTTTTGAGGTGGAGTCTTGTTCTGTTCTGTTGCGCAGTCTAGAGTGCAATGATGTGATCTCGGCTCACTACAACCTCCGCCTCCTGGGTTCAAGCAATTCTCCAGCCTCAGCTTCCCGAGTAGCTGGGATTACAGGCACCCGCCATCATGCCCAGCTAATTATTGTACTTTTAATAGAGACGGGGTTTCACCATGTTGACCAGGCTGGTCTTGAACTCCTGACCTCAGGTGATCCACCCACCTCAGCCTCCCAAAGTGCTGGGATTACAGGTGTGAGCCACCGCCCCAGTCCAGAAGCGTTCTATGTTGTATTGTGAGAGTATAGGAGAAACCAAATTTGTTTTTTTCTATGTCCTTATACTGTGGAACACCCTACAATGCATAGGACAATCCCCCAGCACGAAGAATTAATCGAGCCCAAAATGACGATGGTGCTGAGGTTAAGAAACCCTGCAGTAACCCTAAGAAGTAGATAGGATTATTATTCCCCTTTTACAGATGGGGAGACTAGGGCATACAGAGTGAGTCACTTTGTCTAAGGGCACATTTATTAAATGGTAGAGGTGCGATTCGAACCCAGAAAGTCTGTTTCCAACATCTGGGCTCTAAACTGCTTTCCTATATGAAATAGTAAAGGCCTGGCTGGGTGTGGTGGCTCACACCTGTAATCCTAGCACTTTGGGAGTCCGAGGCGGGAGGATTGCCTGAACTCAGGAGTTCGAGACCAGCCTGGGCAACACGGTGAAACCCCATCTCTACTAAAATACAAAAAAAAATTAAATAGCCGAGTATGGTGGCGTGTGCCTATAGTCCCAGCTACTCGGGAGGCTGAGGCAGGAGAATTGCTTGAACCCAGGAGGCGGATGTTGCAGTGAGCCGAGATCGTGCCACTGTGCTCCAGGCTGGCGACAGAGCAAGACTCCATCTCAAAAAAAAAAAAAAAAAAAAAAAAAGTAAAGGCCTAAGGTGGCTCTCTTGAAAAAAATCAGCTTCTCTCCTTTGTCTCATCAAATACAGGGCTCTAGTGAACTGGCACCACTGATGACTGCCTGTTTCTTGATTCAAGGAATAAGTGATTATTATAGAAGTCACCACCTGCAGGGGACAAGTTGGCAGTGCCTTAAAAACTGAAAGTGCATGCATGTTGGTTCCTATAGGAAAAAATTAATTAAAAAAAAAAAAAAAACACTGGGCACAGTGGCTCACGCCTGCAATCCCAGCATTTTGGGAAGCCGAGGCATGTGGATCACCTGAGGTCAGGAGTTTGAGGCCAGCCCGGCCAGCATGGTGAAACCCCGTCTCTACTAAAAATACAAAAAAAAGTTAGCTGGGCGTGGTGGCCGGTGCTTGTAATCCCAGCTAATTGGGAGGCTGAGGCAGGAGAATTGCTTGAACCTGGGAAGGCAAGGTTGCAGTTAGCCGAGATCGTGCCACTACACTGCAGCCTGGGTGACAGAGTGAGACTCTCTCAAAAATATAATAAAAATAAAAAAATAGGCCAGGTGCAGTGGCCCACGCCTGTAATCCCAGCACTTTGGGAGGCCAAGGCAGGTGGATCACCTGAGGTCAGGAGTTCAAGACCAGCCTGACCAACGTGTAGAAGCCCTATCTCTACTGAAAATACAAAATTAGCCAGGCTGGTGGCACATGCCTGTAATTCCAGCTATTCGGGAGGCTGAGCAAGGAGAATCGCTTGAACCCAGGAGGTAGAGGTGGAGGTGAGCCAAGATCATGCGATTGTACTCCAGCCTGGGCAGCAAGAGTGAAACTCCATCTAAGAAAAAATATAAAAATAAAGTAAACAAAAAAGAATTAGCTGGGCATGGCGGTGCATGCCTGTGGTCCCAGCTACTCAGGAGGCTAAGGTGGGAGGATCACTTGAGCCTGGGAGGTCAAGGCTGCAGTGAGCCATGATTGTGTCACTGCATACTCCAGCCTGAACAACAAAGCGAGACCATGTCTCAAAACAAAAAAAGAGGCTGGGCATCATGGCTCACGCCTGTAATCCCAGCACTTTGGGAGGCCGAGGAGGGCAGATCATTTGAGGTCGGGAGTTTGAGACCAGCCTGGCCAACATGGTGGTGAAACTGTGTCTCTATTAAAAATACAAAATTTAGCCGGGCACGGTGGCTCACGCTTGTAATCCCAGCACTTTGGGAGGCCGAGGCGGGTGAATCACGAGGTCAGGAGATCGAGACCACGGTGAAACCCCGTCTCTACTAAAAATATAAAAAATTAGCCGGGCGTGGTGGCGGGCGCCTGTAGTCCCAGCTACTCGGAGAGGCTGAGGCATGAGAATGGCGTGAACCCGGGAGTCGGAGCTTGCAGTGAGCCGAGATTGCGCCACTGAACTCCAGCCTGGGCGACAGAGCGAGACTCTGTCTCAAAAAAAAAAAAAAAAATACAAAAATTAGAGCCGGGCATGGTGGCTCACACCTGTAATCCCAGCACTTTGGGAGGCCAAAGTGGGCAGATCACAACGTCAGGAGTTTGAGACCAGCATGGCCAATATGGTGAAACCCTGTCTCTACTAAAAATATAAAAAATTAGCCAAGTGTGGTGGCGCGCGCCTGTAGTCCAAGCTAATTGGGAGGCTGAAGCAGGAGAATCACTTGAACCGAGGAGGCAGAGTTTACAGTGAGCCAAGATGATGCCACTGCACTCCAGCCTGGGCGACAGAGTGAGACTCTATTTCAAAAAACAAAAAACAGGCTGGGCGCAGTGGCTCACGCCTGTAATCCCAGCACTTTGGGAGGCCGAGGCAGGTGGATCAAGAGGTCAGGAGATCGAGACCATCCTGGCTAACACGGTGAAACCCCTGTCTCTACTAAAAATAGAAAAAATTAGCCGGGCGTGTTGGCAGGCACCTGTAGTCCCAGCTACTCGGGAGGCTGAGGCAAGAGAATGGCATGAACCCAGGAGGCAGAGCTTGCAGTGAGCCGAGATTGCACCACTGCACTCTAGACTGGGTGACACAGCCAGACTCTGTCTCAAAAAACAAACAAACAAACAAAAATTAGCAGGGCGTGGTGGTGGGTGCCTATAATCCCAGCTACTCGGGAGGCTGAGGCAAGAGAATTGCTTCAACCCAGGAGGCGGAGCTTAGTGAGCTGAGATTGGGCCACTACACTCCAGCCTGGGTGACAGAGAGAGACTTCTAAAAAAATAAAAAGAGCCGGGGGCATGTTGGCTCATGCCTATAATCCCAGCACTTTGGGAGAGTGAGGCAGGCAGATCACAAGGTTGGGAGATCGAGACCACCCTGGCTAACACAGTGAAACCCAGTCTCTACTAAAAATTCAAAAAAAAAATTAGCCAGGTGTGGTGGCCTGCGCCTGCAGTCCCAGCTACTCAGGAGGCTGAGACAGGAGAGACAGGAGAATCACTTGAACCTAGGAGGCGGAGGTTGTAGTGAGCCAAGATCGCACCACTGCACTTCAGCCTGGGTGACAGAGCAAGACTCCATCTCAAAAAAAAAGAAAAGAAAAGAAAAGAAAAGAAAAAATATCTTATTATCTACACCACTTTACTTTTGTGTTATTCAAACAGAAACTACCATTTTCAAACTCTAGGCAGGAAATCCTAAGTCACACAGAAATAGAAAGGAAAGGCCACTTTCAGGAAGTTTGTTTTGTTTTTGTTTGTTTGTTTGTTTTGAGATGGAGTCTAGCTCTGTCGCCCAGGCTGGAGTGCAATGGCATGAACTCGGCTCACTACAACCTCTGCTTCCTGGGTTCAAGCGATTCTCCTGCCTCAGCCTCCTGAGTAGCTGGGATTACAGGCACGCGCCACCATGCTTAGCTAATTTTTGCATTTTTAGTAGAGATGGGGTTTCACTGTGTTGGCCAGGCTGGTCTTGAACTCCTGACCTTGTGATCTGCCCACCTCGGCCTCCCAAAGTGCTGGGATTACAAGTGTGAGCCACCATGCCTGTCAGGAAATTTAATCCTGCATGCTTTTCTACCACATTTGGATTTTTTTCTGCTGAAATGTCATATTGGCCAAATATAGGAGCAGCAGAAGCAGGCAGAGCCCTCTGCTCCCGTTGCCACCTACATGGAGTCAATTTGAGCATAGTAGGTACCTAATAGTTTGATCTGAGACTAATTCTCAATTTTTGCAAGTTTGCTTAATTTGGCCTGCAATGGCACACGCTTCCTATGCACCTGCTAATGGCTACCAGCCATGGGCCAGGACGATGGGGCTAACATCCAACGCTACCCACAAAGACCCAGGCAATTCCAGGCAGTTAGGGGCCCTTCTTTACCTAAGTGTTTCCATCATATGTGATTTAAGTGGAGAAGTTTCCTTTTTTTTTTTTTTTTTTTTTTTTGAGACAGGGATTAGCTCTGTCAACCAGGCTTAAGTGCAATGGTTCGATCTCAGCTCACTGTAACTGTCTCCTCCCAATGATCTGCCCACCTCAGCCTCCCAAGCAGATACATGCACACAGGGACAGGGACCACAGTTGCACACCACCATGCCTGGCTAATTTTTGTATTTTTTTGTAAAGACGTGGTCTCACCCTATTGTCCAGGCTGGTCTCAAACTCCTGGGTCGAAGTGATCTATCTGCCTCAGCCTCCCAAAGTGCTGGGATTACAGGTGTGAGCCACTGTGCCTGGGCCAGAATTTTCATTCTCCCACTGGATGAAGCCATTTTTTTTTTTTTTTTTTTTTTGAGATGGAGTCTTGCTCTGTCGCCCAGGCTGGAGTGCAGTGGCGCCATCTTGGCTCACTGCAAGCTCCGCCTCCTGGGCTCACGCCATTCTCCTGCCTCAGCCTCTGGAGTAGCTGGGACTACAGGTGCCCACCACCACGCCCGGAGATTTTTTTTTTTTTGTATTTTTAGTGGAGACAGGGTTTCACTGTGTTAGCCAGGATGGTCTCGATCTCCTGACCTCCTGATCCACCCGCCTCGGCCTCCTAGAGTGCTGGGATTACACGCGTGAGCCACCGCGCCTGGCCGAAGCCAATTTTTATTACAGTTAGTTAATAGCTTGTGATGTCACCTTGCAGGCATTGGGAAAAGCATCATTCTAAGTTCATCAGAAGACACTGGAACCAAGAAACCACAGGAGCCTTCAGGAGATCTACTCTTGGTCATTAGCCTTCTGCAGGCTTGAAAGAGGTTAGAACTGAGGCTCTCTGTGAGTTGGTCTCACTCTTCTTTGATCAGAGTTCTTGTTTCTTTCCATGTACATGTGACTAATCTCTATCCTCAGCGGGTCAACACAGGACAAATCTTGATGCAGCAATAAGCAATTTATAGTCTCCTGGTGTCCTGAAAATGACTCAAGAAATCCCGTTACTGTGATTTCTAATGATCTTGACATGCGAATTTATTTTTCAATTATGTAGCCCTTTTTAAAAACTTCCTGAATATTTGTGTATTCGTTAGCTTCTGCTGTGTAACAAACCACTCACCCCCAACACAGTGGCTGAAAACAACAGATGTTATTTCTTTCTTAAAATTCTAAGAGTTGGCCAGGCACGGTAGCTCACGCCTGTAATCCCAGCACTTTGGGAGGCCGAGGCAGGCGGATCACCTGAGGTCAGGAGTTCAAAACCAGCCTGACCAACATGGAGAAGCCCCATCTCTACTAAAAATGCAAAAACATTTGTTCTGTCACCCAGGCTTAAGTGCAATGACAAACCCCATCTCTACTAAAAATACAAAAAAGCCGGCCGGGCTCGGTGGCTCAAGCCTGTAATCCCAGCACTTTGGGAGGCCGAGGCGGGCAGATCACTAGGTCAGGAGATCGAGACCGTCCTGGCTAACACGGTGAAACCCCGTCTCTACTAAAAATACAAAAAATTAGCGGGGCGTGGTGGTGCATGCCTGTAATCCCAGCTACTCGGGAGGCTGAGGCAGGAGAATGGCGTGAACCCGGGAGGCGGAGCTTGCAGTGAGCCGAGATTACGCCACTGCACTCCAGCCTGGGCGACAGAGCGAGACTCCATCTCAAAAAAAAAAAAAAAATACAAAAAAGCCAGGCATGGTGGTGGTGCATACCTGTAATCTCAGCTACTCAGGAGGCTGAGGTGGGAGAATCGCTTGAAGCTGAGAGGTGGAGGTTGTGGTGAGCCAAGATCGCCCCATTGCACTCCAGCTTGGGCAACAAGAGCGAAACTCCATCTCAAAAAAATAAAAATTTTCTGAGAGTTGGCTGGACACTTCTCTTCTGAGCTGGTTCAACTGGGGTTGGATGGTCTAGGATGTTCTCACTGACATGTCTGGCAATTGGCTGTGGGTCACCTGTGGATGATAGGGGCAGCATAGCCACAGGTGTGTAGTCATCTAGCAGGCTAGCCTGGACATATTCACATGGCTGTACATACTAGGTTCCCAAGAACAGCAAGAGAAGGCAGGCCCCACTGCACAGGCACTTTTTTTTTTTTTTTTTTTTTTTGGAGACGGAGTTTCACTCTTGTCACCCAGACTGGAGTACAATGATGCGACCTCGGCTCACTGCAACCTCCGCCTCCCAGGTTCAAGCAATTCTCCTGCCTCAGCCTCTTCAGTGGCTGGGATTACAGGCATCTGCCACCATGCCCAGCTAATTTTTGTATTTTTAGTAGGGACAGGGTTTCAGCATGTTAGTCAGGCTGGTCTCGAACTCCTGACCTCAGGTGATCCTCCCACCTCAGCCTCCGAAAGTGCTGGGATTACAGGTATGAGCAATTGCACCCAGCCTTTTTTCTGAAACAGGATCTTGCTCTGGCACCCAGGCTAGAGTACAATGGCATGATCACAGTCACTGCAGCCTTCACCCCCTGGGCTCAAGCAATCCTCCTGCCTCAGCCTCCCCAGTAGCTGAGACCACAGGCACGCACCACCATGCCTGGCTAATTTTTGTATTTGTTGTAGAGCCAGGGTCTCCCTGTGTTACCCAGGCTAGTCTTGAACTCTGCACAGGCACTTTTCAGGTCTTTTCTTGTTTCACATTTTCTAATGTCACCTTAGCCAAAGCAAGACATGTGGCCAACACAAAATTTGAGGGGTGGGGAAATATACTGCCAAATAACTTTGCAAAGGATGGGCATGTAGGGAGGAACCAATTGGTGGCTTTTTTATGTAACCATCACAATTGGAGGCGAGATATTTGAATATCAATACAAAAACTTTTATTCTTTATTTACTTTTTTTTTTTTTTTGAGATGGAGTCTCACTCTGTTGCCCAGGCTGGAGTGCAGTGGCACGATCTTGGCTCACTGCAAGCTCCACCTCCCGGGTTCACGCCATTCTCCTGCCTCAGCCTCCCAATAGCTGGGACTACAGGAGCCCGCCACCGCGCCAAGCTAATTTTTTGTATTTTTAGTAGAGACGGGGTTTCGCCGTGGTCTCGATCTCCTGACCTCGTGATCCACCCGCCTTGGCCCTCCAAAGTGGTGGGATTACAGGCGTGAGCCACCGCGCCTGGCCTCTTTATTTACTTTTTGAGATGGAGTCTCGCTCTGTCACCCAGGCTGGAGTGCAGTGGCGCGATCTCAGCTCACTGCAAGCTCCGCCTCCCGGGTTCATGCCATTCTCCTGCCTCAGCCTCCCAAGTAGCTGAGACTACAGGTACCCGCCACCACGCCCGGCTAATTTTTTTCTATTTTTAGTAGAGGTGGGGTTTCACCATGTTAGCCAGAATGGTCTCGATCTCCTGACCTCATGATCCGCCCGCCTCGGCCTCCCAAAGTGCTGGGATTACAGGCGTAAGCCACCACGCCTGGCCGAAAACTTATTCTTTTAACAAGATGCCTTCCAGAACGCAGAACAAAGCTGAGAAGCCTTCTTTTAACAACCTGATGATTTCCAAACTCTAGATTCTCGGTCATCTCACCCTGGACTATTAGAACCATCCTGATGAAAATAGCACCAGGTATAGTTTCTGCACAGCTGCTTTTCCAGAAATGTGTGACCTTGGGAAGGTCATCCTCATTGTTCTTCATCGAAAACAAGGGGTTATACTAGATCTTCTCAAATTGCAAGGAACCTTTCAGAGGTCATGTTTCAGGAAAATGAAAGAACAGGCCACATGTGGAATGGCCCAATCGCTGCCTGTAGAGATAAGACAGCCAGGGAGGCTGAAATTTTCAGCTTTCATCCGGATTTTGGCATGGGCTGTGAGTCTATGATTTTTCAACTTTTCCTTCTCGTAGGCTTGTTTAAACCCTTTGATCTCATTTTATTGTGCAATATTATTACACCACTTTACAAATAGACCATTTATTCCATGCTGACCATAAAAGTCATTCCTGGCTGGGTGCAGTGGCTCAAGCCTGTAATCCCAGTACTTTGGGAGTTCGAGGCAGGCAGATCACCTGAAGTCAGGAGTTCAACACCAGCCTGACCAACATGTAGAAACCCTGTGTCTACTAAAAATAGGAAAATTAGGACCTGGCACAGTGGCTCACACCAGTAATCCCAGCACTTTCGGAGGCCAAGACGGGCGGATCACCTGAGGTCAGGAGTTCATCACCAGCCTGGCCAACATGGTGAAACCCCGTCTCTACTAAAAATACAAAAATTAGCCGGGAGTGGTGGCACATGCCTGTAATCACACCTACTCGGGAGCATGAGGCAGGAGATCTGCTGGAACCCAGGAGGCGGAGGTTGTGAGCCAAGATCGTGCCACTGCACTCCAGCCTGGGAGACAGAGTGAGACTCCGTTAAAAAAAAAAAAAATAGGCCGGGCGTGGTGGCTCACGCCTGTAATCCCAGCACTTTGGGAGGCCAAGGCAGGCAGATCATGAGGTCAGGAGATTGAGACCATCTGGATAACACAGTGAAACCCCATCTCTACTAAAAATACAAAAAAATTAGCCGGGTGTGGTGGTGGGCGCCTGTAGTCCCAGCTACTCGGGAGGCTGAGGCAAGAGAATGGCGTGAACCCGGGAGGCGGAGCTTGCAGTGAGCCGAGATCATGCCACCGCACTCCAGCCTGGGCGACAGAGCAAGACTCCATCTCAAAAATAATAATAATAACAATAATAAAAGTACAAAAATTAGTCAGGGTGGTGGCAGGCGCCTGTAATCTGAGCTACTATGGAGGCTGAGGCAGGAGAATTGCTTGAACTCAGGAGGCCAAGGTTGCAGTGAGCCAAGATGGCACCACCGCACTTCAGTCTGAGCAACAGAGCGAGACTCCATCACACACACACAAAAAAAATGTTATTTCTGTCCCCTATGGCTTGAAGGGCACTCATACTCATAGTTAGCAGAATCTTCAATAATACTAGAGCTTAAATGGGACAGAGTCATACAGTAGATGCTTGAAAATGTTCAGATAAATGAAGGCCAGGAGGCTGGGTGCAGTGACTCACACCTGTAATCCCAGCACTTTGGGAGGCCAAGGTGGGAGGATCTCTTGAGCCCAAGAGTTTGAGACCAGCCCTGGCAACATAGTGAGACCAAGTCTCTACAAAAAAAAAAAAAAATTTTTTTTTTTTTTAAGACAGAGTCTTGCTCTGTTGCTCAGGCTGGAGTGCAGTGGCACGATCTCCGCTCACTGCAACCTCCGCCTCCCGGGCTCAAGCAATTATCTTGCCTCAGCCTCCTGAGTAGCTGGGATTACAGGTGCCTGCCACCGCGCCCAGCTAATTTTTGTATTTTTTTAGTAGAGTCAGAGTTTCACAATGTTGGCCAGGCTGGTCTTGAACTCCTGACCTCAGGTGATCCGCCTGCCTCAGCCTCCGAAAGTGCTGGGATTACAGTCGTGAGCCACCGCACCTGGCCTCAAAAATTTTTTTAAATTAGCCGGGCATGGTGGCACACATCTGTAGTCCCAGCTACGTCAGAGGTTGAGGTGGGAGGATTCCTTGAGCCCGGGAGGTTGAAGTTGCAATGGGCTATGATCGCAGCACTGCACTCCAGCCTGAGCAACAGAGTAAGACCCGGACTCAAAGAAAAAAAAAGACAAGAAAAGAAAGAAGAAAGGCAACAGAATAAAGAGAATCTACTTACAGTGTTTCCCTAAGCATGCCCAACTGGACTTTTTTTTTTTTTTTTTTTTTTTTGAGACGGAGTCTTACTCTGTCACCCAGGCTAGAGTGCAGTGGTACAATCTTGGCTCACTGCAACCTCTGCTTCCAGGTTCAGGTGATTCTCCTGCCTCAGCCTCCCAAGTAGCTGGGACTATGGGCTCACGCCGCCATGCCCGGCCAATTTTTGTATTTTTAGTAGAGACAGAGTTTCACCATGTTGGTCAGGCTGGTCTCGAACTCCTGACCTTGTGATCCACCTGCCTCAGCCTCCCAAAGTGCTAGGATTACAGGCGTGAGCCACTGCATCTGGCCCAACTGGATTGCATCCTCCCCCTCCTGGGTTTAAGCAGTTCTCTGCCTCAGCCTCCCGAGTAGCTGGGATTACAAGTGCCCACCACCACACCCAGCTAATTTTTTTTTTTTTTTTTTTTTTTTTTTTATTGAGACGGGCTGGAGTGCAGTGGCGCAATCTCGGCTCACTGCAAGCTCCGCCTCCCGGGTTCACGCCATTCTCCTGCCTCAGCCTCTCAGAGTAGCTGGGACTACAGGCGCCTGCCACCACGCCCGGCTAATTTTTTTTGTATTTTTAGTAGAGACGGGGTTTCACCGTGGTCTCGATCTCCTGACCTCGTGATCCGCCCGCCTCGGCCTCCCAAAGTGCTGGGATTACAAGCTTGAGCCACCGCACCCGGCCTTTTTTTTTTTTTTTTTAGTAGAGACAGGGTTTCACCATCTTGGCCAGGCTGATCTTGAACTCCCGATCTTGTGATCCACCTGCCTTGGCCTCCCAAAGTGCTGGGATTACAGGTGTGAGCCACCACGCCCAGCCTCCATGGATTATTTTTTAAACAATTTTACTCAGGTATAAGTCACACCCTATACAATTCACCCATTTAAAGTATATAGTTCAGTGAGTCTTTAGTGTATTCACACAGCTTTGCAACCATCACCATAGTATAATTTTAGAACATTTTTGCCGGTCATAGTAGCTCACACCTATAATCTCAGTGCTTTGAGAGGCTAAGGTAGGAGGATTGCTTGAGGCCAGGAGTTCAAGATCAGCCTGGGCAATGTAGCGAGACCCTGTCTCCACAAAAAATAATCAGAAAAATTAGCCAGGCATTGGGGTGCATGCCTGTAGTCCCAGCTGCTAAGAAAGCTGAGGCAGGAGGATCACTTGAGGCCAGAAGTTGGAGGGTAGAGTGAGTTAGGATGGTGCCACTGCACGGCAGCCTGGGTGACAGAACAAAACTCTTTTTTTTTTTAAGATGGAGTTTCGCTTTTGTTGCCCAAGCTGGAATGCAATGGCGTGATCTTGGATCACTGCAACCTCTGCCTCCTGTGTTCAAGCAATTCTCCTGCCTCAGCCTCCCGAGTAGCTGGGATTACAGGCACGCGCCACCACATTCAGCTAATTTTTTGTATTTTTAGTAGAAACTGGGCTTCACCATGTTAGCCTAGCTGGTCTCGAACTTCTGACCTCAGGTGATCCGCCCCACCTGGCCTCCCAAAGTGCTGTGATTACAGGCGTGAGCAACTGCACCCAGCCTTTTTATTTTTTATTTTTTTTGTGGGTACCTAGTAGGCGTATATATTTATGGGATACATGAGATGTTTTGTTTTGCTTTGAGACGGAGTCTTGCTGTGTCGCCCAGGCTGGAGTGCAGTGGCACAATCTTACCTCACTGCAACCTCCACCTCCTGGGTTCAAGCAATTCTCCTGCCTCAGCCTCCTGAGTAGCTGGGATTACAGGTGCGCACCACCACGTCTGGCTAATTTTTGTATTTTTAGTAGAGGCAGGGTTTCACCATGTTGGCCAGGCTAGTCTCGAACTCCTGACCTCAATGATCCACCCACCTTGGCCTCCCAAAGTGCTGGGATTACAGGCGTGGGCCACCGAGCCCGGACACATGAAATGTTTTGATACAGACATGTCATATGTAATAATAACATCATGGAGGCAAGGAGCTGTTTTGTTTCATTTTGTTTGAGACAGGATCTCTTTCTGTCACCCAGGCTGGATTTCAGTGGTGCGATCTTGGCTCACTGCAGCCTCCACCTCCCAGATTCAAGAGATCCTTCCACCTCAGCCTTCCAAGTAGCTGGGACTACAGCCATGTGCCACCACTCCCAGTTAATTAATTAATTTATTTATTTATTTATTATTTGAGACACAGTCTTGCACTGTCACCCAGGCTGTAGATCAGTGGCATGATCTTGTCTCACTGCAGACTCTGCCTCCCTTGTCCTTGTTCAAGTGATTTTGGTGCCTCAGCCTCCTGAGTAGCTGGGAGTGCAATGGCATGATCTTGGATCACTGCAACTTCTGCCTCCTGTGTTCAAGCAATTCTCCTGCCTCACACAAGCATGTGCCACCACACCCAGCTAATTTTTTTTTTTTTTTTTTTTTTTTGGTATTTTTAGTAGAGATGGGGTTTTGCTATATTGGCCAGGCTGGTCTCAAACTCCTGAGATCAAGTGATCCACCCGCCTGGGCCTCCCAAATTGCTGGGATTACAAGCGTGAGCCACCATGACAAGCCTTCCCATTGAGATTTCTTTTTTTTTTATTTTAAATTTAAATATTATTTTTTTAGAGATGGGGACTTGCTACGTTGCCCAGGCTGGACTTGAACTCCTGGCCTCAAGCAATCCTCCATCTCAGCCTCCCAACGTGTCGGGATTACAGGCTTGAACCACCACGCCCAGCCCCCACTAAGATTTCTAATGGACTCCCTGAATTTAGGACATAGTCAGAGCTCCAGTCTCCTCTTCCCAGTTTCCCTATCTCAGGACACTCTACCTCCAGTCTTCCAGTTGCTCTATAAAACAACAACCTAGACCTAGACTTGTCCTTGGCTCCTCTTTTTCTCATTCCCTCTCTTCAATGCATCAGCAAATATGATTGGCTTGGCATTCTGCAATTTCTCCCACTTCTGTCACTAACACCCTTGTCCAACCACCATCATCCTCCCCACTGAGGGTTGCGGAGCCTTCTAACATGTTTCCCTGTTTCCAGTTTTAGCCCCACTAAGTCCATTTTCCAAACAGCAGTCAGAGCAATCCTTTTAAAGTGCCAGTCATAGGACGTGCCTCCCCTGCTAAGAACCTCTGAATGTCTCCCATGTCAGAGTAAATGCCACCTTTTTTTTTTTTTTTTGAAATAGAGTCTTACTCCATTGCCCAGGCTAGAGTGCAATGGCATGATCTTGGCTCTACTAACCCCTCCTGGATTCAAGTGATTCTCTTGCCTCAGCCTCCCGAGTAGCTGGGATTACAGGCATGAGCCACCACACCTGGCTAATTTTTATATTTTTTAGTAGAGACAGGGATTTACCATGTTGGCCAGGCTGGTCTTGAACTCCTAACCTCAGGTGATGCGCTTGCCTCAGCTCCCAAAGTGCTGGGATTACAGCTGTGAGCCACCTCGCCCGGCCAATGCCACCTGTCTTTTTTTTTTTTTTTGAGACTGAGTCTCGCTTTGTGGCCCAGGCTGGAGTGCGGTGGTGCAATCTCAGCTCACTGCAACCTCCCCCTCCCAGGTTCAAGCAATTCTCCTGCCTCAACCTCCCAGGTAGCTGAGACTACAGGCACATGCCACCACACCCGGCTAATTTATTGTATTTATAGTAGAGATGGGGTTTCACCGTATTACCTCAGGATGGTCTTGAACTCCTGAGCCCAAGTGATCTGCCCTCCTCGGCCTCCCAAAGTGCTGGGATTACAGGCATGAGCCACCATGCCCGGCCAATGCCACCTGTCTTAACGTGATTTAGAAGGTCCTAGATATCCAGTCCTTCACTACTTTCTCAGCTTTCACCTTGTTCCACTCTGCAACTTGTGCAGAGCAGGCCCTTTGCACTTGCCGCTCCCTCTGCCCAGAATGCCCTTTCCCCAGGTATTCACATGGCTCAGTCCTTCATTCAGGTCCTTGGCCTTTTTATTGTTGAGACAGGGTCTCCCTCTGTCGCCAGGCTGGAGTGCAGTGGTGCGATCTCAACTCACTGCAACCTCCACCTCCCGAGTTCAAGCAACTCTTGTGCCTCAGCTTCCCGAGTAGCGGGGACTACAGGCGCATGCCACCATGCCCAGCTAATTTTTTTTTTTTTTCAGAGTCTTGTTCTGTCGCCCAGTCTGGAGTGCAGTGGCACGATCTTGGCTCACTGCAAGCTCCGCCTCCCAGGTTCACGCCATTCTCCTGCCTCAGCCTCCCAGCCTCCTGGGACTACAGGCGCCCACCACCACGCCAGGCTAATTTTTGTATTTTTAGTAGAGATGGGGTTTCACTGTGTTAGCCAGGATGGTTTCGATATCCTGACCTCGTGATCTGCCCACCTTGGCCTCCCAAAGTGCTGGGATTACAGGTGTGAGCCACTGATCCTGGCCACCCAGCTAATTTTTGTACTTTTAACACATACAGGTTTTCACTATGTTCGCCAGGCTGGTCTGGAACTCCTGACCTCAAGTGATCCACCCTGCTTTGGCCTCCCAAAGTGCTGGGATTACAGGCACGAGTCACCTTGGCCTTATTTTATTTTTTTGAGATGGAGTCTTGCTCTGTCACCCAGGCTGGAGTGCGGTGGCGTGATCTCGGCTCACTGCAACCTCCACCTCCTGGGTTCAAGTGATTCTCGTGCCTCAGCCTTCCCAGTAGCTGTGACTACAGTCACCCGCCACCACGCCCAGCTAATTTTTTATATTTTTAGCAGAGACAGGGTTTCACCATATTGGCCAGGATTGTCTTGAACTCCTGACCTCAAGTGATCTGCCCGCCTCCGCCTCCCAAAGTGCTGACATTACAGGTGTGATCCACCGCGCCCAGCCTCTTTTCTTTCTTTTTTTTTTTTTTTTTTGAGAGAGGGTCTCCTGCTGTCCCCCAGGCTGTACTGCAGTGGCACAATCATGGCTTTCTGCAGACTCGACCTCCCTGGGCTCAGGTGATCCTCCCACCTCAGCCTGCCAAGTAGCCAGGACTATACCTGCACACCACCATACCCGGCTAATTTTTTTGTTTTTTGTAGAGATGGGGTTTCACCATGTGGCCCAGGCTGGTCTCGAACTCCTGAGCTCAAGCGATCTGCCTGCCTTGGCCTCCCAAAGGGGTGGGATTACAGGAGTGTTTTTTGTTTTGAGATGGCATCTCTGTCATCCAGGCTGGAGTACAGTGGCAGAATCTTGGCTCCCTGCAGCATCTGTCTCCCAGGCTCAAGTGATCCCCCCACCTCAGCCTCCAGAGTAGCTGGGACTACATGCGTACACCACAACGCCTGGCTAATTTTCTTTTCTTTCTTTCTTTCTTTTTTTTTTTTTTGGTAGAGATGGGGTTTCACCATGTTGCCCAGGCTAGTCTCAAACTCCTAAACTCAAGCAATCCTCCTGCCTTGGCCTTCCAAAGTGCTGGGGTTACAGGCATGAGCCCACCACACATCAGAATTCCCTCTCTGACATCTACCTAATCATACTGCCTTACAAGTCTCTCATTTCCCTGTCCCATATGGAATGAAGTTCAAATTTTGTAGTGCAGTTGGCACAGTCTAAATAACCTATTTTCTTTTCTTTTTTCTTTTTTTTTTTTTTTTGAGACAGAGTCTCGCTCTGCCACCCAGGCTAGAGTGCAGTGGCACGATCTCGGCTCACTGCAAGCTTCACATCCCAGGTTCATGCCATTCTCCTGCCTCAGCCTCCTCAGTAGCTGGGACTACAGGCGCCCGCCACCATGCCCAGCTAATGTTTGTATTTTTAGTAGAGACTGGGTTTGACCGTGTTAGCCAGGATCATCTCGATCTCCTGACCTTGTGATCCGCCCGCCTCGGCCTCCCAAAGTGCTGGGATTTATAAGCGTGAGCCACCGCGCCTGGCCTTAATAACCTATTTTCTTCCCATAACTACCCTACTACCTGTTTAGTCTCCTATGCTGTTATAACACCTTGCCACAAACTTAGTGGATTAAAAGCTCACAAATGTATTATCTTACAGTAATTGAGGCCAAAAGTCCAAACTGAGTATGTGCGGTTGTTTTTTTAGAGACGGGGTCTTGCTCTGTCACCCAGGCTGGAGTGCAGTGGCATGATTATAGCTCACTGCAGCCTCAAACTCCTGCACTCAAGCGCTTCTACTCTCCTCAGCCTCCAGAGTAGCTGGGACTACAAGTGCATGCCACCTCTAGCTAATTGAACATTTTTAGTAGAGATGAGATCTCGCTCTGTCGCCCAGGCTGGAGTGCAGTGGTGTGATCGCGGCTCACTGCAGCCTTGATTTCCCAGGCTCACGTAATCTTCCCTCTTCAGCCTTACCAATAGCTGGGACAACAGGTGCGGGCTACCGCATCCAGCTAATTTTTGTGTTTTTTGTAGAGACAGGGTTTTGCTATGATGCCTAGGCTGGCCTTGAACTCCTGGACTCAAGCAATTTGCCCTTCTCGGCCTCTCAAAGTGCTGGGATTACAGGTATGAGCCACTGCGCCCGGGTAATTTTTAAAAAATTTTTAGTAGAGACGAGGTCTTGCTGTGTCATCCAGGCTGATCTCGAACTCCTGGGCTCAAAGCATCTTCCCACCTGGGATTTCACAGGTGTCAGTCACCCTGCCCGGCCCGAAATGAGTTTTAGGAAGTTAAATTCAAGGTGTTGGCCTGGCTGGTGTCTTCTAGGAGGTGCAGGGGAGAAGCTGATCCTTGCCTTCCCCAGCTTCTAGAGGCTGCCTGCAATCCTTGGCCAGTGATCCACATCACGTCACCTTTTCTCCCTCTACTTGCTTAGTCACATCACCTTCCACTGAATCTGTCCTCCCACCTCCCTCTTAGGAGGACATGTGATTGCATTTAGGGCCCATGTGGATAATGCAGGGTAACCTCCCCATCCTAAGATCATTAGTTTCATCACACCTGCAGAGTCTCTTCTGCTATATGAGGTATTACTCACAGGCTCCAGGGTGACGACATGGATATCTTTGGGGGGCCATTACTGTATCCAACTACATGACACCCACACTGCAGCCAATTCCTTCGCACTCTTAGGATCCATGGCACTTCCCTCTGTGCCTTTGCTTCTGCTGAGTGACCCTATCCCACGCCTTTCTACCCGCCAGTCTCTTTACTTCAAAGATTGGCTCCAGGGCACTTAACTTTTGTAGCTTTCCTTCACCCTCAGCAAGGAAGAATTAAGTGCACCTGGCCAGGCACAGTGGCTCACGCCTGTAATCCCAGCACTTTGGGAGGCCGAGGCAGGCGAATCACCTGAGATCAGAAGTTCGAGACCAGCCTGGCCAACACGGCAAAACTCTGTCTCTAATAAAAATACAAAAATTAGCCAGTGTGGTGGCATGTGCCTGTAATCCCAGCTACTCAGGAGGCTGGCTGAGGCAGGAGAATCACTTGAACCTGGGAGGTGGAGGTTGCAGTGAGCCGAGATCGAGCCCCTGCACTCTAGCCTGGGCAACAGAGTGAGACTCTTTCTCAAAAAAAAAAAAAAAAAAAAAGAATTAAGTACACCCTTTCTTGTGTTCCCACAGCATGGCATTTTATGATAGTGAATCATAGTAGCCAGTTTGCATGTCTGATCACTTGTTCAATTGTGAAGTCATTGGAAGGAGAGGACTATCATCCTATATCCTTGATCATCCTTTTTGGTTTTTTTAGTTGTTGTTGTTGTGTTGTTTTGAGACAGTGTCTCACTCTGTCGCCCAGGCTGGAGTGCAATGGCACCATCTCGGCTCACTGCAACCTCTACCTTCTGGGTTCAAGCGATTCTCCTGCCTCAGCCTCCCTAGTTGCTTTTTTTTTTTTTTTTTGAGACAAAGCCTCGCTCATGTCTCCCAGGCTGGAGTGCGATGGCACGATCTCGGCTCACTGCAACCTCTGCCTCCCCGGTTCAAGGGATTCTCCTGCCTCAGCCTCCCGAGTAGCTGGAGTTACAGGTGCCTGCCACCGCGCACAGCTAATTTTTGTATTTTTAGTAGAGATGGGGTTTCACCATGTTGGCCAGGCTGGTCACGAACTCCTGACCTCAGGTGATCCACCTACCTCGGCCTCCCAAAGTGCTGGGATTACAGGCATGAGCCAACACACCCGGCCGTTTTGTTTGTTTGTTTTTTTGAGACAGAATCTCTCTCTGTTGCCCAGGCTGGAATGAGTGCAGTGGTGCGATCTCAGCTCAATGCAACCTCCGCCTCCCAAGTTCAAGCAATTCTTCTGCCTCAGCCTCCTGAGTAGCTGGGACTACAGTTGCCCACCATCATGCCTGGCTAATTTTGTAGTATTTTTGGTAGAGATGGGGTTCCACCATGTTGGCCAGGCTGGTCTCAAACTCCTGACCTTGAGTTTGAGAGCCACCGCGTCTGGCCTGATCATCGTTTTTGTTGTTGTTGATTAAAGACAGAGTCTCACTCTGTTGCCCAGGCTGGACTGTAATGGTGTGATCACAGTTCACTGTGGCCTCCAACTCCTGGACTCAAGCGATCCTCCCACCTCAGCCTCCCAAGTAACTGCAACTTCATTGTCCTTTTGGATGCATTTTGCAAGTGTGAAAGCACTGTCCAGTCCAGCTGATGTAATAGGTGCTGGCATTGTTGAGGTGAAAATGCCCAATTGCTGCCTCCAATTATGCAACGTCTTCTTGGTTTTACTCTGCCTGCCCTTTGTTTCTTCATCCATTCCTTCATTTATTCCAGTAGCCCTTTGTTAAGGGGCTTCTCTGAGTGAGGCCTTGCGTAAATGGAGGAAAGTTGTCCCCACTTTCAAAATGCACACCATCTAGCAGGGGGAGAATGATGAGCTCAGGGGCCACGAGGGAACAGGATGGGGGCCACTAACACTGCCTGCAGGAGAGCGGGGGTGGGAAGGCTCCAACACAGAGACACCAACAGTGCTCACTGAGCTATGCTAAGCACTACCTCATTTAATCCTGTCTAGGCGGGGCAGATACTCTTATTATTGGCCTCATTTTATAGGGTGAAATCAGAAATGTTTAGAAATGTCAAGTAACTGTCCCTAGATCACAGAGCCGGGCAGTAGCAGGGCTGGGATTTGAACCCAAGAAGGCCAACTCCAGGACCATGCAGATAACCTCTGCACCACACTGTCCTGCCTTGACAGCACACCTGGTCTCTGGAGGTAGTGACACCATGCTGCTCATCTGTGACCCCCCCCCCCAGGGTACCTTGTACTTACTAGGCCCTAGATGCTTATTTAAGAAAATAGTTTATTTCCTGGCCAGGCGCGGTGGCTCCCGCCTGTAATCCCAGCCCTTTCGGAGGCTGAGGCGGACAGATCACCTGAGATCAGGAGTTCAAGATCAGCCCGGCCAACATGGTGAAACCTCTTCTCTACTAAAAAATACAAAAATTAGCCGGTGTGGTGGTGCATACCTGTAGTCCCAGCTACTTGGGAGGCTGAGGTGGGAGAATCGTGTAAACCTGGGAGGTGGAGGTTGCAGTGAGCCAAGATCGTGCCACTGCACTCCAGCCTGGGTGACAGAGTGAGACTCCGTCTCACCAAAAAAAAAAAAAAAAAATTGTCCAGTCGTGGTGGCACACACCTGTAATTCCAGCCACTCAGGAGGCTGAGACATGAGAATCACCTCAACCTGGGAGGCAGAGGTTGCAGTGAGCCAAGATTGCCCCACTGCACTCCAGCCTGGGCAACAGAGCAAGACCCTGTCTCAAAAAATAAAGCATTATTTCCTTAGTATTAATATTGATTTGAGAGCTCCTCTCCTGTTTCTGTGTGCCTAACACTCATTGAGCCCTGTGCCAAGAATTTCACAGGCATTAGGTCATTTGAGCTTCATATCAGCCCTATTGAGTGAGTATTATTACCCCCCTGCTTTTTTTTTTTTTTTTTTGAGACTGGGTTTCACTCTGTCACCTAGGCACAATCATAGCTCACTGTAACCTTGAACTCCTGAGATCCTCCCAGCTCAATCTCCTGAGTAGCTGAAACTACAGGTAAGGGCCACCCCCCTGGCTGCTGCTTCTTATTATTTTTATAGAGATGGAGTCTCACTATGTTGCTGGTCTAGAACTCCTGACCTCCAGTGATCCTCCTGACTTGGACTCCCAAAGTGTTAGGATTACAGATGTGAACCACCACACCTGGCCAACCTACATTTTACAGAGCGAGAAACTAAAGCACAACAAGAGTAAGGAATTGGTTGCAGTTCACACAACTAGAAAAGGGAGAAAAAAGCTGGGATTTGAACCTAGGTAGCACATGCACTTAATTACTTGTTTGTAATGACTATGCAAAACAGCTTGTTTAGAGGCTTATTTCATAGTGGAGAGATGCTTTTCTAGAGAGGGAATATGGAAGGACATAGAAATTAGGAGGTAGGGCTGGGTGCAGTGGCTCATGCCTATAATCCCAGCACTTTGGGAGGCCAAGGCGGGCAGATCACTTGAGCTAAGGAGTTCAAGACCAGCCTGACCAACATGGTGAAACCCTGTCTCTACTAAAAATACAAAAATTAGCCAGGTTTGGTGGCACATGCCTGTAGTTCCAGCTACTTGAGAGGCTGAGGGAGGAAAATCACTGGAACCTGGGAGGTGGAGGTTGTAGTGAGCCAAGATTGCACCACTGGCACTCCAGCCTAGGTGACAGAGCAAGAATCCATCTAAAAAAAAAGAAAAAAGAAATTAGGAGGTAGGAGATCTGGCGTATGACCCTAGCTCTGTAGTGTGACCAGGTAAACTCAACCTTTGCTCTGTCATTTGGTCCATAAACACTGGGGATACAGTGAGGAAAGAGGCATAAACCCTGGCTTCTGAGAGTTTATAGTTTAGTGCAAGGAGGGAGGAAAAATACATGCATATGGATAAACAGAACTGTTGCCGTGAAGGAAACAGTGTTGTGGCAAAGCGTAATAGCAAATGGCTGAGTCAAGGATGCTTCAGGGAACACTCATTTATTTAGTGCGAGAAGGGAGATTTGGGGAAAGCCTCTCTTAAGAGAAAACATATAAGTTGAGACCTGATGTAAGAGAAGGCCTCAGTCATTCAAAGGGTTCAGGAGGGCATTCCTGCAAGAACAGTACATGCAAAGGTCCTGAGGTTGGAAAGAGCTTAAAAAGTGAAAGCTGGCCGGGCGCAGTGGCTCACGTCTGTAATCCCAGCACTTTGGGAGGCCCAGGCGGGCAGATCATGAGGTCAAGAGATTGAGACCATCCTGGCCAACATGGTAAAACTCCATCTCTACTAAAAATACAAAAACTAGCTTGGTGTGGTGGCGCATGCCTGTAATCCCAGCTACTCGGGAGGCTGAGACAGGAGAATCACTTGTACCCAGGAGGCGGAGGTTGCAGTGAGCCGAGATTGCGCCACTGCACTCCAGCCTGGTGATAGAGTGAGACTCGATCTCGAAAAAAAAAAAAAAAGGCCAAGCCATGTGTAATGGGTTGAATTGCATCTTCCCCAAACTCATATGCTGCAGTCCTAACCCACAGTACCTCACAATGTGGCCTTATTTGAAGACAGGGTTTTTCTTGTTTTGTTTAGTGTTTTTTTTTTTTTGGAGACTGAGTTTCGCTCTTGTTGCCCAGGCTGGAGTGCAATGGCCCGATCTCGGCTCACCGCAACCTCTGCCTCCTGGGTTCAAGTGATTCTCCTGCCTCAGCCTTCTGAGTAGCTGGGATTACAGGCGCCCACCACCACACCCAGCTAATTTTGTATTTTTAGTAGGGATGGGTTTTCTCCATGTTGGCCAGGCTGGTCTCGAACTCCCGACCTCAGGTGATATGCCCACCTCGGCCTCCCAAAGTGCTGAGATTACAGGCGTGAGCCACTGTGCCCGGCTGGAGATAGGGTTTTTAACAGAAGTAACCAAGTTAAAATAAGGTCATTAAGATGTATCCTGACCCAATATTACTGGTGTCTTAAAAGAAGGAATAGACACGTGCACACGGGGAATGCCATGTGAACATCAAGGCAGAGATCTTTGCTGGGTACTTTTCATGAATTTGGCTGGGATAACTAGGCTTGCTTGGCTCGCATCCATGTGGTCTCTCATCCACCAGCAGACTAACCTGGGTTTGTTTTCTTAGAGGTTGGGCAGGGTTTTGAGACAGAATAGAATTTTAAAAGGCCTCTTGAAGCTCAAAACTATCACAGTATTGCCAGGTGCAGTGGCTCACTCCGGTAATCCCAGCACACTGGGAGGCCGAGGCAGTCAGAGTACTTGAGGCCAGGGGTTCAAGACCAGCCTGGGCAACATGGTGAAACCCTGTCTCTACTAAAAATACAAAAATTAGCTGGGTATGGTAGCACATGCCTGTATTGTCGTGAGGCTGAGGCAGGAGAATCGTTTGAACCTGGGAGGCAGAGGCTGCAGTAAGCTGAGATTGTGCCACTGCACTCCAGCCTGGGCAACAGAACGAGATTCCATCTCAAAAAAAAAAAAAAAAAAGCAAAACAAAGATAAAAGAACTGACCTGGTGCGGTGGCTCGTGCCTGTAATCCCAGAACTTTGAGAGGCCAAGGCGTGCAGATCACCTGAGGTCAGGAGTTCGAGACCAGCCTGATGAACATGGTAAAACCCTGTCTCTACTAAAAATACAAAAAAATTAGCCGGGCATGGTGGTGTGTGCCTGTATTCCCAGCTACTTGGGAGGCTGAGGGAAGAGAATCGAGGCAGAGGTAGCAGTGAGCTCAGATCACACCACTGCACTCCAGCCTGGGCGACAGAGCAGGACTCCATCTCAAAAAAAAAACAAAAACGAAAAACTGTCACAGTATCACTTTTGCTAAAGCAAAAGTTGTGGTCTAAAGCAAGTCACAATACTAGCCCAGATTCAGTGGGGTGGAGATGCTGCAGAATTACATTGTGGGGGGAATAGTGAGCCATTTTTTGCACACAGTCTACTGTCGTGGCCTTCCCTGACTATCCTACCTAACACAGCCCTCCCCTCCATCCCAATTACACTGTTTTACCTTTTTTCCTGGCATTTACCATTATCTGAAATTTTATATATTAATAATTTTGTTTGTTTTCAGGATGGCAGTGCCTGAACTCTTGGCATTCATTGCCATATCCCCAGAACCTACGCAGTGTCTAGCACTTATTAGGCCCTGATGGAATTTTTGAAAGAACAAAGAAATCATGTAAAAAGAATATGCATGCTCAGCACAGTGGCTCACACCTGTAATCCCAGCACTTTGGGAGGCCAATGTGGGCAGACCATTTGAGGTCAGGAGTTTGAGACCAATGTGGCCAACATAGTGAAACCCAGTCTCTACTAAAACTACAAAAGTTAGCTGTGTGTGGTGGCATGTGCCTGTAATCCCAGCTACTCAGGAGGCTGAGGCAGGAGATCACTTGAACCTGGGAGACAGAGGTTGCAGTGAGCTGAGATTATGACACTGTACTCCAACCTGGGTGACAGAGTGAGACTCTATCTCAAAAAAAAAAAAAAAAAAAAGAATATGCATAGAAAATACCAGATGATTAGCTGGGCGTGGTGGTGTGTGCCTGTAGTCTCAGCTACTTGGGAGGCTAAGGTGAAATAATTGCTTGATCTTGGAAGGTTGAGGCTGCAGTAAGCTGTAATCGCGCCACTGCACTCCAGCCTGAGTGACAGAGCAAGACCCTGTCTCAAAACAAACAAACAAAAATACCAGAAGAAACATACTCTAAAGTGTTAATAACTTCCTCTGTTGAGATAACCATTTAATTTTCTTCTTTATGTTTTTCTGTTTAAAAAATATAACATTGTATTTTTTAACAGGGGAGATAGAAATATTCTACACATCTTGATTTGGGTAGTGATTACATGAGTATATACAATTCTCAAAACTTTGAACTGACCACTTAAGATCTGCATTCTATTGTATGTTTATTATTATTATTATTATTTGAGACAGAGTTTTGCTCTTGTTGCCCAGGCTGGAGTGAAATGGCACCATCTTGGCTCACTGCAACCTCCACCTCCCAGGTTCAAGCAATTCTCCTGCCTCAGCCTCCCAAGTAGCTGGGATTACAGGTGCGCACCACCACGCCTGACTAATTTTTTTATATTTTTAGTAGAGATGGGATTTTGCCATTTTGGCCAGGCTGGTCTTGAACTCCTGACTTCAGGTGATCCTCCTGCCTTGGCCTCCCAAACTGCTGGGATTACAGGTGTGGGCCACTGCGTGGGGCCTATTGTATGTTAATTATATCTCAATAAAAAATAAACACACGAGCAATATACTTTTGTACTTCCTATTGTCTAATAGCATTTAGAATACATAAGTAGGGGCTGGGTGCGGTGGCTTGCGCCTGTAATCCCAGCACTTTGGGAGGCTGAGGCCGGCAGATCACGAGGTCAGGAGATTGAGACCATCCTGGCTAACATAGTGAAACCCTGTGTCTACTAAAAATACAAAAAATTAGCCGGGTGTGGTGGAGGGCGCCTGTAGTCCCAGCTACTCGGGAGGCTGAGGCAGGAGAATGGCATGAACCTGGGAGGCAGAGCTTGCAGTTAGCCGAGATCACACCACTGCACTCCAGGCTGGGCGACAGAGCGAGACTCCATCTCAAAAAAAAAAAAAAAAAAAAAAGAATATGTAAGTAGGATAAGTGGAAGTAAGTGAAAATGTAAGTTGAGTAGCACAAATATAGCTATTAAATCAGATCATAGGCCGGGTGTGGTGGCTCACGCCTGTAATCCCGGAATTTGGGGATAATGAGGTGGGTGGATCATCTGAGGTCAGGAGTTCGAGGCCAGCCTGGCCAACATGATGAAACCCACCTCTGCTAAAAATACAAAAATTAGGCCGGGCGCGGTGGCTCATGCCTGTAATCCCAGCACTTTGGGAGGCCAAGGCGGGTGGATCACCAGGTCAGGAGATCAAGACCAGCCTGGCCAACATGGTGATGCCCCGTCTGTACTAAAAATACAAAAATTAGCTGAGCATGGTGTTGCATGCTTGTAATCCCAGCTACTTGGGAGGCTGAGGCAGGAGAATCACTTGAACCCAGGAGGCAGAGGTTGCAGTGAGCTGAGATTGAGCTACTGCACTCCAGCCTGGCAACAGAGCGAGATTCCATCTCAAAAAAAAAAAAAAAAAAATTATCCAGGTGTGGTGGCAGGCACCTGTAGTCCCAGCTACTTGGGAGGCTGAGACAGGAGAATTGCTTAAACCCAGGAGGTGGAGGTTGCAGTGAGTCGAGATCACGCCACTGCACTCCAGCCTGGACAACAGAGCAAGACTGTCTCAAAAAAGGAAAAAACAAAACAGCAGATCATAAATTGAACTTGGAATTTTTTTTTTTTTAGACAGAGTCTCGCTGTGTCGCCAGGCTGGAGTGCAGTGGCGCAAGCTCCGACTCCCGGGTTCAAGTGATTCTCCTGCCTCAGCCTCCCGAGTAGCTGGGACTACTTGTCCACTCCACCATGCCCAGATGATTTTTGTATTTTTGGTAGAGATGGGGTTTCACCATGTTGGCCAGGATGGTCTCAATCTCCTGACCTTGTGATCTGCCTGCCTCGGCCTCCCAAAGTGCTGGAATTACAGGTGTGAGCCACTGTACCTGGCTTAAACTTGTTATTATATAATTTTTTTTAAAAGGCCGGGTACAGTGGCTCATGCCTGTAATTGCAGCACTTTGGGTGGCCGAGGCAGGTAGATCACTTGAGGCCAAGAGTTTGAGACCAGCCTGGCCAACATGGTGAAACTCCATCTCTACTAAAAATACAAAAAATTAGCCGGGTGTGGTGCCGCAAGCCTGTAATCGCAGCTACTTGGGAGGCTGAGGCAGGAGAATCGCTTGAACCTGGGAGGCAGACGTGCAGTGAGCCAAGATCACACCACTGCACTCTAGCCTAGGAGACTCCGTCTCAAAAAAAAAACAAAGAAAAAGCTCTTGGACACATTTGCACAGAGACATACACACAGCACCAATTTACATCTGCCAAATTAATACTGCTTTATAATATCCTCTAGTAGTTTATAGGATTTTTGTTCTAGGCTTTCTCTCTCCCCTATGTATTCTGTAATAAATTGAAGCTGCAAATTAAGCCGATCCCTCCAGAATCTCCAGTTTCCACTTAGCCTGTTTATGCCCTTTTGACTGTGCCTCTGGGGGCACTAGCAGAGTCTGCACTCTTACAGAGAGAACACCTTAGAGCCTGGATAGTCTTGTTCCAGAAGCAACTTTTCCAATGGAGCAAATGTCCACGAGCCTCTGGATAAAGGAACTGAGATGTCAGTGTAAATGGCTGCTGTGGACTGGGCCCCAAGCTCCCCAGGGTGAAGGGGCCAGCACAGTCCATTGAAATGAATTCCCAAGGCCAGCCCTTGGGTATAGTGGGGGGGAAACCCTGTGGCTTTCTTCTTCCTTTCTCTTTATCAGCTCTGGCGCCTCATTGAAGTGGGAGAGGAGAGAGGGAGAAGTTAGAAAACTCCATGAGAAGAGGCCAGGGTTGGTGACTCACGCCTGTAATCCCAGCAATTTGGGAGGCCGAGGCGGGCAGATCACCTGAGGTCAGGAGGTCCAGACCAGCCTGGCCGAGTGAAACCCCATCTCTACTAAAAATACAAAAACTAGCTGGGCATGGTGGCAGGTGCCTGTTAATCCCAGCTTCTCAGGAGGCTGAGGCATGAGAATTGCTTGAACCCTGGAGGCGGAGGTTGCAGTTAGCTGAGATAGTGCCACTGTGCTCTAGCCTGGACAACAGAGCTAGAGACCCCTTCTCAAAAAAAAAAAAAAAAAGGGAAGGCTGGCAGAGGGTGGATGTTCAGGACCCTGGACTTAAACAAAAGTGGCCTCAACTCAGTACTCTCCTTTCCCAAAACAACAAAATTGGAACTAGGAGCTGTGTCTTTTACATTCCCAAGTCCCAAAGTTAGGGGAGGTAGTAGAGCAGAGTGGTGATGAGCCTAGGTTTTGGGGTTAGATGATGTCAAGACTGAGAATTGGCTGAGTGTGGTGGACTGCAACTGTCATCCCAGTGCTTTGGGAGGCGGAGGTGGGAGGATCACTTGGAATTCAAGGTCAGCCTGGGCAACATAGCAAGATCCCATGTCTAAAAAAAAAAAAAATTAGCTGGGCATGGTGGTGTACCTGTAGTCCCAGCTACTCAGGAGGCTGAGGCAGGAGGATCACTTGAGCCCAGGAGTTTGAGGCTGCAGTGAGCTATGATTGTGTCACTGCACTCCAGCCTGGGCGAGACCCTGTTTAAAAAAAAAGTAAAGAAAAGAAAAGAAAAGCAAAAGGACTGGGCACAATGGCTTACGTGTATAATCTCAGCATTTTGGGAGGCTGAGGTGGGAGGACCACTTGAGCCCAGGAGTTCCAGATCAGCCTGGGCAATATAGGAGACCCCCAAAATAAAATAAAAGTTAGCTGGGCATAGTGGCACCCTCCTGTGGTCCCAGCTACTCAGGAGGCTGAGGTGGGAGGATCGCTTAAGTCCAGGGAGGTTGAGGCTGCCATGAGCCATGATCACACCACTGCACTCCAGCCTGGGCAAGAGTGAGACCCTGGCACATGACTGGGCCCTCGGGGAACTCTTTTTCTATGTCTCTCCTACTCTTAAACTCCTCAATTCACAGAGGATTGGAGAGCTGGCACCATGAGCTTCCAGTTCCTACGGGTGAGAAAAGAGGTGTCTGGGTGGAGGGCAGATGCGACCCTGGGGGCTGGCAGAGAGGAGAGGCTGCGGGAGGACTCGCTGCGAAGGGCGAGGGGTGACGCTGGGTGGGACGGGTGCCTGGGGGCGTGCAGGGTGGCTCCTGGGTGCTGCCCGGGCTGCCTGCCGCCCAGTACTGGCGCAGGAGGACGGGTCCGCGCAGCGTCTGGCAACAGTGGCCTGCTCCACGCCTGGCGGCGACCAAGTTGTGGACTAAAGCCGCTGGACTTAGCTGGCCTGGAAGTGTGTGGTGACCCAGGACACGGAGTAGAGAAGGCCTCGGGGGACACGAGGCTCCCGCCTTAGTCCTCGGGTCTGCGCTCCGAGCTGTTAGGGTGCGTACGGATGGGCTCCAGGATGTTAGTGGAGAGGTGACAGGGGTCTACCATCCCGCGGCCAAGGGTGTGAGGCCTCCGGCGGGCGGGGGTCCCCCGGGGCAGGGCAGGGGGAGAGTCAGGCATGTCTCTAACGGGCTCCCTAGAACCGCTAGGAAAGTGGCCTTCAACCCTAGGCACCTTTGCGGCTTTCAGGTAGTTGGGCAACTAAAAATTCACTTTTGCCTGCTGTGAAATGGGACAGGTGGTTGTCAGGTTAGAGATTGTGCCCACGAAGTCTCATTTGGAGGGCCGGGACTGACGTGGACCCGGGCCCTCCTTGGAAGCTTGGGAACCTGTGAGCCCCTCAGCTCCTCGCCTCACTTTGCCTGTTTGAAAAAAGGAGTTGTTTGCGAGGAAGAGGTAAGGCTCAAAATGTTCTAAACGAAGAGCATGCGGCCTGATGTGGAGCGCAAAGAAGCGAGCAGTGAACTGAGTCTGGTGGGACTGAGACCAGAGGCGTCTATGCGGCCACCGCTTCGCGCCCTATTAAAGCAATCTGTTATTTACGACTAAAAAAAAAAGAGTGAGACCCTGTCTCTTATAGGTTTTTTTTTTTTTTTTTTTTTTTTTGAGACGGAGTCTCGCTCTGTCGCCCAGGCTGGAGTGCAGTGGCGCAATCTCGGCTCACTGCAAGCTCCGCCTCCCGGGTTCACGCCATTCTCCTGCCTCAGCCTCTCCGAGTAGCTGGGACTACAGGCGCCCGCCACCACGCCCGGCTAATTTTTTGTATTTTTAGTAGAGACGGGGTTTCACCGTGGTCTCGATCTCCTGACCTCGTGATCCGCCCGCCTCGGCCTCCCAGAGTGCTGGGATTACAAGCGTGAGCCACCGCGCCCGGCCGAGACCCTGTCTCTTAAAAAAAAAAAAAAAAAAAGAGAGTGAGAGGGCTGGGCACAATGGCTCACGCCTGTAATCCCAGCACTTTGGGAGGCAAAGGCAGGTGGATCACCTGAGGTCAGGAGTTCAAGACCAGCCTGACCAACATGGATGGAAAACCCTGCCTCTACTAAAAAATAAAATAATTAGCCGGGCCTGGTGACAGGTGACTGTAATTCCAGCTACTCGGGAGCCTGAGGCAGGAGAATCGCATGAACCCAGGAGGCGGAGGTTGTGGTGAGCTGAGATCCCGCCATTGCACTCCAGCCTGAGTGACAAGAGCAAAACTCTGTTGCAAAAAAAAAAAAAAAGAGAGAGTGAGAGAATGGCCTTTATCACTTATCAGCTATGTGACCTGAGTCAGTGCTGGCCGAGTCCCATCCTGTCTCCGCTGCGCCCTAGTTTCTTGCTGCGTAAAATGGGTTCACCGTAGGACCTGACAGGATTGTGGTGAGGACTGGATGAAACATACAAGGCAAGTGCTCAGCACGATGACTGTGGGCAGTAGGTTGTGTGAGCTAGCAGTGTAATCAAACACATCAAAACCGCAGGACAGGACTTATTTCCACTTTTCATTCTCAGCAAGTGCAAAGGGGCTATCTCGGCTCTGCATCCTACTAAAATCCAACACAGGTTTGGGGTCTCTAGATTACCGCTCTGGCTTACCTGATTAGGACCACCAGTGCTGGAAAAGAGGCCCCTCATAGGGATATCCTGCTAGGATTTTCCTAGTCCACTTGGGTTCACACACGCCAATGGTAATCCAGTGAGGCCCATTAGCATCCCGTACCTCCCTTCCCACGAGAATGTTATGTCAGAAGGTGAAAAGGAAACTTTTTAAAGAGTTAACCAAAAAGGCAGCCCTCTCCTGTGGGCCATAACAGAGCTAACCGAGAAGGAGGAAGGGATGGTGTGGGTGATTTTTGGGGGGGACTGTTCTGTTTTTGAACGCGGTGGAGCATTCTGATTGACAATGGTGAGGGGCAGAGGGGTTGCAGCGAGAGGAAGAAAAGGACAGGAGTGAGCTGTAGCATTACTCTAGCCAAACAGAGCCAGGAATCTCGCCAACGAGAAAGCGCAGGATTGGCAGCAACTGAGAGATCCTGCATGGACTTTTAGGAAAGATTCTAGGCCACAGCACGGGGCCTCCTCCGTCTCAGCCAGGATAATTCTGGCATCAGCCCCCGGCCCAGGCGTGTTCCCACATAATTGAAGTCGAATGTGCTGGGGGAGAGGCCTCCGCATTCTTCCTGGCTGCGGAATCCTCAGTGCCCTGCAGTTGGCCCTGTTTGGGATCAAAGCCAGTTCGTGTTGATTTTCCGCAGCATGGAAACAAATGCGACGAAGCTGTTTTCCTGAGGCAGGCATTTTGAAAAGAGGATCTTAATTTTTTTCCCCAAGGACAGGTGGGGTGGGGAGGTGGGGAGTGCCACGTGGCTCCTCTCTTGCTGTCCCTTTTGCAAACAGTTGGGCTCATAGAGTCTGCATGAGCAGAAACTGGTCAGTTAGAATATGAGTGAATACAGCTACAGCTAAGGTTGCTTCTATCACGAAAGATAATTCCTAAAAACTGCTCTGGCTGCGTGTGATAAGTCACAATTTGGTTGCTCTCTGTTGGAGTGTTTCCAAGATAGCAGCTCTCCTTATTCTAGGTCTTTCTCTGTAATCTGTTGTGCCTTTAAAATTAATTCCTGTCACTTCTTTTCAGTTAGCACTGAAGCCTTTTAGTGCTAAGCATTATGCTAATGATGTAAACTGATACAGGTGAGTTTCTTAAGTTGTGGAAACATCTTTATTTATTTATTTTAGACAGAGTCTCACTCAGCCGCCCAGGCTGGAGTGCAGTGGCGTGATCTCGGCTCACTGCAACCACCGTCTCCCTGGTTCAAGCGATTCTCCCGTCTCAGCCTCCTGAGTAGCTGGGATTACAGGCACCCGACATCATGCCCGGCTAATTTTTGTATTTTAGTAGAGACGGGGTTTCACCGTGTTGGCTAGGCTGGTCTCAAACTCCTGACCTCAGGTGATCCGCCCGCCTCGGCCTCCCAAAGTGCTGGGATTACAGGCGTGAGCCACCGCACCCGGCCGGAAACATCTCATTCTTTTACAGGGGACTTGAGTTCTCCCAGTTCTCTAGGGAAAACCTGAACTTTTGCCTATTGGGCCGTAACCAAGAGATTGAGAATTAGAATCAGGAGTTGATATAGCTAGGAGAGCAGTGGTGCGATCATAGCTCACTGCAAACTCGAACTCCTGGGCGCCAGAGATCCTCCTGCCTTAGCCTCCTGAGTAGCTGGGACTACAGGCATGCGCCACCCCTGGCTAATTGTTTTTAATTTTTAGTAGAGACAAGGTCTATGTTGCCCAGGCTGGTCTCGAACTCCCAGTCTCAAGCGATCCTCCTATCTCGGCCTCCCAGAGTGTTGGGATGACAGGTGTGAGCCACAGCACATAGCCTGGGCTGTTCCTTTTTAAATTAGGAAACACATGTATAAGGAAATCTGGTCTGGAACCTGCTGTTTCTTCTGGGCAAAAAAATGGCAGAAGACATCTTCACAGAGGCCAAGTTGGAACTGTTTTTCCTATTTGGCATTTATGCTTAGTGCTGTAGGTTTACTTTTATCTTTTTTTTTTTTTTTTTTTTTTGAGATGGAGTTTCGCTCTTGTTGCCCAGGCTGGAGTGCAATGGCGCGATCTCTGGCTCACCACAACCTCTGCCTCCTGGGTTCAAGCGATTCTCCTGCCTCAGCCTCACGAGTAGCTGGGATCACAGGCATATGCTACCATGCCCGGCTAATTTTGTATTTTTAGTAGAGATGGGGTTTCTCCATGTTGGTCAGGCTGGTCTCAAACTCCCAACCTCAGGTGATCCTCCTGCCTCGGTCTCCCAAAGTGCTGGGATTACAGGCGTGAGCCACCATGCCTGGCCTGCTTTTATCTTTTGAAAATACAACACCCAGGCTGGGCGTGGTGGCTCATGCCTGTAATCCCAGCACTTTGGGAGGCCGAGGTGGGTGGATCACTTGAGGTCAGGAGTTCGAGACCAGCCTGGCCAACATAATGAAACCCCGTCTCTACTAAAAACACAAAAATTAGCTAGGTGTGATGGTGGGGACCTGTAATCCCAGCTACTTGGGAGGCTGAGGCAGGAGAATCGCTTGAACCCAGGAGGCGGAGGTTGCAATGAGCCGAGATCCAGCCACTGCACTGCACTCCAGCCTGGATGACAGGGCAAGACTTGGTCTCAAAAAAAAAAAACAAAAAACAAAACACCATCCAGATTTATCCTGAATGCTGTACATGTTCACGTTCTGGGATCTTGCATGTAATTTCACTCTTGGACTTCCCCTCCTGGACAACCCTCTCTGCATTTGTTTCAAGGCAATCTTGAGCTGGATCAGAAAGGAGTCTTGGGTCAGGGGATTTAGAACAAGGTCTGAAAAGAAACAAAGCTGTTTCAGTTCACTTAGTAAGTGTGGTAATTAGCCTTGGAGTAACAAATGTTATCTGCACCAGTGCAGCTCCGTCCCAAGTGCCAAAACCACATTTTCCAGATGATTCCAGTGAGTTTTTCACTCAAAGCAATTCAACATTAGGCCCCAAAGACTGCAATCATCTTGTATAAAACAACAGATTTTTCATCTCTTCCTTTCATGCAGCAAGAATGCAAAATCCAGATTAAGAACCAACTGCAGAACTCCTTTCTTTCATGTCCTCCTAAGCTTCCAGAATTACAGGGAGAGACTACTCAATGTTCATGAAAAGCATACTAGCTACAATAATTCTGAAATTGTTTTGGCTTCTGGAAGTACAAGTTTCCAAATTAATGTCTGATAGACCCTATGGTTGTAAATGTCTGTGAACATGTCAGTTTCAGGAATACAAGGTAAAGAAAGGTTATCATTAAAACATGAAAAGATGGCCAGGAGTGGTGGCTCACGCCTGTAATCCCAGCACTTTGGGGATTACAGGAAGATCACTTGAGGTCAAGAGTTTGAGAATAGCCTGGCCAACAGGGCGAAACCCCATCTCTACTAAAAATACAAAAATTGGCCGGGCATATAGTGTGCGCCTATAATCTCAGCTACTCAGGAGGCTGAGACACGACAATCACTTGAACCCAGGAGGCAGAGGTTGCAGTGAGCTGAGATGGCGCCACTGCATTCCAGGCTGGGGGACAGAGCGCGACTCCACCTCAAAAAAAAAGAAAGAAAGAAGTTGTTGATTATGGCATTAATCAGGATAAAGAGGCCAGCCCCCACTCCAGTAAAAATTAAAAGCCTTATGTAACTTCCCTGAAGTCCACTAATACACAAATGCAAATATGCTTTTCATTTGCTCCAGGGAGACTACAGAACAGGGTTTGGGGGAGGCCAGTGGGTGAGGGTGGGGGGTGCAAAATCACCTTGCAGAGGAGAAGCAGACACTTGGCCTTGGCTCTAGGATAAAACTTGGGGTTCCTAAAGGACAGGCTTTTCTCCCTATTACTGCTTCACTCTTTACTGTCAAAGCTCTATCTGGGCCAGGCGCAGTGGCTCACACCTGTAATCCCAGCACTTTGGGAGGCTGAGGCATGCAGATCACTTGAGGCCAAGAGTTTGAAACCAGCCTGGCCAACATGGCAAAAGCCCATCTCTACCAAAATACAAAATACAAAAAATGGCTGGGCACAGTGGCTCATGCCTATAATCCCAGCACTTTGGGAGGCTGAGTAGGTGGATCACTTGAGGTCAGGAGTTCGAGACCAGCCTGGCCAACACGGCAAAACCCCGTCTCTACAAAAAATACAAAAATTAGCCAGGTATGGTGGTGTGTGCCTGTAATCCCAGCTACTTGGGATGCTGAGGCATGAGAATTGCTTGAACCCAGGAGGCGGAGGTTGCAGTGAGCTGAGATCACGCCACTGCACTCCAGCCTGTGCAATAGAGTGAGGCTCTGTCTCAAAAAAAAAAAAAAAAAAGCTGCATCTGTTGGTGTAACCATTTTATAGGTATTCTGGGTCTCTATTTCAAGAATTTTCACAGGGAAACATGAAAAGGACTGGCCAGCAGAAAAGGTCTGCCACAGAATACTCGGTGGCTTCCTAAACTCGATTAAGGTGACGGCCTGGTCTCTGGGTAGTTTAAAGGACCCCCAGCACTGTTAAGGTGCAGGAGCTGATTCTTAAGAGACTTAATTTCCCTTCTGCTGCCAAGAGAAGTGATGCAGCAGAGTCACTATGCAGCAGTTAATTCAGCTTTATCCTGGAGAAAACAAGAGTGACTTTTTCCTTTTTTAGATAAGCCCATGGCGTCGCACAAGCCAAAATATGCCACCAGCCCAAGCAATGTGGCATCATGCATGGCAGCCAAATCTCATGGATGGTTATTTGTAGCTTGTGGAGCCTGACTGTACTAGAAGAGGGGTTTCTAAACGATGACAGAAGGTTGTTCATTCGTGATTTGCCAAGTTCTCCACACTTCACTAGCTGGCTGTGGAAATCAGTTTCTCAGCCCTTTTGAGGAGGACAACTTTGCCATGCAAGCAGAGAGTGGGTAGTTGCTTCAGTGTTTATATATTGATCAATGTATCCTAACAAGTCACATTTATGACGGTTTCCCACCAAGAACAACAACCCACCCCCCCCCCCGCCGCCCCAAAACAATCTCAGCTTAGTGTAGGGCATGGGAAATAGTCTCAGGTGTAAAAATTGCTTTTAGTGGCTGGGTGCGGTAACTCACAACTGTAGTCCCAGCACTTTGGGAGGCTAAGGCGGGTGAATCACTTGAGGTCAAGAGTTGGAGACCAGCCTCGCCAACATGGCAAAACCCTGTCTCTACTAAAAATACAAAAAAATTAGCTGGGTGTGGTGGCATGCGCTATAAGCACAGCTACTCGGGAGGCTGCGGCAGGAGAATCGCTTGAACCCAGTGGGGTGGAGGTTGCAGTGAGCCGAGGTGGAGCCACTGCACTCCAGCCTGGGAGACAGAACAAGACTGTCTCAAAAAAAATAAAATAAAATAAAAAAATGTGCTTTTAGTTTCCAAGAGTTGTGTGCCTAGGACTTCCCTTGCCCAGTTCAGCTACTTTTCACTAGTTTGGGAACCTGGAAGGGAGTGGAAAGATGAATAATCTAGATGCTCACTATATTGTTGAGGGTTTGTTTTTTTTTTTTTTTTTGAGACAGGGTCTGTTGCCCAGGCTAGAGTGCAGTGGTTCAATCACAGCTCATTGCAGTCTCGAACTCCTGGGTTCAAGCGATCCTCACATCTCAGCCTCCCAAACAGCTGGGACTACAGGTGTACAAGACCACGCCTGGCTAATGAAAAACTGTTTTTTTGGTAGAGATTGGGTCTGGCCATGTTGTTGCCCAGACTGGTCTTGAACTCCTGACCTCAAGCATTCCTTCCACCTCAGCCTCCCAAAGTGATGGGATTACAGATGTGAGCCACCGCACCCAACCAAGGGGTTGATTTTTATGTTGCTTTTTAAATCAAGTCCACTTTTTTTTTTTTTTTGAGACAGAGTCTCACTCTGTCACCCAGGCTGGAGCGCAGTGGTGCAATCTTGGCTCACTGCAAGCTCTGCCTCCCGGGTTCACGCCATTCTCCTGCCTCAGCCTTCTGAATAGCTGGAACTACAGACGCCCACCACCACACCCAGCTAATTTTTTTTTTGTATTTTTAGTGGAGACGGGGTTTCACTGTGTTAGCCAGGATGGTCTCGATCTCCTGACCTCATGATCCGCCCATCTCAGCCTCCCAAAGTGCTGGGATTACAGGCGTGAGCCACCGCGCCCAGCCAGCCCACTTTTTTTTTTTTTTTTTTTTTTTTTGAGATGGAGGCTCGTTCTGTCGCCCAGGTTAGAATGCAATGGCGCGATCTCGGCTCACTGCAACCTCCACCTCCTGGGTTCAAGCGGTTCTCCCACCTCAGCCTCCCCAGTAGCTGGGATTACAGGAACCCACCATCATGCCTGGCTAATTTTTGTATTTTTGTAGAGGTGGGGTTTCACCATGTTGGCCAGGCTGGTCTTGAACTCCTGACCTCAGGTGATCTGCCCACCTCAGCCTCCCAAAGTGCTGGGATTACAGGCGTTGAGCCACCGTGCCCGGCCGACACGTTCTTAGATTATTAGAGACATGCTCCCAAGCAAACGTCAGTCAGAGACACACATTTCACACAGGGCAGAATAATTTCAAAGTTTGGCTATTTTAATTCAATTTCTTTGTTCAAGGTAGTATGGGTATATTAAGTGGTTCATTTCCCTCCTGAAGAAAACAACTTCTGTCTGATGTGATTTTGTGAAATTCAAACATGACTCTGACTGTTTTAAAAAAAAAAACAAACCATTTTCTTTACATATCTTGGTAAGATTTTTTTTTTCTGGAACATATTTTTTTTAAACCTTCAAGTAGTTTGGAAACATTTGCCTATTTGCTCATTCCTCTGGGCACAGCCTTTCAGAGCATTTATCCCACCTGTGCTGAAAAATATGTTTTCCCAGGTGGTGGTGGGGCCACTATGGATAGACGGGATCACGGAGAAATGAGGAGTGAGCGAGCTTTGTAAACTACTTCTAATTCTCTTCATTAGTATGCTATGATCCACCCCAGCTTCTGCAAGGTCAGACATGCAAGACAAGTACTTGGCCAAAACAGCAGGATTCTAACTAGTGTAAAAATAGATTTTAAATAAAATAGAATCTCTATAGGAAAGAGAATTAGGTTATGCTTTACATTCCCACTCTTAAGATATCTGTATATATAAGTCCAAGAGAGACTCAAACAGTTGGTCTGCCCTAAGTAAAAATTAAGAATGTCTGAGTACATTCATTTTGCAACATTACAGGTAAAGTTTTTTGGGAAATGCTGCAGTACATCTCACAAAAACGGATGGTGATTAGTGATACAGTTGATGTGCTAACAAGTAACACGTAAGACATTTAGGTCAAAGGGGATGAGGCCTAATTATAGGCTAAAAACCTATTCTGAAATGTGATCATTTGAAAACCTGCGGCTAATTATAAAGCAAAAACCAAAACCTCTTGTTTAACAATACATCTTACTAACCTATCCCTCTACCTCTTCAAGAAACTAAATTCCAACACAGGTCTTATTTTAAGTTTGCTCAATTACTGCAGGTTATGAATTATTTGACATTTATGGTTCCAGAGAGAGTACACAGCCCCTCTGTTGGCCCACACAAGCGTTATATGACTGTTCTAAAGGGGGCTCTGTTGAAATTCTAATTTTAGGATTTAGAAACAGCCTTTGGTTATATCTTGAAAGCATAATTGAAAATCTGCCCAAGCTCCCTCTAGCTGCAACCTGAACATGCAGCCCAATATTTTGTAAACATTTAGAAAATACTAAACCCAACAAAATACACAATTAGCTAGTCAGAGGCCTCACTCTACATTTTCACATGGATGAGAAATCCCCCGACTTAGTCTTGCTAGATGCTAGGATATCCACTCTGAGATTTGAGTTTGGGAACAGCCATTAAGCCTCCTCCTTAATTGCGGTTCATAATGACGTATGAAGTCACCAAAAATAAACAGTGGAGCTGCCCCCATTTTTCCTACACTGAGTCTACCCAATGTGCCCCGGGTTGTTTGTTTTTCCTGGCTAGCCCCAGAGCAAGAAGAGATGACTGCTGGTAAAGAACCAGGGCCTGGTTTACTACCAGGCCTCTTTTCAGATAACATTCAAGCAATTCTTCCGCTCCCCAGAGGAAGGGGGAGATGATAATGATATGACACTATTGCTAGGGAATTTTCATAACTCCTTAGTAGCCAATGGAAACCTCTCTTTAAAGCAGCTGTTATGACCTCAGAGAGGTTTGGTGCTTTAGTGCTAGAAAACCTTACCTTTGAGGTTACAAGAAATAACTTAACATCTTAAACCTACCCCAGAACTGAATGTCAAATACACCAACTCCATAAATACAACGGAAAAATGCACAGCAGAGTTGGGGCTTCTACCAAGCAGGAAGGCAAAATGGTCATTAGAATGTCTGAGGTTAGTGAACTCTTAAGACCTTTTCAAACGCAGCGCCTTTCTATCAGCTCTCCAGTCAGCACCCTCTACATTCACTATATCACACACTAGCAAATGAAAAGGCCAAACAACTGTGGCTTGATCCTCACTTGTAGTTATTAGGGCTCAGCCTCACATTTAGCTGAAGGTCCAGCACACCCTCACAGTGTCAGGGAGAACAGTCTCAGGGACGTCTGTTGCCCTGAAGGTCACTTGCCCCTCTTGCTGCGGCCCTTCCTGGAGGGCAACTTCCCACTGCCCCCCGAAGAGGCAGGGCTCGAGGCTGAGGCCATGGCGATGTTGATCTGTCCCTCCTGGATTTCCTGCCGGGTCTCGGCAGGCAGATGGTTGATCTTCTGCTGTGTCTCCAGGTAGAACATGACATCACGCAGCTGCTCCTGGATCTCGGTGATCTGCAGATCTTTTTGGTCACAGGTCTCTTTCAACACCCTCTCCTCCTCTTTTAGCTTGTTCTGAAGGAGGACTTGGTTGGCTCGCAAACACTTGTTCATTTCCTGCTCCTCTTTGAGCTCGTTGGTGAGTTTGGCCACTTTTGTGTTTAGCTGAGTGCACCTTTTGAAAAACAAAGGAAGACAAAAGCACATTTTTCATTTGCTGACACAGTCCCCTTTCTGCTCTGGGATTGAACAGAGAAACCATGACCTCAGAATCCCTTTAGGACAGACCCCTTTCTCCCATGGTGAGGGAGTCTGGTTTGCTGCCATCGCAGTCAGCTACGCAAAGCAAGAATTTTGCTCTACTTAACACAAGTGTATTTTTTTTTTTTTTTTTTGAGACGGAGTTTCGCTCTTGTTGTCCAGGCTGGAATGCAATGGCATGATCTCAGCTCACTGCAACCTCCACCTCCTGGGTTCAAGCGATTCTCCTGCCTCAGCCTCCCAAGTAGCTGGGATTACAGGCACCTGCCACGATGCTTG
Organism: Hylobates moloch; assembly: GCF_009828535.3. Classification (NCBI taxonomy): domain Eukaryota; kingdom Metazoa; phylum Chordata; class Mammalia; order Primates; family Hylobatidae; genus Hylobates; species Hylobates moloch. Next base: position 21,312,491 of record NW_026652287.1, on the reverse strand, counting down.
GCTAATTTTTGTATTTTTAGTAGATACTGGGGTTTGGCATGTTGGCCAGGCTGGTCTTGAACTCCCAACCTCAGGTGATCCACCCGCTTCAGCCTTCCAAAGTACTGGGATTACAGGCATGAGGCACTGCGCCAGTCCACAAGTGTATTATTTATTTATTTATTTTTTGAGATGGAGTCTCACTCTGTTGCCCAGGCTGGAGTGCAGTGGTGTGATCTTGGCTTACTGCAACCTCTGCCGCTTGGGTTTAAGCGATTCTCCTGCCTCAGCCTCCCAAGTAGCTGGGGTTACAGGCGCCTGCCACTGTGCCCGGCTAATTTTTGTATTTTTAGTAGAGACAGGGTTCCACTATCTTGGCCAGGCTGGTCTTGAACTCCTGACCTTGTGATCCACCCACCTTGGCCTCCCAAAGTGCTGGGATTACAGATGTGAGCCATCGCGTCTAGCCCACAAATGTACTTTTAAGATACTTTTTTTTTTTAGAACGGGGTTTCACCGCTCGACCTGATCTCGTTTGCCCCGTGCGTGCAGTGGGAATCTCGCTTACAAGATGGCCACCATCAACCTTCTCCTGCCTCAGCTTTTTTGAGATGCAGTCTGGCTCTGTCGCCCAGGCTGGAGTGCAGTGGCGTGATCTCGGCTCACTGCAAGCTCCGCCTCCCGGGTTCAGGCCATTCTCCTACCTCAGCCTCCCGATAGCTGGGACTACAGGCGCCTGCCACCTCGCCCGGCTAATTTTTTGTATTTTTAGTAGAGACGGGGTTTCACTGAGTTAGCCAGGATGGTCTCGATCTCCTGACCTCATGATCCACCCGCCTCGGCCTCCCAAAGTGCTGGGATTACAGGCGTGAGCCACCGCGCCCAGCCTTTTAAGACACTTTTTTTAAGCATCAGAAAGTTTTCAGTAGCAGAAACTATTCTGTGACTGATAGTAAAAATTCTACTGCTTCTTTGTTTTGCAGTCAGTGGTTAAATAGGTGACTTCAAGATGATAGCTGTGATAAGGAAGTTATGAGGAAAAGTGGCATTCTTGGAGAGTCAAGTACTCTGACTTCATTGCATTTGCTGACGGGGAAAAAAAGGGCACTTATTCTAACCAAAGGGCTTTAGACTTGGGAGTGCCCTATTCTTGATGTCCAGTCTTACTCGTAAGTAAAGAATTGCAAATGAAACCACCATTTGAGGCCAGGTGCGTTGTCTCATGCTTGGAATCCCAGCACTCTGGGAGGCTGAGGCGAGAGGATCGCTTCAGCAAATGAAAGAGGAAATGAGTTCGAGACCAGCCTGAGCAACAAAGTAAGACCCTGTCTCTACAGAAAATCAAAAAAATTAGCCAGGTGCGGTGGCGTGCACCCGTGGTCCCAGATTTACAGGAGACTGAAGCTGGGGGATTGCTTGATCCCAGCAGGTCAAGGCTGCAGTGAGCTATGTTCGTGCTACTGCACTCCAGCCTGGGTGACAGAAAGAGGCCTTGTCTCAAACAAACAACCCATACCATCTGAGACCCAGTAGGGTGGCTCATGTCTGTAATCCCAGCACTATGGGAGGCAAAAGTGGGAGGGTCACTTTGAAACCAGCCTGGTCAACATAGCGAGACACCGTCTCTACAAAAGAAAAATTAAAAAAATTAGCTGGGTGTGGTGATGTGCACTTGTAGACCCAGCTACTTGGGAGGCTGAGGCAGAGGACTGCTTGAGCCCAGGAATTTGAGCCTGCAGTGGGCTGTGATTGCATCACTGCTCTCCAGCTGGTCTGACAGAGTAAGACCCTGTCTCAAAAAAACAACAAAAAACAAAAACACTCACACACAAAAACCACGAACAAAAAAACCCCACTATTTGAGATACTATTTTTATGCATCAGAACACCCAAGAGCTGAGACATGAGAAATGAGGCACTTACACACTAGCACTGCAGCATGAACTGGTATAAACTCTTTCGAAGACAACTTGGCAATATCTATAAAAACAAAAAATTTGGGCCAGGCACAGTGGCTCACGCCTGTTATCCCAGCACTTTGAGAGGCTGAGGAGGGTGGATCATGAGATCAGGGGTTCAACATCAGCCTGGCCAACATGGTGAAACTCCGTTTCTACTAAAAATACAAAAATTAGCCGGGTGTGGTAGCGTGTGCCTGTAATCCCAGCTACTCGGGAGGCTGAGGCAGGAGAACTGCTTGAACCCGAGAGGTGGAGGTTGCAGTGAGCTGAGATCGTGCCACTGCACTCCAGCCTGTGTGACAGAGCAAGATTCCGTCTCAAAATAAGTAAATAAATAAATAAATAAATAAATAAACAAACAAATAAATAAACAAAAAATTTGCACGCCCTTTGACACAGCTATTTTACTTCTAGGAATTTATACCATAGAATAGATATACTCAGGATTGGGCAAAAAGAGACATGGAGAAAGATGCTCATTACAGTATTGCTTATAGTAGTGTGAGATTTGACACAACTTGACACAATCAATAGGGACCTGGTCAAAATTATTATGGCAGGCCAGGTGCAGGGCTCATGCCTATAATCCCAGCATTTTCGGAGGCCAAGACAGGAGGATCACTTGAGGCCAAGAGTTCAAAACCAGCCTGGGCAATATGGCAAGACCCCGTCTCTACAAAAAAATTTTAAATTGGGCAGGCATGGTGGCACACACCTGTAGTCCTAGCTACTCAGGAAGCTCAGACTAGGAGGACCACTTGACCCCAGAAACTGGAGGTTGCAGTGAGCTATGATTCTGCCACTGTACTCTGGCCTAGGCAACACAGCAAGACCTTATTTCAACAACAACCACAACAACAAAAATCATTATGGTACATCCATACAATTAAATAGCATGCAGATGTTACAAAGATCAGGACAGATTTAGATGTGCTAGTATGAAAAAAAATCCAAAAACATATTTAATCAAAGAGAATACCTAGATTCTATTTTTGCAGAGAAAAGATTATGCATGTGAGATATTTATGTTGGCAGAGCTAAACATCTAGAAGAATAAATATTCACTGGTGCTGGTTAATAATGGTTAACACTAGATAGCAGCAGAATCTAGGAGGTGAAAAAGAACTTCCAGTTTTGCAGGGTGTCGTGGCCCACGCCTGTAATGGTAAAACAGTCTCTACAAAAAAATTAGCCAGAGGCCAGGCGCAGTGGCTCACGCCTGTAATCCCAGCACTTTGGCAGGCGGATCACCTGAGGTCGGGAGTTTGACACCAGCCTGACCAACATGGAGAAACCCTGTTTCTACTAAAAATACAAAATTAGCCAGGCATGGTGGCGCATGCCTGTAATTCCAGCTACTCGGGAGGCTGAGGTGGGAGAATCACTTGAACTCTGGAGGCAGAGGTTGCGGTGAGCCGAGATCACACCATTGCAGCCTGGGCAACAAGAGCGAAACTCCGTCTCAAAAAAAGAAAAAAAGAAAAAAAAAATTAGCTAGGGGTGGTGGTGCACAGCTGTAGTCCAGCTACTTGGGAGGCTGAGGCAGGAGGATCACCTGAGCCTAGGGAGGTGGCAGATGTAGTGAGCTGGCCAAACACAGTGGCTCACGCCTGTAATCCCAGCACTTTGGGAGGCCGAGGTGGGCGGATCATGAGGTCAAGAGATTGAGACCACCCTGGCCAACATGGTGAAACCCCATCTCTACTAAAAATACAAAAATTAGCTGGGTGTGGTGGCGTGCTCCTGTAGTCCTAGCTACTCGGGAGGCTGAGGCAGGAGAGTCACTTGAATCTGGGAGGTGGAGGTTGCAGTGAGCTGAGATCGTGCCACTGTACTCCAGCCTATTGTGCCACTGCACTCGAGCCTGGCGACAGAGCAAGACTCCGTTTAAAAAAAAAAGATGGGCCGGGCATGGTGGCTCACACCTATAATCCAAGCACTTTGGGAGGCCGAAGCAGGTGGATCATGAGGTCAGGAGATCAAGACCATCTGGCTAACACGGTGAAACCCCATTTCTACTAAAAATACAAAAAAATTAGCCGGGCGTGGTGGTGGGTGCCTGTAGTCCCAGCTATTGGGAGGCTGAGGCAGGAGAATGGCGTGAACCTGGGAGGCGGAGCTTGCAGTGAGCCGAGATCGCGCCACTGCACTCCAGCCTGGGCGACAGAGCAAGACTCCGTTTCAAGGAAAAAAAAAAAAAAGATGTAGTGAGCTAAGGTTGTGCCACTGTACTCCAGGGAAAGACCCTGTCTCCGAAAAAAAAAAAACAACAACAAAAAAACCCATCCAGTTTTTACTTTGTATTCTTTAACACAGTTGTTCAGTTTGTTAGGGTGCTGAAAGTATAGGGTAATTTTTAATTTTTACTTCTATTAATTTTGTAGTGTTGTTTTTACAATAGCTTAACAAAATTTTATTTTTGTTGAGACAGGGTCTCGCTGTTGCCCAGGCTGCAGTGCAGTGGTGAGATGTTGGCTCACTGCAGCTTCTGCTTCCCAGACTCATGTGATCCTTCCTCCTACCTCAGCCTCCTGAGTAGCAGGGACTACAGGTATGCACCACCATACCCAGCTCATTTTTGTATTTTTTAGTGGAGAAGGGGTTTTACCATGTTGTCCAGGCTGGTCTTGAATTCCTGGGCTCAAGCAACCTGCCTGCCTCAGCCTCCCAAAGTGCTGGGATTACAGGCGTAAGCCACCATGCCTGGCTGGTAATTTCAATCAGTAGCAACTATCTTCCCAAATAACAGTAAATAAGGAATGTTATCGCCATGCTGTTCATGAGTTTTTTGCTCCATATTCAACATCTCTTGCCTTTAACTCCTGCCCAAGGCCACAGCATAGAACATCTCCAGCTTAGACACAGTCTCCTTCCTAACTGCCAGTTCTCAGCCACAATGGCTCAAAGAAGCCAAAGGCTCTGGATGGAAGAAAATTGCTTTTCACAGGCAAAAATGGAAGATATCTGTACACACTGCAAGTGCACAGACATCAGAAGAGAGCACTGCATTCCACATGGCATCCATCTGGTATGAAACCCCGCATTTTTTAATAAACGAGAAGCCTGTTCCATATATAGGGAGACTCCTGAAAACCTGGTGATACATATATTTGAAAATGAGGGTGTTTCCATAGGAATGAAAGAAACTGTCTGTTTATAGAGCCTGTTACAACAGAATAGACCGATTATACCTACTTTCTTTCCACAGACTGCTTTTCTTTTAGGAGATCATTTAGTTTGTGCTCTAGATTATCACACTTCTCAATTGTTTCTTTAAACTTGGTCTTCATGTTGTTAATCTGAAAGAGCAAAGAGAAATCAGATTCATTTCACAAAGGTAATGTGGTGTGCTCTTTGGGACTATCATCATATTTTTCCCCCCCAATCATCTGTATATAACTTTGACAAACCAAAATTAGAAAACGTGAGATATGGCAGTTTCCAGGCAGGGAAAAAAAATAAAGAAAAGGTGAGGTAATCATTTGAAAGAATTTCCATAATAGGATTAAAAATGCCGGGAAATCTTTTTTTTCTTTTTTTTGAGCCGGAGTCTCGCTCTGTCATCCAGACTGGAGTGCAGTGGGATGATCTTGGCTCACTGCAACCTCCACCTCTTGGGTTCAAGCAATTCTCCTGCCTCAGCCTCCCAAGTAGCTGGGACTACAGGCACTTGCCACCACGCCTGGCTAATTTTTGTATTTTTAGTAGAGACAGGGTTTTACCACGTTGGCCAGGCTGGTCTCGAACTCCTGACCTCAGGTGATCCACCTGCCTCGGCCTCCCAAAATGCTGGGATTATAGGCGTGAGCCACTGCGCCCGGCCTAATTTTTGTATTTTTTAGTAGAGATGCCATGTTGGCCAGGCTGGTCTCAAACTCCTAACCTCAAGTGATCGGCTTGCCTCGGCCTCCCAAAGTGCTGGGATTACAGGCATGAGCCACTGCGCCTGACCTAATTTTTGTATTTTTTGTAGAGACAAACATTGGTAATCTAAGAAACTTGTGACAGTTGACTCTAGTCGTTTATTTTTTCCTATTCACAATATTTTTTTCATGTATCATGAAGCCACATGGAATACAGGCAGTCCATGTTCTTTTGAGTCTATTTATAAGAACAATATACATAGACTAATTCATATTACACAGCCTTAAAAACATAAGAGAATTAAAAAATTCTGATGTATAATATATCAGATGGCAGCCATCCTAGCGCAGAGTACGTTGGAGTCTGGCTAAGTAGATCCTGGATCCACTCCTGTATGAAGATCTGCGAACTTGGGAATTTCCTCAACTCCACTGGTCTAAGGACACTAGCAAAAGATTTGGTGGGAAGGCAAAGTCGGGAGGCTGGGTGAACCACAAGGCAATATAACAGGAACTGAAAGTGGCTGAGAATTTAAGTCATACAGCCCAGGGATCAGCTAGACCTTTCTTTTTAATCATTTTCCATACAGCCTGCCTAGCAAGTCTCTAATAGCACTAGCTTTAATAACAATAATAATAATAGTAATAGGCTGGGCACGGTAGCTCACGCCTGTAATCCCGGCACTTTGGGAGGCCGAGATGGGTGGATCACGAGGTCAGGAGTTCGAGACCAGCCTGGCCAAGATGGTGAAAGCCCGTCTCTACTAAAAATACAAACATTAGTCGGGCACAGTGGCAGGCACCTGTAATCCCAGCTACTCGTGAGGCTGAGGCAGGGAGCAGCTTGAACCAGGGAGGTGGAGATTGCAGTGAGCCAAGATCACACCACTGCACTCTAGCCTGGGAGACAGAGCAAGAGTCTATCACAAAAAAATATAATACAATACAATAAAAATAAATGTTTTGTTCAAATTAACTTTATAGCCAACCTCCGTTGGAAGAATATGGAAGAGAGATTTCTTTCTTTTTTTTTTTTTTTTTTGAGACAGAGTCTTGTTTTGTCACCCAGGCTGGAGTGCAGTGGCGCTATCTTGGCTCACTGCAACCTCCAACTCCCGGGTTCAAGCGATTCTCCTGCCTCAGCCTCCTGGCACTACAGGTGCATGCCACCACGCCCAGCTAATTTTTGTATTTTTAGTAGAGACAGGGTTTCACCATATTGGCCAGGCTGGTCTTGAACTCCTGACCTCATGATCTGCCCACCTCGGCCTCCCAAAGTGCTAGGATTACAGGCATGAGCCAACACGCCCGGCTGGACGAGAGATTTCTAAATGTTCTTCTATGTCATAAAAATCAAAATAGCTTTAAAATCGCTCAAATTCTAGTTAGGTATTAATTTTCTCTTCAATATTATTTTAAAATAACAGAGCACTAGATCCTTTTGAAATTTTCTTCTAAACTGACTCCTGTCAGTTTAAGGAAGTTGAAAAGGACAGAAATTACTATCATAAGGAACCAAACTGTACATGTCTTGGACAGTAAAGATACTTAAGCCAAACACATTTAAATCAAGATGAAAATATAAAGGTAACCCTAAAAAGGTTTGTTTGTTTTTTGAGACGGAGTCTTGCTCTGTCGCCCAGGCTGGAGTGCAGTGGCGCAATCTCGGCTCACTGCAAACTCCGCCTCCTGGGTTCACGCCATTCTCCTGCCTCAGCCACCTGGAGGAGTAGCTGGGACTATGGGCACCCGCCACCATGTCCAGCTAATTTTTTGTATTTTTAGTACAGACGGGGTTTCACCATGTTAGCCAGGATGGTCTCGATCTCCTCACCTTGTGATATGCCTGCCTCGGCCTCCCAAAGTGTTGGTGTTACAGGCATGAGCCACTGTGCCTGGCCAAAAAGGTTTTTAATATTGCTACAGACAAATGTTAACAACGATTTAAATTAGTGCTTATTAAAACATTTCTGGTCCAGTGCCATGGCTAGCGCCTGTAATCCCAGCCCTTTGGGAGAGCTGTGGCAGAAGGTTTGAGCCCAGGAGTTGGAGATCAGCCTGGGCAACATAATAAGATTCCCCCATCTCTCTCTCTCTCTCGTTTTTTTTTTTTTGAGACGGAGTCTCGCTCTGTCGCCCAGGCTGGAGTGCAGTGGCGCAATCTCGGCTCACTGCAAGCTCCGCCTCCCGGGTTCACGCCATTCTCCTGCCTCAGCCTCTCCGAGTAGCTGGGACTACAGGTGCCCGCCACCACGCCCGGCTAATTTTTTCTATTTTTAGTAGAGACGGGGTTTCACCGTGGTCTCGATCTCCTGACCTCGTGATCCGCCCGCCTCGGCCTCCCAAAGTGCTGGGATTACAAGCGTGAGCCACCGCGCCCGGCTCTTTTTTTTTTGAGATGGCATCTCGCTCTGTTGCCCAGGCTGGAATGCAGTGGCGCGATCTCAGCTCACTGCAGCTTCCGCCTCCCTGTTCAAGTGATTCTCTTGCCTCAGCCTCCTAAGTAGCTGGGACTACAGGCACGTGCCACCATGCCTGGCTAATTTTTTGTATTTTTAGTAGAGATGGGATTTCACCGTGTTAGCCAGGATGGTCTCGATTTCTTGACCTCGTGATCCGCCCGCCTCGGCCTCCCAAAGTGCTGGGAATTATAGGCGTGATCCACTGTGCCCGGCCGACCCCCTGATCTGAATAAAAATTTTTTTTAAAATCAGCCAGGCACAGTGGCACCCTCCTGTGGTCCCAGCTACTAGAGAGACTGAGGTGGGAGGATCGCTTGAGCATGATGGGCTGAGCCTGAGGCTGCAGTGAGCTGTAACGGTGCCACTACATTCTAGCCTGGGCAACAGAGTGAGATCTTATCTCAAAAAACAAATGAAAAATTCTGACCATTAGCCCACAGTAAGAAACACCCATGACACACACAAAAGTGAAATGAGTTTCACAAAACAATATTAATTGTACTACACCCTAATATTTCTATCTACACTATTTTATCTAATAAAAATGCTAGTTGTGGTCCACCAAACTCATTTTACAATCCACAGCTGGAAAAATACTGATTAAAATGGAGCTAGACATCCACAAGAAAAGATATACTTTCAGAGGAGTTCACCTTACGACTGCCTCTGCCTACCATGTGTTCTTCATACATGGCCATGAAAACTAAGAGCCTTTGAGTGTCTGTGAGCTTCATCGTCTAGAATAGGCTCTGCTCACATGCTATAATAACGGCACTACCTAAGGCACTGGGGGAAAGAAACAGTGTTTATAACTGAAGCCCACAATGAATTTCAAACTTGATCCACACCCCTCCTCCACATCAACAAGAGGCCCACAAACAATCTCTGTCAGTGAGACCCAGGGTCCGGGTTACTGTTTCTCCCTGAACATGTTCTACTGCTGGGGGTGCTAACGGACAAGGGACTGGCCAAAAGGAGGACCGTGGCGGAACAAAGGGCTTGCATCATCCATTAACTTATGGATAAACGACATTTGTTACCAGAAAACAAAAGCATCCTTTTAAGCACCCCAAGCATTTTATTTAGAGCTGCTCTGGCTTCCATTTTACCCTGACCCAAAAGCAAACGTGAGTTTCAGTGTTTCGTTCTCCTGCCCCTTGACTTGCTTTTCATTGGCATGTTTTAGGGAATGCAGTTAATCCTAAAGAATCCTAGAGAGCAGAGAGAATTCTGAGCTTAGCTCTCAAGGATCTGGATGAAGCACTTGAGATAGTCACACTGGTATATCCCGTGGAAAAACCCATGAGTGCAGCTGCAGCGGAGCTGCCAATGCACTTCCCGTGAGCCAACTTCACAGTACGCGGCAGCGACCTGCGCTCTGCTCCATCGAGAGCATTGGCAGGCAGTCCTCCCTGCACATACTCTAATCAAGCCCTATTCAGAACTGGTAAAGTCAAGTGACCTTGAGTGCCTCTGGAAGGGCACGTGCATTGACTAGAATAGGCTCTTGTAAGAATTTCATCAATAACTTTTAACTGCAGATCATTTTAAAACTGACTTTTTTTTTTTTTTTTGAGACAGAGTCTCGGTCTGTTGCTCAGGCTGGAGTGCAGTGGTGCAATCTTGGCTCACTGCAACCTCTGCCTCCTGGGCTCCAGCAATTCTCCTGCCTCAGCCTCCTGAGTAGCTGGGATTACAGGCGCCTGCCACCATGCCCGACCAATTTCTGTATTTTCAGTAGAGATTGGGTTTCGCCATGTTGGCCAGGCTGGCCTCAAACTCCTGACCTCAAGTGATCTGCCTCCCTCAGCCTCCCAAAGTGCTGGGATTACAGGTGTGAGCCACTACACCTGGCCTAAAGCTGATGGTAAGCATTAATTTTTACAAACCTTGATTTTGCCCACTTACGGCATATCCAGAAACTGGGGCCCATGGCCCTGCCTGCTAAGCTCCAGGATCTTCCTAGCCACCTCAGAGGTGGGCCCCAAACCCAGCTCTGTACTGCCTATCTGAAGGCCCAAGGATAGGTGGGGACTCACAAAGTTACTAATCATTGAGAAATTCTACAAGATTTTATTTCATACTAAGGGAATCACTGAATTACAAACACTGTCCCTAGGTCCAAAGAAAGGTTCTTAGAGCCATAATTATATACAATTATACGCAGGTGCTTACTAGTTTTCAGACTATCTTCTTTGGAAGTCACAGGGTTCCTTGCACATACTGGAGACAGAGCTCTGGGCTTTCCATCTGAGTTTCCACCAAGATCACACCACTTTTTAATTTTGCTAAAGTAGTGAATGGCATCTTTTTTTAAGGACTATTTTGTTAAAATTTGAAAACTGCTGCCCTAGACCTTCAGGGTGAATAATGAAGTGTCAATATCTCTGCCCAATTTTATTTCCTTCCATTTAGAAAGGCTCTGCGCCATTTCATTGCCTTAGAAGTTCATGTTTAGCTCCCAAAGGCAGCAGTTCCCAAGTGCCTGACTCAAATGACAAACCCTCATGTAGATACTTGTATGTTTTTAGTGGAACTTCACAAGGCATTAGAAAACCACATTGAGGTTAAAAAAAAAAAAAAAAAAAAGCAAACAAAACCCACTAAGACCCCAAAATATCAAAACAGTCAAGCCTTTAAATCCAAAGTTTCTTTTTAGTGGCAAAACAGTTCTCCACTTATTACCCGCCTGAGAAGGGAAGATGGTAAGATTCCTCTTTCCCTGTACTCTGCCTTCCACACCCCCCCATCAGAGTGCCCTGCCATGTGTCATTTCAGCAGTCACCAAACCAAACAGACTTACTTCCTCTGCTGTGTCCTTCTCTATCCGAACTATCTTGTTTTCCCAGTAGATTCGCTGAGATTCCAGCTGGCTTGTTAGTAAATATGAATACTAGAAACATAAAGAATAAAGACCAAAATATAAGTCATTGTTGTCAGTCTCTGAAATCCAATTTAAAAATCTTATCTTTAATGATCCACAGAAAACTAAAACTAACCAACAGAATGTATATTTACACCCTGGTTCTACTCTACCCAATATATACTGGACCAGGGGACACAAATGACATTATGCTTCTGTCCTCCTGGGGCTTACAATCTAGTCAGAATAAATGTACTTATAAAAAATTTTATTCTGGTCAAGCTGACTTTAAGAAGAACCACAGTGGTTTTAAATCTATGTGTAACTCAAATAAACTTACCTGTCTCCCTGACCCCATGAAGCAGTCCTGTCCCATCCTGTCCCACCCAGCACTAGAGTCAGGCACCCCCTCTCAGCTCCCTGAGCACTGTGCTTATCAGTAACAGCACTCAGGACAGCAGCACTTCATCACCAGTTTACCTGCCTGTCTCCCTGACTGGACCGTGAACTCTTCGAAAGTGAGGGTTATATCTCTACTGCTGTATCTCCAGTGCCTGGCACATGGTGGATGTCAAGAACTGTTTGCTGCATGACTGCCTGAATGAATGAACAGTGCTGTGTAACCACAGGGAAGGGATAGATGGTGTAGGACAGTAAGATCTGAGAGAAGGCAAGATTTGAGAGGGTGCTGACAGATAGGAGGAGAACAGATAAAGACAGAGATCCGAGTCCAGAGAACTACTTGACCAAGACAGAGCTATGGACATTAGAATCTCTTCAGAAATGAATGAGTAACATTAATGGGGTACTGGTGTGCTGGGTTAGGAGATATGGCGCCAGTGGAAGGCTTTGGGGTATTATAATATTGACAAATATGGGCAATGGGGAACCCAAGGCCAAGGAGTGGCAAGGTCACATCTCCATTTTGGAAAAACCATTCTAGAAGACTAGAAGAGATATAAACATGTCTGCAGGCTACAGAGAGGGCAAGGAGAAGAACATCTATGCTACTGAACCCTAAGCTCCACGAGAGCAGGGAGTTTGTTCAATGCTGTGTTTGCGGCACTAGCACCAGTGGCTGACAGCAAACATTTTTCTTTTTTCTTTTTTTTTTTTTTGTTTAAAACTGGGTCTTACTCTGTTGCCAAGGTTGGAATGCAGTGGTGCAATCATGACTCACTGCAACCTCAACCTCTTGGGCTCAAGGGATCCTCCTGCCTCAGCCTCCTGAGTAGCTGGGACTACAGGTACGTGCCACCACACCTGGATAATTTTTTTTTTAATTTATTTTTAGTAGAGACAAGGCCTTGTTATGTTGCCGAGGCTGGTTTTGAACTCCTGAACTCAAGCGATCAAGCCTTGGCCTCCTGAAGTGGTGGGATTACAGGCATAAGCCACCACGCCTGGCCAATAAATATTTCTTTCTTTTTGGAGACGGAGTTTCGCTCTTGTCGCCCAGGCTGGAGTGCAATGGCGCCATCTGGGCTCACTGCAACCTCCGCCTCCCAGGTTCAAGCGATTCTCCTACCTCAGCCTTCCAAGTATCTGGGATTACAGGCGCCCACCACCACACCCAACTAATTTTTGTATTTTTAGTAGAAGTGGGGTTTCACCATGTTGGCCAGGCTGGTCTCAAACTCCTGACCTCAGGTGATCCACCCACCTCGGCCTCCCAAAGTGCTAGGATTACAAGGTGTGAGCCACTGTGCCCGGCCAGTATTTCTTGTATGAATAGAATGCATGTACATACTTAATGTGGAGGATTTACTAATTCTAAATACTTAAAAGTGTTTGATCTTTTTTTATTAATACAATGATTTATTAATAACAATATAAACCTCATTTTAGGCAATTTTACTATCAGACGTCTTGAAATGAGCAAGTTTTCAAATGTCCACTTCCTCCTAAGGTTAAGGTATGTTTCTAAAACAACCTTTTTTGAAATTTATATAAAACATGACTCGTGGCTGGGTACGGTGGCTCATGCCATATGTATCCCAGCACTTTGGGAGGCTGAGACAGGTGGACCACAAGGTCAGGAGATCAAGACCATCCTGGTTAACACAGTGAAACCTTGTCTCTACGAAAAATACAAAAAATTAGCCGGGCGTGGTGGCACATGCCTGTAGTCCCAGCTACTCGGAAGGCTGAGGCAGGAGAATTGCTTGAACCCGGGAGGCAGAGGTTACAGTGAGCTGAGATTGCACCACTGTACTCTAGCCTGTAGCTACGGGAAGACAATCTTGACACTGAACTTGAGACAACTACAGACATCACAATGAAAGTAATAAGGCACAGTGAAACTTAGACTTTTTTTTTTTTTTTTTTTTTTTGTGAGACAGGGTCTTGCTCTGTCGCCCAGGCTAGAATGCAGTGGCACAATCTGAGCTCACTGCAACCCCTGCCTCCTGGGTTCAAGAAATTCTGGTGCCTCAGCCTCCCAAGTAGCTGGGATTACAGGCATGAACCACCACGCCCAGCTAATTTTAATAGGGACAGGGTTTCACCATGTTGGCCAGGCTGGTCTCGAACTCCTGATCTCAGGTGATTCACCTGCCTCAGCCTCCCAAAGTGCTGGGATTACAGGGGTGTGAGCCACTGCACCCAGCTGACATTTAGACTTTCAAAGAAGAAAAACAGAATAAAAATATTTTAATGACACCTCACAGCAATGACTGAACATTTTTTTTTTTTTTTTTTTTGAGATGGAGTTTCGCTCTTGTTGCCCAAGCTGGAGTGCAATGGCGCGATCTCGGCTCACTGCAACCTCTGCTTCCCAGGTTCAAGCGATTCTCCGCTTCCCGGGTTCAAGCGATTCTCCTACCTCAGCCTCCCCTGTGGAGCTGGGATTACAGGCGTGTGCCACCATGCCCAGCTAATTTTTTGCATTTTTAGTAGAAACGGGGTTTCACCACGTTAGCCAGGCTGGTCTTGAACTCCTGAACTCAGGTGATTCACCTGCCTCAGCCTCCCAAAGTGTTGGGATTACAGGCATAAGCCACCACGCCCGGCCATGACCAAACTTTAAAAAAAAATGTACATCCAGGTAAATGACAAATATTTCAAATTAGAATAGTAAACAGCAGTAGAAACAGATATTGAGTGATAACTCATTAATTCTCTTACCTCTAACTGTAAGGCATCTATTTTCTCTTCCTGGCAAGTATCCCCCTCACATTCATACTGTACTATTTTTCCATCTGTTTTACTTGCAACCAGTCGATGAACATAGTTATCTAAAGAAAGAGTCAACAAAAGTGTGTTTTTTTAGAATGAAAAGGGTCTCTGTACACTTTTAACTCTGACAAAATTTTTTTTTCAGATCTAATTTAAATGCCTTATAATATTTCTTTAAAAGTGTCAAATCATTTGAATTTTAGAGGGGAGGGAGAAAGCAAGAATGGAAGTATTAACTCCCTTTATAATGTGTGATTCAAGACATTCTAGAAAAATAGTGCCCCAGGGAAACTGAGAATTTGGGTTTGCAACAGCTGTCAGAAGATGACATTTCAAGCTGGGAGGGAAAGTGAAGAGGTTGTGAAGGCAAAGTTTCCACACAGAATGAGTCCAAATTAGAAAAGCGAGTGGTGTTCACCTCCAGCATAGTCCCAGACTCGATGGTTGGTAAGCTGCATGGCATACGTGTGCTGCGTTTCCTCAAAGTGCTTATAAGCATGTCGACTGACATACCGTCCACATCCTATGTGGCCGCATATTAAACAAATCCAAAGATTCTGCCGGAAGAGGTAAGATCTTAATTAGTTAAATAAAAATAAATGATCTGGCCCGGCGCGATGGCTTGGAGGCCGAGGCAGATGGATCACCTGAGGTCAGGGGTTCGAGACCAGCCTGGCCAACATGATGAAACCCCATCTCTACTAAAAATATAAATATTAGCTGGGCGTGGTGGCAGCTGCCTGTAATCCCAGCTACTCAGGAGGCTGAGGCATGAGAATCGCTTGAACCCAGGAGGTGGAGGTTGCAGTGACCCGAAATCGTGCCACTGCACTCCAGCCTGGGCTATAGGAACAAGACTCTGTCTTCAAACAAACAAACAAACAAACAATCGATCCACCTCACTCAGAGCGGGAAGGAACCTGAGACACAAGGAGACAGAATTGTTGGTTGGGCACAGTGGCTCAAACCTGTAATCCCGGCATTTTGGGAGGCCGAGGCAGGAGTATCGCTTGAGCCTAGGAGTTTAAGACCAGCTTGGGCAACATAGCAAGACCCCAACTCTACGAAAAAAACAAAAAACAAAAACAAAACAAAAAAAACCTACTAGGCCATGGTGGCACACACCTGTGGTCCCAGCTGCTTGGGAAGATGAGATGGGAGGAAGGCTTGAGCCCAGGTATTTGAGGTTACAGTGAACTATGATCATGACACTGCACTCCAGCCTGGGTAACAGAATGACACCCTGTCTCGAAAAAAAGAAAAAACTGTTTCTACAGGAGCCTGATTGATTAAATGTATGTTGAAAACCCAACAATCAAGGATGCTTTTATGGGTCATTTTTTTTTTTGCTGATTTCTAAGGAGCACTATGTGAATAGCAAGAAAAAAATTCACAATTCGTCAGTACAAGTCTAAGCCTTTCAAAAGCGCAAAGAAAAAGGAATAAATTTAGCTCAGGAGTAACATAATTTGTGTATTCATATGTCTTGCCCGACCCTAGACAAAAAGAAAAAAAATTTTAAAGAATTCAGGCTGGGTGCAGTGGCTCACACTTGCAATCCCAGCACTGTGGGTGGCTGAGGTGGGAGGACTGCTTGAGGCCAGGAGTTCGAGACCGGCCTGGGCAACACAGTAAGCCCTGTCTCTTAAAATAAAAAATAAAAAAATAAATTAAAAATAAAGAACTTAAGTCATACCAGGCAGAAGAAAACTCATGACAATTAAAGCTGCATTCTTTGTTCTTTTCCATCACCCATTACTTACTTCCTGAACACCACACTCAAAACACTTATTTTCTTCTACTGGCTCGGGCGTTTGACAGTACCGGCAAACAGGACACCTATCCAGGACACCAAAAGATAATGGTGCAGGTTAAATATAAAAGACAGCTGTTACAGAACCCAAAAGTCAAACACTGGATTTTATATCCTCCTCCTCTTACATGCTATTTTTTTTTTTTTTTTTTTTTTGAGAGCGAGGCTTGCTCTGTGACCCCCAGGCTGGAGTGCAGTGGCACAATCTCGGCTCACTGCAAGCTCCGCCTCCCGGGTTCACGCCATTCTCCTGCCTCAGCCTCTCTGAGTAGCTGGGACTACAGGCGCCCGCCACCACGCCCGGCTAATTTTTTTGTATTTTTAGTAGAGACGGGGTTTCACCGTGGTCTCGATCTCCTGACCTCGTGATCCGCCCGCCTCGGCCTCCCAAAGTGCTGGGATTACAAGCGTGAGCCACCGCGCCCGGCCCTTACATGCTATTTTTATCATAACTAAGGATATCACTTAAAATAAAATATTCAAAATAAAAATATACAAAATCTTGATAAAACAGAGAACAGAGAAATTGGGATCTGCCTCATGTCCTTTTCCGCTCTTCTGTCTAAAGCTTAGATGATCAAAGAGCTAAGTATTTACAGGTTACAATTAGGACTTCATTTCATGTCTGATTATTTATAATTTTTTTTTTTTTTTTTTTTTTTTGAGACAGAGTCTTGCTCTGTTGCCTGGGCTGGAGTGCAGTGGTGCGATCTCAATTCACTGCAACCTCTGCCTCCCAGGTTCAAGCGATTCTCCTACCTCAGCCTCCAGAGTAGCTGGGACTACAGGCATGCACCACCACACCCAGCTAATTATTGTATTTTTGGTAGAGACGGGGCTTCACCATGTTGGCCAGGATGGTCTCGATCTCTTGACTTCATGATCCACTGGCCTTGGCCTCCCAAAGTGCTTGGATTACAGGTGTGAGCCACCGCTCCCAGCTTGTTTGTTTTGTTTTGTTTTGTTTGAGACAGTTTCGCTTTTGTTGCCCAGGCTGGAGTGCAACGGCATAGTATCAGCTCACCACAACCTCAGTCTCCTAGGTTCAAGCAATTCTCCTGCCTCAGCCTCCTGAGTAGCTGGGACTACAGGCATGCGCCACCATGCCCGGCTAATTTTGTATTTTTAGTAGAGACAGGGTTTCTCCATGTTGGTCAGGCTT
Organism: Hylobates moloch; assembly: GCF_009828535.3. Lineage (NCBI taxonomy): Eukaryota > Metazoa > Chordata > Mammalia > Primates > Hylobatidae > Hylobates > Hylobates moloch. The sequence continues at coordinate 21,295,211 of NW_026652287.1, read as the reverse complement.
GTCTCAAACTCCCAACCTCAGGTCATCTGCCTGCCTTGACCTCCCAAAGTGCTGGGATTACAGGCGTGAGCCACCATGCTTGGCCTATAATGTATTTTTACCCCAAACAACCTGCCTTATCCCCATTTCCCAAAGATTTAAATCATTCAAAAAGTACCCTTTCGCCGGGCGCGGTGGCTCAAGCCTGTAATCCCAGCACCTTGGGAGGCCGAGGCGGGCGGATCACGAGGTCAGGAAATCGAGACCACCCTGGCTAACACGGTGAAACCCCGTCTCTACTAAAAATACAAAAAATTAGCCGGGCGTGTTGGCGGGCGCCTGTAGTCCCAGCTACTCGGGAGGCTGAGGCAGGAGAATGGCGTGAACCTGGGAGGCGGAGCTTGCAGTGAGCCGAGATCGCGCCACTGCACTCCAGCCTGGGTGACAGAGCGAGACTCTGTCTCAAAAAAAAAAAAAAAAAAGTACCCTTTCTTCTCCAAGTTGCTCCTAAGAATTGGATTTAAAATCTGTAGTAAAAAAACAAAGGTTTTTTTTTTTTTTTTTAGACAGAGTCTTGCTCTGTCACTCAGGCTAGAGTGCAGTGGCGCGATCTCAGCTCACTGCAGCCTCTGCCACCCAGGTTCAAACGATTCTCCTGCCTCAGCCTCCCAAGTAGCTGGGATTGTAGGCGTGCACCTCCATGCCCAGCTAATTTTTGTATTTTCAGTGGGCATGGGGTTTCACCATATTGGCCATGCTGGCCTCCCAAAGTACTGGGATAACAGGCATGAGCCACCGCACCCGGCTAAACACAAAGGTGTTAATGTACTTATTGAAATGCACATATCTCACTGCACCATGAACATCATGTGGAAGATACCAGTGCTCTATCAGGCATTCATGCCTCAATTTACAAAAAGCCAATAAAAACAATGTTGAAAAAATCCATTAACTGTTTTCTATTATACTCCACACAAAATAATACTAAATACTAGTCATGAGTATTTTTGTTAGATGGGCAACTAGGACAGAAAGTGGGTTATAGCTGAGGCTGACTGAACTGGCACCAGGAAGAAACAATGCTCAAGATATAACTAGTGGCCAGGCGTGGTGGCTCACACCTGTAATCCCAGCACTTTGGGAGGCCTAGGCAGGCGGATTACCTAAGGTCAGGAGTTTGAGACCAGCCTGACCAATATGGAGAAACCCTGTCTCTACTAAAAATACAAAATTAGTGGGGCATGGTGGCACATGCCTGTAATCCTAGCTACTTGGGAGGCTGAGGCAGGAGCATCGCTTGAACCCAGGAGGCAGAGGTTGCGGTGAGCTGAGATTGCGCCATTGCACTCCAGCCTGGGCAACAAGAGCGAAACTCCGTCTAAAAAAAAAAGGATGTAACTAGTAACAGTTACCCAACTAAGTAAATAAAACCAAGAAAATGGAATAAACAGGAAGAACACTAAGTGTGTCACAGATGACGCAGCTCTATCTGTGTAAGAGAAAGGAAAGGATCTAGTACACTTCTTCCTTTAGCATCAAAAGAGAAGACAGAAGACAAACTCAAAGAAAGAACAGAAATGGTAGCCAGAAATCAGAATGCAGTCTTACTAGAGGTAGAAATTGGCTTTGTCTCATCCCTTTGGTCTGTGTGGTGGCTGTGAAAGTGGTTGACTAAGAAAACAGGCCAGGTGCAGTGGCTCACATCTGTAATCCCAGCACTTTGGGAGGCCGAGGTAGGAGGATGGCTTGAAGCCAAGTCTACCCTGGCCAACGTAGCAAAAGCCCTTCTAAAAAAAAAAAAAAAAAAAAAAAAAAAAAAAAAAAAAAAAAAAAAAAAAAAAAAAAAAAAAAAAAAAAAAAAAAAAAAAAAAGAACAGAATTAGATTTCAGAACCAGTTCTGAAATCTAATTCTCTACATTGTGCCCAAATGATCAAAACGATCTTTCTGAAATGTAAATTTGATCTTGAAAAGAAAAAAAAAATTATAAAAATAAACTTATAAACAATTAGCATTCTATGATATACTACCTCATCTGTCTACTAAAAAATAATCAACAGTTTATTGGCCAGGCACAGTGGCTGACACCTGTAATCCGAGCACTCTGGGAGGCTGAGGTGAGTGGATCACCTGAGGTCAGCAGTTTGAGACCAGCCGGGCCAACATGGCAAAACCCCATCTCTACTAAAAATGTAAAATTAGCCAGGTGTGGTGGTGCATGCCTGTAGGTAGTCCCAGCTACTCGGGAGGCTAAGGCACGAGGACTGCTTGAACCCAGAAGGTGGAAGTTGCAGTGAGTTGAGATCACGCTACTGCACTCCAGTAGCGTGAGTGCAGACTCCATCTCAAAAAAAAATAATAATAATTAACAGTTTATTAAATTCTTCCTGCCTTTCTCTGCAAAAAATTATTTTATCCTATTTTCCTGATGAGATCTTTGGGAGCTCTTCACCGAATGGCCTTCTCTGACATCTCTCTGTATCAAAAAGACCAACACTGCCTCCTACTGCAGCCCTTCCTGAGTACCCCTGTTGGGGGATGCCATCATTCTCTCTTCCAATCTCCACCCTGAACCACATGCATTTATGTACAAGTGTAAACTCTCTTAGACCAAACCACCCCAAAGAGGACTTGAATTTGCTTCCTCTGTCTCAGCATCTCTCACAGTTCTATGCATGTACCAAGGCTCAAACCTCACTAAATGAACTACATGATTTTGAGGGCAAATGGCATGTCTTACATCCCATATGACAGGTTGAATTCTAGTTCCAGTTCTGGCATTCTCTGGCCATTGCACTTTGAGCTTGCAAATTCTTATCTCTGGGCATGTGTCCTCCTCCTGTATAAAATGAGGTTGTTGGAAAAAAGGGTCCCTGAGGAAACTTCCAACTTTAAAATGCTATGGTTCTGTAACAGTTAATTTATATCAAAAGGTATACTGGGGATGGGTATCGTGGCTCATGCCTATAATCCCAGCACTTTGCGAGGCCAAGGCAGGAACACTGCTTGAGCTCAGGAGTTCAAGACCAGCCTAGACAACATAGTGAGACCCCATCTCTACAAAACAAACAAACAAAAAAACAATTAGCTGGGTGTGATGATGCACGCCTGTAGTCCCAACTACTTGGGAAGCTGAGGCAGGAGGATCACTTGAGCCCAGGAGTTTGAGGCAGCAGTGAGCTGTGATCATACCACCGCACTCCAACATGGGTGACAGAGCAAGACCCTGTCTCAAAAAAAGGTAAAACTGGAGTGGCAGGGAACAAAGAAGTGCCTAGAACTTAACTGGTATAGCAGATGGACTGAAGATACAGATAAACACTTTAAGGAATGCACATATCTCAGTATGGCTTTGTTCAAGGCAACTGGACAATTCCTTGAAAAACTCCCAAATGATACCCAAGAATTGACTGAGGACTCCACAGAATTGGAGCAAGACTCCTGTCCAGCTAAATAAGTAGGGCAGGGATAAGCTGCAGAGACCCAGTTTATTTATGTGCTCCTCAGTGTCTACCTAGCTCCTCCTGTGTGCCACGTCCCCCATCAGGTGTGAGAGACACAGCAGTGAGCAAGCCAGGCATGGCCCCCGCTCTATGAAGCTGACATTCTTCTTCCAGCCACCAGGCCACTTGTGGGTGGACAGAGATCCCTGTAGACTTTCACCCCTCCTCACTTCTGTGCTTGGTTATATGATCTTCCCCTTCCCCCACTGCCTTCTCTGGGTTCTGCTCTTTACCCGGCTTAACTCCCAATTATCCTCCTGGAGATGCCACTTCTCAGGTGGTCCTGGCTTCATTAGGGCCCCAGTTCTCAGTCCCAATGCTGCACACTGCTCTTCTGTAACACTGGTTATAGCTGTGATTTATTTACTTGTGTGATTTCATTCTGGGTTCCCCTCTGTACTGGGAAATCCAGAAAGCCAGCATCTGATACACCTTTCTGGTTAAGTCCCACAGTGCAGTCTGCAAAGGGAGCAACCATCCTGGATTTAGGGGGTAAAAAAAAGGTACAGGCCTCACCTGTTCTTTGTCTGTAGCAACATCACCTATGACTATGATCTAGTATGCTGGGAATCAGGAGGCTGTAGAGTAGATCTCATACTTGGTAACTGCTATTTCTACTGGCCACCAAGCCATCAACAGCCCAGCAAAGCTAAAATATCAGGCTGCTGTAGCCCAGTTGATAAGGAGCCCAGAGTGAATGGCAGACACCAAGTGCAGCTGATACATGAGATTCCAGACCTAGATTTCACTGCACCGCGAGAGCCTCAAACTAAGCTTTGTTTTTTTTTTTTCACTCTCTGGCTCTTGGAAGGAAAGAACAACTCATGCTGCTTTGGGGAATTCCACAAGGGTTCAGAATCAGCATACTAAAAAAGGACTTGGTCTCAGAATGCCGATTCCCTGAACTTAGGAAAGGGAAGGAGAAAAAGGACCTCTTGAATAAAGTCAAATACTTGGAATGGTTCATTTCTGCAGGTGGCTCTTTTTAATTCTGGAAGGGTTACAATGGGCTTGTACACAGAGGGGTTCGGCCCCTGCACTCACGTGGTGTCGTCCCAGCGCTGCAGACACTGGCTGTGGAAGCTGTGGTTACATAACGTTGTGAGGATGCCATTCACAGACTCGTCCATGCGCTCCAGACACACCGTGCACTTGGGGAGCTCAGTCAGGTCCATCACTGGGAGGCTGGCGCCCTATAGGAAACACCTCATATAAGCCTCACTCTTCATCTACCAGCAATACTTTATTTTTCCTTCTTTTTTCTGAGACAGGGTCTCACTCTGTCACCCACGCTGGAGCCCAGTGGCGCAATCACGGCTCATTACAGCCTTGACCTCCCAGGCTCAAGTGATCTGCCCACCTCAGGCTCCCCAGCAGCTGGGACTACAGGCATGAGCCACTGTGCCAGGCCTTTCTTCTTTTAATAATAGTTTTCTAGTTCCTTTTTTGACTCCTGGCAGGATATTCTCAATATCATTACTCTAAGCAAGTAATTTAAATTGGTAATATTTTCATTCATTTATTCATTCATTCAATTCAAGAAACACGGATGGAGTACCTCCTGTGTTCCTGCACCGTGCCAGGTACTGGTAATACAGCGGTGAACAAAACAAAGATCTCTGCCCTCACAGAACTGACATTCCAGGAAGGGAGACTGCTGCCAAAACCTTAACATATAAATCTCAAATGTGACCAGACTCCTAGCTCAAGCTCTAAATGTCTACGACTATAATAGAATACAAAGGAACAAACGAATAGCTGGACCTGAAGGATTTTTCCATAGAGTAAGTTATAACCTAATACTTTCTATTCAGTGATAACAGCACCAACAACACTGATTCCTCATTTTACAGGTAAAGATTGAGCCCCTGCTATGTGCAGCAGACAGACACTGTTCTAGGTGCGGAACAGTAGTGAGTAAAAACAGATTCGTTAAGTCCAAAAAACAGTCAGCTCCTGCCCCCACAGAGCTTAGAATCTAGTGGAGGGAGAGACAAAAATCAAATTAAAAAGCAAACAGTAAGCTGGGCACGGTGGCTTATGCTGGTAATCTCAGCATTTTGGGAGGCCGAGGCGGGTGGATCACGAGGTCAGGAGATCGAGATCACGGTGAAACCCCGTCTCCACTAAAAATACAAAAAATTAGCCGGGCGCGGTGGCAGGCGTCTGTAGTCCCAGCTACTCAGGAGGCTGAGGCAGGAGAATGGCATGAACCCGGGAAGCGGGGCTTGCAGTGAGCTGACATCGTGCCACTGCACTCCAGCCTGGGCAACAGAGTGAGACTCCGTCTCAAAAAAAAAAAAAAAAAGCAAATAGTACAGGAAGCCACAAACAGGGTGTGAATTAGGGGGCATGACAGTCCAGATGGTCAGGAAAGGCATTCCTAAGACAGTGCTTGACTTGACGCTTCCAGCCAGAAGAGGAGAAGGAATTACTTAGGCAAAGGTCAGGGAGCACACACTTACGGACAGAGAAAAAGGATATTAACCTATAGTCCCTGAAGAGTAGATACTTACAGGAAATCTCTCAAGAAGCCACGTTCATTTAAGAAAGGAATCTCTAAAACTGAGGCCTCGTGCAGCATCCAGCACAAAGGATGCCCAATTTTATCACGTCAATTTTTTTTTGAGTTTGACAAATTTATCGGTATTTTAGTAAAGACATTCATCTCAGTTGTTTCTCTCTCCCAGCTTGACCTTAGCTTAATATTTCATTTGGGTCAAGAAAAGAGTATCTAGGAGAGGTATGTTAACAAACAGGAAAATGGACAAAAATTGATAGTTTGCCTACATTAAAGTAAGTTAAATTCATGTATTTTGATATAATTAAATCATGTAAGAACTAAGAGTTCTATATACATTTCCATTGTTTCACTTGGGGCTCATTCTAAACTTAAATGCTAGTGAACAAGTGTTAGGAATATACACAGGATGCTTCTCTGGAGTTATTACCAACTAAAAGAGCTCAGCAAGCAGTTACCACCAATAAAGCAGTCTGAAGCTGCCTCCAAATATAATATTGTAGGAGTTTTCAAGGAAATTTTTATACTGTATGCTTCTTTTGTCTGTGACTATGCTTTTAAAGACGTGTTTAACTGTCACATTAAAAAAGATGCCGGGTGGGGTGGCTCACGCCTGTAAGTCCAGAACTTTGGGAGGCCGAGGCGGGTGGATCACAAGGTCAGGAGTTCAAGATCAGCCTGGCCAAGAGGGTGAAACCCTGTCTCCACTAAAAATACAAAAAATTAGCCGGGTGTGGTCGTGGGTGCCTGTAATCCCAGTTACTTGGGAGGATGAGGCAGAGAATTGCTTGAACCCGGGAGGTGGAGGATGCAGTGAGCTGAGATTGCACCACTGCACTCCAGCCTGGGTGACAGAGTGAAACTCCATCTAAAAAAAAAAAAAAAAAAAGCTCATATACAATATAAAAATAAAAAAACAAACACCCTACAATACACAAATCTCACAAAGTATATGTGGTGGGATTCCAAAAAAATGTTTGAAGATGCATTTTCTTTCCTTCTACTCTAGTATCTAAAATGTGCTTTTTGAGAGGCCACTGGTCAACATGTATACATTTAAAATCAACCATGTAATTTTACTAGTAAGAAAGCTGGGGCTGGCACGGTGGTTCACACCCAGCACTTTGGGAGGCCAAGGCGGGCGGATCACGAGGTGAAGAGTTTGAGACCAGCCTGGCCAACGTGGTGAAACCCCGTCTCTACTAAGAATACAAAAATTAGCTGGGCGTGGTGGTGTGTGCCTGTAATCCCAGCTACTCAAGAGGCTGAGGCAAGAGAATCGCTTGAACCTGGGAGGCATAGGCTGCAGTGAGCCGAGACTGCTCCAATACACTCCAGCCTGGGCGACAGAGCAAGACTCCGTCTGGGTCGGGGCGGGGTGGGGGAAGCCAGTATTTAAGTTCAATTTAAACTGGATTCACAAGTTAGTAATTTAAATCCTTAGACAAAGTTACAGAAAGTACATCTTCTTGTTTTCCATCTTCATACAATGTTAAATTTTTTTTTTGGTGTTTATACTTTTTAAAAAATAAAAATAGTCAAATGCTTAATATGTACATTTAATTTTTTGGTGGTGGTTTGTATTTTAAAATAAACAGCTTCCTTATGATTTGCCTCAAGTTCTGGTGGAAATGCTTACAGCAACTAGCTAATAAACAAAAAACAAGAGAAGCACATTCGAAATACTGATTTACTTTGGTAGCAAATGGTTTTTCTTTGAAGACTAATGAAGATACACAAGACCCATTAAGGTGAAGTGGGCTATTTCAAATATTCAACAGTTTATATTAAAAAAAAAAATCTTTATTTTTTTTTTGAGACGGAGTCTCGCTCTGTTGCCCAGGCTGGAGTGCAGTGGCACCATCTCGGCTCACTGCAAGCTCCACCTCCCGGATTCACGCCATTCTCCTGCCTCAGCCTCCTGAGTAGCTGGGACTACAGGTGCCCACCACAACGCCCAGCTAATTTTTTGTATTTTTTTTTTTTTTTTTTTGAGAAGGAGTCTCACTCTGTCACCCAGGCTGGAGTACAGTGGCGCGATCTCGGCTCACTGCAGGCTCCGCCCCCCAGGGTTCACGCCATTCTCCTGCCTCAGCCTCCCGCGTAGCTGGGACTACAGGCGCCCGCCACCTTGCCCGGCTAATTTTTTGTGTGTTTTTAATAGAGACGGGGTTTCACCGTGTTAGCCAGGATGGTCTCGATCTCCTGACCTCGTGATCTGCCCGCCTCGGCCTCCCAAAGTGCTGGGATTACAGGCGTGAGCCACCGCACCCGGCCATTTTTTGTATTTTTAGTAGAGATGGGTTTTCACCATGTTAGCCAGGATGGTCTCGATCTCCTGACCTCGTGATCCACCCTCAGTCTCCCAAAGTGCTGGGAATACAGACATGAGCCACTGCGTCTGGCCGAAAAAAATTCTTTTAAGAGCTAAGCATCTGTATCCACTGATAGCAATGCAATACCTACTTTATGATGACTTGAAACAAACAAATGCCTATAAGGAAAAAAGCTGTATTTTAATTTTATCTAAATTTACTTTCAGTCAATAGTTCAGTAACGTTTTCCTCCCAATATTCCCTGTCTCTATAAGGCTGTTCCTGGGAGCCAGACAAGTTTAGGTAATAAGGGAGTGAAGAGAGTAACTGCTTACAGTTTTAAACAGAAAATAACTATTTGCTTCCCTCCTTTTTTTTTTTTTTTTTTTTTGAGACGGAGTTTAGCTCTTGTTGCTCAGGCTGGAGTGCAACGGCGTGATCTTGGCTCACCGCAACCTCTGCCTCCTGGGTTCAAGTGATTCTCCTACCTCAGCCTCCTGAGTAGCTAGGATTACAGGCATGCGCCACCACGCCTGGCTAATTTTGTGTTTTTAGTAGAGACGGGGTTTCTCCATGTTGGTCAGGTTGGTCTTGAACTCCCGACGACCTCAGGTGATCCGCCTGCCTTCGCCTCCCGAAGTGCTGGGATTACAGGTATGAGCCACCATGCCCGGCCTTGCTCCCCTCTTAATGTGTTGATAGTTGTCTCTAAAAAAATATGCAATTCTTTAAAAGGTACCATTTCTGATTTATTATCTGTAACCTTTGGAAACTAATCACATGAAACTACAAAATTAGCAAATGTCTTGAAATCTGTATATAAAACATAAATTACCTCTAATTTTGAACCCTAATTTGTTAGTGTACAACTCAATATTTAAAAAAAAAAATGAAAGAGAAAAAAAAAGTGGCTCCAAAAATAGTCTTATATCATTCTTTAAAAAAGGAAACTGTTCCTTTTAACTTTACACCCACCCCACACCCCAATTTCAAAACATTGTTTAATTGTCTTGGTCATTGACATTTCCAAGATAAGATTTTATATTTCGCTCCCATAGCTTCTGGTTATCAGAAAACCCATGCTTTCTTTTATTGAAGGAGTTTGGTCCAGCTGATGTTGGTGTATCCCTTCCAATATTCTTCATCTTCATCTTTGCTTCTGGAGACATTTCCTCTGGTTCACTATTTTCATCTTCATTAAAAGCTGCTGCTCCTGAAAGAGTGTTTGGAGCAAGAGTTGGAACAGTTTCTTTTGGCTTATTTGATCCAAGTTTGATGGATATTGTTGATGCTTTCTTTGTCATTTACCTAAGGCAAATCCAAACTTGGAGATCACTGTAGGCTTTGTTGGGAGGTCTGCAGCTTCTTCTTCAGCTGACCGTTTCTCAATGCTGCAACTGGAACTTTCCCTTCCATTACTGGAAGAAACAGTTTTAGTTTTCACAAGTTTTTCTGCCTCTTCAGGTCCTCTGGCGGCTCCAGCTCGCTGAGACTTTTCAGCCACCTTCTCTCCCATCCACCATCTTCCCCCATCGCCCACTTATCAAATTTTGATTTCACCTAATCAAATGCTAAAACAATCTACTCAGAACTGACTTCCATCAAGCAGATCTCAAAGTAAAAAGACTTTCAGGTCTACTTAATTTTTTAATTTTAATTTTATTTTTTAGATGGGAATCTTGTTCTGTTGCCCAGGCTAGAGTGCAGTGGCGCGATCTCAGCTCACTGCAAGCTCAGCCTCTGGGGTTTAAGCAATTCTGCCTCAGCCTACCAAGTAGCTGAGACTACAGGCATCTGCCACCACACCAGGCTAATTTTTGTATATTTAGTAGAGATGAGTTTCCTCATGTTGGCCAGGCTGGTCTCAAACTCCTGACCTCAAGTTATCCGCCCGCCTTGGCCTTCTAAAGTGCTAGGATTACAAGCATGAGATATCGCGTCTGGCCCAGGTCTAATTTAAAATAAAAGAAATCCAGCCGGGCGCGGTGGCTCATGCCTGTAATCCTAACACTTTGGGAGGCCAAAGTGGGCAGATCACCTGAGATCAGAAGTTCGAGACCAGCCTGGCCAATATGGCGAAACCCCGTCTCTACTAAAAATACAAAAAGTAGCCGGGAGTGATGGCATATGCCTATAGTCCTAGCCACTTGGGATTCTGAGGCACGAGAATTGCCTGAACCTGGGAGGTGGAGGTTATAGTGAGCCGAGATCACGCCACTATACTCCAGCCTGGGTGACAGAGTGAAACTCATGTCTCCAAAAAAAAAAAAGAAAGAAAGTAAAAGAAATCTTAATCTTAAAATAAACAGCTATATTGCTACTTTATAAAATGATTCTGATTCCAGTGAGCACATAATATAGGAAAGGTTCCCATGGGAGTGAAAGATCAGAGCCATTACAAATTGCTATCAAAACAGAATCAAGGCCATGCACGGTGGCTCATGCTTGTAATCCCAGCACTTTGGGAGGCCAAGGCGGGCAGATCACTTGAGGCCGGAAGTTCGAGACTAGCCTGGCCAGTGTGGTGAAACCCCGTCTCCACTAAAAATAAAAAAATTGGTCCGGCATGGTGGCAATATGCCTGTAATCCCAGCTACTCAGGAGGGTGAGGCACAAGAATCGCTTGAACCTGGGAGGTGGAGGTTGCAGTGAGCCAAGAGAGTGCCACTGCACTCCAGCCTGGGCAACAGAGAGACACTCTGTCTCCAAAACAAAACAAAAAAAACGGAATCAAGAGGCCAGGCACGGTGGCTCACGCTTGTAATCCCAGCACTTTGGGAGGCCATGGTGGGAAGAATGCTTGAGCTGAGGAGTTCAAGAACAGTCTGGGTAACAGGGAGACTTTTTTTTTTTTTTTTTTTGAGACAGGGTCTCACTGTTGCCCAGGCTAGAGTGCAGTGGCAAGATCACGGCTCACTATAGCCTGGACCTCCCCTGACTCAGGTGATCTTCCTGCTTCAGGGCCCCGAGTAGCTGGGACCAAAGGTGCTCAGCATCACACCCAGCTAATTTTTGTATTTTTTGTAGAGACAAGGTTTCGTCATGTTGCCCAGCCCGGTCTTGAACTCCTACGCTCAAGCAATCCATCACCTTGGCCTCCCAACTCCTGTGCTCAAGCGATCCGTCATCTCAGCCTCCCAAAAAGCTGGGATCATAGGCATGAACCACCGTGACCGGCCAGGCTGATCTTGTCTCTAAAACAAATTTTAAAAATTAGCCAGGCATGGTGGTACACGCTTGTATTCCCAGCTACTCAGGAGGCTGAGGCTAGCAGATGCTTGAACCGGAGAGACAGAGGCTGCAGTGAGCCAAGGTCACACCACTGCGCTCCAGCCTAGGTGACACAGCAAGACCCTGTCTCAAAAATAAAAGGCAGAAACAACAATTAGGAAGACAATTAAGGGTTAATATTGAAAACAAAAACATTTATTTTCAGCTACAGGCTTCGTTGATCTAGAATTGATAAACACTCAATTTCAACAATGCAGCATCTTTTTTCTCTTTTTTTACGTTTTTTGAAATTTTAGAAAATGAGATAAAATTCAATAAAATTTTCTATTTTAAAGTATACAGTTTATTGGCTTGTAGTATATTCACAAGGTTGTGCAGCTGTCATCACTATCTAATTCTAGAACACTTCCATCACTTCCAGAAGAAAGCCTGTATCCTGTTAGCAGGCACTCCCCATTCGTCTCTTCCTGCAGCCCTGACAACCACCAGTCTACTTTCTGTGTCTATGGACTGGCCTATTCTGGGTATTTCACAGATACCTTAGCATTCAATTTTACACCAATCTGATATATTTTAATTAAATATAGGAACAATTCACACTTACATCTTCAGATTTGAGCACTTCAGCTCTTTCCACATACACTAGCTGGCAAACGTCATCTTCTATTGAGTTGAACTGGCGGCCATTGCATGCCATATAAAAACTATCCGCATCAGCCTATGTACACCAATGGGGAAAAGGAAAAAAATTAAGACAGATACCCTGAAAATCTGCTTTATATTCAATATGCATGGCTTTATTCATTCTCATCAGCTTTTAAAATTTATACTTAGGAGAGAAAGCGACCACCAAAAGTCACATCTACTGAAGCTGATTGGTAGGCTAATCATACTTTGTAAATCAATATTCCATGTTTACAGTATTTCCTGGGCTACAACAGAGTTTTTACTTGAACTGGCAGAAGGTACTGAAGTGCAACAAGCTGAAAGCTGGTACAATTTTAATATTCAACCAGCAACAGTCAACATTTCCCTTAATAGCAGTTTTTTTTCCCTCTAGTCATCACTTGTGCAGCTGAAAGTAAACACTCATTTCTGCAAAGCCTGGAACCAAATAATAACTGACGCTTGTTATGAAAGAACTCTTTAAGGAAATGTCAGCATTGAGCTGGGCATGGTGGCTCATGCCTGTAATCCCAGCTCTCCGGGAGGCCGAGGCGGGCGGATCACCTAAGGTGAGGAGTTTGAGACCAGCCTGACCAACATGGAGAAACCCCGTCTCTACTGAAAATACAAAATTAGCCGGGCATGGTGGCCCATGCCTATAATCCCAGCTACTCGGGAAGCTGAGGCAGGAGAATCGCTTGAACCCAGGATGCAGAGGTTGCGATGAGCTGAGATCGGGTCATTGCACTCCAGCCTGGGCAACAAGAGCGAAACTTCATCTCAAAAAAAAAAAAAAAAAAAAAAAAAAGAAAGAAAATGTCAGCACTTATGTTAGAAAAAAATAAAAGACCAGGGGAACTGGTATGAGATGAAAAACCAACTACTCTTTAATAAACCAAATAATAATAATAATAATATTACTACACGATAGTTAGATCCCATCTAATGGATCCCATCAGGAGGTCTTAAACCGCCACCTAGTGTCCAATACCAAAAGCAAAGCTCTTGGGTCAAGGTCAAGGGGCCCAAGATGAACCAGCCTTTAAAATACTAACAGTCTCATTCCCTAGCGTTAGAAAATGGGTGAAATGTGGAGAAACAGTCCCCTTGAGGCAAAGCTGCAAAGGCACATGTGCATCTCTGAAATGGACACAGGTAAACAAAACCTTCTAGTCTAGCCTTAGTAGCAAGCAACGGTGATGATTCCAGTTTTTAAACTCAGCCAATTTTTTGAGGCAAGCGGGGAGGCCAAGGCTTGTCTGGATTTTATTCCCACACGGGCATTATCCCAAACAGAGAAAGTTATGTGCTTTGGCCCTACCAACATTGACAGGCTGCTTCTGGGAATTCTGCAAAAGGAAATGCAGCATCGTCAACCTTAAGGAAGAGATTCAGGGCTGCACCAGGCAAAAATAGTCCTGCCTGTCTACCCTCACAAGGTTCTGAATCTCACAGACACTGTAAGCTTCTCGGTAGCTTTTAATTCCCCTCCAATGAGGTAATTGTGAATTCTTGATTACTTATGCTTCCCCCTACCTTTTTTTTTTTTTGAGATGGTGTCTCGCTCTGTCACCCAGGCTGGAGAGCAATGGCACGACGTCAGCTCACTGCAACCTCTGCCTCCCAGGTTCAAGCAATTCTCCTGTCTCAGCCTCCTGTGTAACTGGGATTATAGGCATACGCCACCACACCCAGATAATTTTTTTGTATTTTAGTAGAGACAGGGTTTCACCAAGTTGCCCAGGCTAGTCTCAAACTCCTGAGCTCCAGCAATCCACCCACCTCGGTCTCCCAAAGTGTTAGGATCATAGGCGTGAGCCACCGCGCCTGGCTACTTATGCTTTCTTAACATGACCAAGTGAGCTAAGCAGCTGAGGAAGGATGATCAATTCTGAATATACTTTTATTTTGGAGGTGCACAGTGGCAGCAGGTTGGGGTGGAGAGGCTTTACTTAAGAAAACAATCTGTGTATTGAGCATAGTGCATTATAATTTGAAAATGTTTAAAGCCAGCTGTTGGACCAGAAGCCTCTTTAATACTAAGAGGTTACAACCTAATATGGCTTCCCCCATTCTTCAGGAGCAACGGTTTCTTGAAATGCTTTTGGTTGAGTAAGCAGCAAAGTCAGCACATGGTTTCACCAGGAGAAAACGGACTGCCTGAAAGTCAGGGCCTTCTCTCATCTCTTCAGAGCCTCGGGCACCACCACGGGCTGGCAGAGCCCTCTTGGGGTCTGGAGCTCTGCAAATGCTCACTAAACAACCAGGCCTCCTCAGAGGAAAGGACAAGGCATGTGACCAAAACCATTCAACGAATTATTCCTTTCTGCTACTTGAGCCAGTTTGAGACCAGCCTGGGCAACGTGGCGAAACCCCATCTCTACGAAAAATACAAAAATTAGCCGGGCATGGGGGTGGAAGCCTGTAGTCCCAGCTATTTGAGAGGCTGAGGTGGGAGGATAGCTTGAGCCCAGGAGGTGAAAGTTCTAGTGAGCCGAGATTGTGCCACTGCAGTCCAGCCTGTGCAGCAGAGCGAGACCTTGTCTCCAAAAAAATAAAATAAAATAAAAAAGGAGAAGAGGCATGCAGGTGTCGTCATGGTGGCCTAAACTAGGATGATTGTGGCAGAAATGAAAAAGATAAAAAAAAAAAAGTATTTTTTTATAACAACAACATCACTAAACAGCTGAGATTTCCCAGTTAACATATTGATCTCTTCTTTAAAATCTTGGTATTAGAAATGCACCTTTGCCTGTTCACGTATTTTCTGAGCATCTAGTATGTGCCAGGCCCTGTGCTATGTACTAGGTAGAGAGCAGGGAACAAAATACACAAAATTCAACTCACCATCTAAGTGCACTAAACAAAAGCCTGAAGCTAACTGCAAAGCACATTGCAGAAACAGCTTCTATTGAAAATGTTTGCATTGTATGGACCCAAAACTTTAAATAAACCTGGCTCTTGTTTCCTTCTAGTCCTTTGGTTTTATTGTTCTCTTCTGAGGATTAACTCAGAAAAAGACAAATCCATTATGATCAAGGTCCTTCACTGTCACAGGAATCAACTACAGCGTTGAGAACATAACTCTACTTCTCCAAAGAGGCGTCTGCTAAGGCTATGGTAACTAAGCACGCAGGTGAAAAAAAGCCAACATACTCTATTAAGTGGCCATCTGTACTTTTCTGCCCCCAAGAACAACAAAATTGAACTTCCTTCTGCTTTTCCTATGTCCTGAAGAACTGTAAATTCTCTACCCAAAGACCAAGTTTCCTAAGGGTCACACTACAAATTTGTAAGCACAACCCCCCCACCTTTTTTTTTGATCTTTTAAAAAAAAATTTGAAGAGACGGGATCTTGCCATGTTGCCCAGGCTGGTCTTGAACCCCTGGCCTTAAGCAATACTCCTGTCTTGGCCTCCCAAGGTGTTGGGATTACAGACATGAGCCATCACACCTGGCCTCACAACTCTTTCAGTTAAAGCTAAGGCCAACAGAAATTCAAAAATTACCAAAGATAAAGGGAAGGCCTATGAGTCCTTATTTAAAAATCTGTGGTGAGGAAAAGAATAAAAATGTAGTTAGGTGCCTAGGCTATGGAGTCAGGCTGCCTAGGTTTGAACCTAACTCTGTCACCTACTAGCTATTTAGCTGCGGGCAAGTGCCATATCTGTGCCTGTTTCCTCGACTGTAAAATACATGGCATTTTTTTTTTTTTTTTTTTTTTTTTGAGACAGAGTCTCGCTCTGTTGCCCAGGCTGGAGTGCAGTGGTGTGATCTTGACTCACTGCAATCTCCACATCCCAGGTTCAATCGTTTCTCTTGCCTCAGCCTCCCAAGTGGCTGGGATTACAGGCGTGCGCCACTACATCCAGCTAAGTTTTGTATTTTTAGTAGACATGGGCTTTTGCCATGTTGGCCAGGCTGGTCTCAAACCACTGCCCTCAAGTGTTCCGCCCACCTCGGCCTCCCAAAGTGCTGGGATTAAAGGCATGAGCCACTGCACCTAGCCAACATGGCATCATTGAGAGGATTCAAGGAGACAATGCATGGAAAGCACTTGGCACAGGGTCCGGTCTCTAGTAAGTGCTTCATAGTTGGTAGCTACTGAGCCTATTATTCTCACTACAGCCGATATTAGTTTAACTTCCAGTCTTACACCAAGAGGGTATTATTAGGTCTTAGAAAATCCCTGATAGGATGATAGGGATCAGCCCCTAAGACCCAGAGTTAGCAATAAATAATACAACTCATGATACCAAGATAAAGGGTTCTAGCCCCATGGGGAAGAACATGCAGCAACCTGCTTCACAGTCTCAGAAAAACATGTCAACTTGAGCAACCCTCACTTGATCAAAAGACACAAGGGGAAAGACAGTGCAGATGTACAAGGAAAATTCATTCACAGTAAATATCCACAATATTACCTGCACATTACAAAGGGAAGTACTTGTTATAGGGAATTGTGTGGGTTTATTAAACAGGTGAGTGTGGTGGGTTTATAAGACTTCAGACTATTTTAAAAGCCTAAGTGTTCTTAAACATTTTTTCCCAATCTATTTCTGGGTCTTTTCCTTTGTTACTTGCTTATTGCCCTAGTTGTTAAGTAGAAACTATAACAATACTGCTGTCATAGAATGTCTCACAAACAACCGCCTCCCTTCCCCACACCTTCATCCCACTCCTACTAGGAGAGGAGTGTGTCCCTGGAATTGAAAGTGAGGATGCCACTCTTGCTTGTCATTTATGTCTAGCTATGTAACCCTGGGCAAACCACTTATCTCCCTCTGCAGTCACCCTCCTCATCTGTAAAACAAAGATAACAACACAGTTTCCGCAAGGGATTGTAGTGAGGATTAAATGAGACAAAGCGTATTGAACACTTGGCACAGTGATACAGAAGCCATCAATAAACGTTGGATATTATCATCGTTATCCTTATTATTACATGTGCTACCAGACTGAAATGGCTTAAGGCACGATTTTCCCATGGTTTGCAAAGCTCCTTGGTACCCTTGGAAGGCTCTCTGATGGACAGTGAAAGGAGCTATTCAAATGCTTTTCTGTTCTTAATGTCAACTTGTAAACTTTAAATCCAAAGGCTAATTGAAACATTTTAAATGTCTCCCTAAATGATGGGGCACTTTGTAAACATAAAACATAGTAACTGTGTACTCTCTTGTAGACAGAACTCCACACTAAAGCTTCTCTCTGCGGCTCACAGAACAGGTACACTCTTCCACCATTAAAAAGAGAATGAGACCAGGCGCAGTGGCTCATGCCTGTAATCCCAGCACTTTGGGAGGCCGGGACGGGCAGATCACCTGAGGTCCAGAGTTCGAGACCAGCCTGACCAACATGGAGAAACCCCGCCTCTACTGAAAATACAAAATTAGCCGGGCATGGTGGTGCAAGCCTATAATCCCAGCTACTCCGGAGGCTGAGGCAGAATGGCTTGAACCTGGGAGGCGGAGGTTGCTGTGAGCTGAGATCGCGCCATTGCACTCCAGCCTGGGCAACAAGAGTGAAACTCCATCTCAAAAAAAAAGAAAGAATGAAAGAAGTGGGGGTAATGGAAAAATAATAAGATGGTGTTAACTTCAAAAAGTTTGGGAACTACTGCTTTTCTGGAATAGTTACTGCTTGTTTAAAAAAACAAACAGGCCGGGCATGATGGCTCATGCCTGTAATCCCAGCACTTTGGGAGGCTGAGGCAAGTGGATCACAAGGTCAGGAGTTCGAGACCAGACTGGCCAACATGGTGAAACTCCATCTGCACTAAAAATACAAAAATTAGCCAGGCATGGTGGTGCATGCCTGTAGTCCCAGCTACTCAGGAGGCTGAGGCAGGAAAATCGCTTGAACCCGGGAGGCGGAGGTTGCAGTGAGCCGATACCACACCACTGCACTCCAGCCTGGGTGACAAGAGTGAGAATCCGTCTCAAAAAAAAAGAAACTAGTTTCTTTTTTTGGAGATGGATTCTCACTCTTGTCACCCAGGCTGGAGTGCAGTGGTGTGATGTCAGCTTTCTGCAACCTCTACCTCCTTGCAAAACCCTAAACTTCATACCCAATCTGATCTATAAAAAATCATGGGCATGAGGCCAGGTGCAGTGGCTCAGAGCATCTGTAATCCCAGCACTTTGGGAGGCCAAGGCAGGAGGATTGCTTGAGGCCAAGAGTAGCCTGGAAAACACAGCAAGATCTCATCTCTACTGAAAAAAAAAAAATGTGTGTATGTTATAATTGTATTTCTGCTAATGAATTTAGAAATACATCTAGAATTACAATTATATCTTAGAAGACATATCAAGAATCTTAAGTGCAAAATGTTGTAAATCACATACAGCTACTATCATACAGTTTCAATAACACAGTTTTTGTGGCAAAGAGATTTTTAATAACTTTAATAACTTTTACCTGTGCACTAAACTTTATCAGCACCATATATTGGTTAGGAGTAGAATCTCTGATGATTTTCATTTGTTCAATTACTTCGTTAAATGGGGCAACAAACTTCATAAGGTCATGACTGGTCATTGCAGCAGGGACTGTGAGAATACACAGCATGGCACTGCGCTGCACATCTTCTTTTAAGGAGGTCATCTTACTAACAAAACAATAATTAGAGTGTCTTGAATAGATGAGGTATGGTTAGTTTAAACAATATTAGACAACTTTTATGTCCAAGAAAACAGGAAAAAATAAAAATTGTAATATTTCATTAATGAATTGTTCTATATTATACCCCCCATTAGACTTTTTAATCTTCCGTTCAACGTTTATTACGGTTATAAATCTGCATTCGGCAAATTTGCAGTCTTTTACTCTCATCAATGTTTGAATAATAATCTGTCACTGGTGGCCAGGCACAGTAGCTCATGCTTGTAATCTCAGCACTTTGGGAGGCCGAGGCGGGCAGATCATGAGGTCAGGAGATCGAGACCATCCTGGCTAACACGGTGAAACCCCATCTCTACTAAAAATACAAAAGAAATTAGCCGGGCATGGTGGCAGGTGCTTGTAGTCCCAGCTACTTGGGAGGCTGAGGCAGGAGAATGGTGTGAACCCAGGAGGCAGAGCTTGTAGTGAGCCAAGATCATGCCATTGCACTCCAGCCTGGGCCACAGAGCAAGACTCCATCTCAAATAAATAAATAAATAAATAAATAAATAAATAAAAATTTGTCACTGGTTAACTTAAAAGCACAACTCTGGCTATGGACCTCTCTTAAAAGGCCTAAAAAAACAGCTCTAAATATCAGAGACTTCTCTTTCTCTTTTTTTCTTTCAGACAGTCTTGCTGCACGGTCTCGGCTCACTGCAACCTCTGCCTCCTGGGTTCAAGCAATTCTCCTGCCTCAGCCTCCTAAGTAGCTGGGATTACGGACGCGCACCACCACGCCGGGCTAATTTTTGTATTTTTAGTAGAGATGGGGTTTCACCATGTTGGCCAGGCTGGTTTCGAACTCCTGACCTCGTGATCCCCCTGCCTCGGCCTCCCAAAGTGCTGGGATTACAGGCATGAGCCACCACGCCCGGCAAGAGAGAATTCTAAACCATGAAGATGTAACTGAGGATTACAGGAAGTGTTACCAAGTTGAGATGGCTGGAATAGAGAGGAAAGAAAATCCTCCCACAATGCAATTTGTTTTTTGAAATGCTGCAAACTCACTTGACAGTTGTGATCCAGAATGGCTACCTGTGCCAGGTGCAGTGACTCACACCTGTAATCCCAGCACTTTGGGAGGGTGAGGTGGGCTGATCACTTGAGGTCAGGAGTTCGAGACCAGACTGGCCAACATGATGAAACCCCATCTCTACCAAAAAAAAAAAAAAATTTAACTGGGCGTGGTGGTGTGCACCTCTGGTCCCAGCTACTCTGAGGTAGGAGAATTGCTTGAACCCGGGAGGGGAGGTTGCAGTGAGTGAGGATTGCACCACTGCACTACAGCCTGAGTGATGGAGTGAGACCCTGTCTCAAAACAAAACAAAACAAAAAACAAAATGGCTACCTGAATAGTCACTGTTTTCCCAGTAGGGATCTGGCAAATGAGTTAGCACAAGAACGGCCTTAAGGTATCAGCTACCATTACCCAAGAACGTAGTGGCTGGGCTTGTGGATTAGCTAGCCAAATGCTTCCTTTCCTTGGGGCTCCAGCAAGCTTTGTTTGAACCACAGAAAATGGTAAAAAAGAGGTAATAAAATTGTAATGAGTTAACTGACTTCTTAGCAGCCTCTTCAGTAAAGATTTGGTAGGGACACGAGACTACAAAGATGCTGTGGATCATTTTCTTTGTCCTTTCAATTCCCCATCACCTTCCATGCCTATCTGCTAAGAAAACATTTTCCTGGCAGGGCGCAGTGGCTCACGCCTGTAATCCCAGCACTTTGGGAGGCTGAGGCGGGCAGATAACCTGAGGTCGGAGTTCAAGACCAGCCTGGCCAACATGGTGAAACCCCATCTCCACTAAAAATGCAAAAGATTAGCTAGGTGTGGTGGCGGGAGCCTGTAATCCCAGCTACTTGGGAGGCTGAGGAAGGAGAATCACTTGAACCCAGGAGGCAGAGGATGCAGTGATCTGAGATTGCGACATTGCACTCCAGCCTGGGCAATGAGAGCAAAACTCCGCTTCAAAAAAAAAAAAAAAGAAAACATTTTTCCCATATATTCTCTTAAGTGTATTTACAGGCATTTCTTTTATAAGGAAAAGCTTTGACCCAATCCACAAGATTAATCAAATGTAAAACATCTGAGAATTCTCTAACATACAACAGACAAAAGTATTATTATTTTGAAGTTTAAAATACCCACTTTCCTTTAGGGCAAGAGACTATGCTAAAGGAAAGAAAAAAAAAAAAAAAAAGAAAATTGACTAACTCCCAAGAAAAGATGGTTTTCTTACTTTGTCTTATATAGGTGCATAATACCATGAACTATTTCAACTGATGGATTTCCACTGAAGAATGAAATCTGGTCTGGAAGCTGTTTGGATGGAGAATCTGGGGCAGCGTTTATGCATTCCTTACTGTGATCTTTACTTCTTTGCGCAGTGGGGGAGGCTTCTGAAGACTTCCTTTCTTCCACTGTAGTTTTTAGGTCATCTTTCACCAATTAAAAAATAGCAGATTATAAATGGATAGGACATATGCTGAAGGATTCGAACTAGATTAAAATTTCAAGTCAGAGGAACAAACTTTGATAGAGTAATTATAATGTAATGCATCAACAGCTATTATTTGTAGAACAGCTGAGTTTATGAGAGCATCATACTTTAAAGCTCTCTTTGCTCCATAAAAATCTCATTAACATCCTCAGAAACTTAAGGATGGCTATTACATTTGGCAATACCATAATGCAAGCAGGTATCTTCTAACACGAAATCCTAACTGGGACAAACATTCAGGGCTACAAAGTTTGAAATCCAAACCTACCAGTTCTGACCACCTCCATGTTGGAGATGTAGTACTATCTACACATCCACTTCCACAGATGAAATGAGCTGGCTGGCAGGGTGCAGTGGCTCATGCCTGTAATCCCAGCACTTTGGGAGGTCAAGAGGCTGGCTCACATGGTGAAACCCTGTCTCTACTAAAAATACAAAAATTAGCTGGGTGTGGTAGCGTGCACCTGTAGTCCCAGCTACTTGGGAGGCTGACAGAGGAAGGAGAATTGCTTGAAACTGGGTGGTGGAGGTTGCAGTAAGCCGAGATCGCGCCACTGCACTCCCACCTGGCGACAAAGTGAGACTCTGTCTCAAAAAAAAAAAAGAAAGAAAGAAATGAGCAATGAGCTGGCAGAGCAGGGGAAGGCACAACATGTTTATTTAGACACATTAATGATCTGCCACTGAACTAGGTGGTAAGAAATTCTCCCTGGCAGCCGGGTGTGGTGGCTCACACCTGTAATTCCAGCACTTTGGGAGGCCGAGGCAGGTGGATCACTTGAGACCAGGAGTACAAGACCAGCCTGGCTAACAGGGAGAAACCTTGTCTCTACTAAAAATACAAAAATTACCCAGGCGTGGTAGAGGGCATCTGTAATCCCAGCTACTTGGGAGGCTGAGGCGGGAAGACTGCTTCAGCCCAGGAGGCCGAGGTTGTAATGACCCGACACTGCACCACTGCACTCTAGCCTGGGCAACAGAGACCCTGCCTCAAAAAAAAAAAGTCCCCCCTGCCACTGAACTGAATTGTCAACCCCAACTGTTAAGATTCATTTGGAAGCAATATTTGGAAACACTAACAGGTGGCTTAACAGTGTCATATAAAGCACACAGGCAGTGAAAGATAAAAGTATGCTAGATGTTGAAATCGTAGGCTCATCAAACACCGTGTATAAAACAAGCAACCAGGGTTCACATTACAAAAGAGAGTCCAGGGTTTTAGAAAGCATACCTGAGTTAGACTTCATGGTCTCAATGATCACATCTGTCATTTCTCGACGGCCGAGATGCTGATGGATAATCGCTACTTTCTCTCCTGGTGACTTCCCTTCTAAACAGGCTACAGCTGAAGCTAGTGTCGTCTTTTTTATCTCCTCATCAGACATTTCCCCGGCTAAAGAACACATGAATGATTAATACAAGGTAATAAAACAAGCTCCTCTCTGTTCTCTATTCCTCCACCATTAGGTTTTCCTTTTCTTTCTCCTGCCTTCTGCCAAGATGATAAGAAGCCTTTGTAGTATCCATCTCACTCACCTCTGGGACCACTGCAGTACCCAGCAAAGAGTCAATAAGCAGCCAGGACAATGTACTCAGAAATGCAGGGCTGTTCTACTGAAATCATGCACTTTATTTTTATTTTTTGAGACAGAGTCTCACTCTGTCACCCAGGCTGGAGTGCAGTGGTGTGATCTTGGCTCACTGCAACCTCCACCACCCTGGTTCAAGTGATTCTCCTGCCCCAGCCTCCAAGTAGCTGGAATTACAGGCACACGCCACCACGCCCAGCTAATTTTTGTACTTTCAGTAGAGATGGGGCTTCACCATGTTGGACAGGCTGGTCTCAAACTCCTGGCCTCAAAGTGATCTACCCGCCTTGACCTCCCAAAGTGCTGGAATTACAGGTGTGAGCCACTGCGCCTAGCCCGAAATCATGCACTTTAAAGCAAATCGCCAAATGGGGAGCCTTAGAGAAGGTTCAACAGTGATCATGCCCAGATGAGCTAACATTTTAGTGACACCTGATAAAATGAAATTGTGTTCAGTCCAAAATGAAGATATCAAGTCCATTAAAAAAACAAAATTTCAAAAACTTGTAGGGGTAGTCTTAAACATCCTGGCTTATGCTCCAGCCATGAACATCTGTGATTACTGTCTTAAATCAATGAAACACATGAAAAGGAAAACAGAATTTGGAGACTTAACTGAAATATCCCTAATATATGCTCTGTCGGGGCAGGGACAAGGCCTGTTTTGCCCGCCACTGTATTCCCAGCCCTTATACCACAGTGCCGAGCACATAGAGGAAGCTCTCTAAATGTTTGATGAATAAATGACTACATGACTGACCCATGCAGATGTCTATATGCGGCTAATATCAATTTAGCTGACTTTCAGAACTCAGAAGCCACTTTTAGCCTTTGGAAAGGTGCTCATAAGCTGTAAAATCATATTCAATCTTGCAGCTCCAAAGGTCACATCCTCAGGAAGTTTCCAAAGACACCATCCCTACCTGCCCCCATCCCTCTCTCCAAACCCAACACATCTTCTTGTAATAGCTTCCCAAATTGTTTCTCCTTTCCTTCACAGCACTTACCACAGTTGTAATTCTACACATATTCTGCACTTATTTAATTCATCTGTTTCCTCCACAAAACTGCTGGTGCCATTAAAGCAGAGACTCTGTCTGATTCAGCACACAAGGAAAGCTCCAGCAGATATGAGCATAAGTTTTTTTTTTTTTTTTTTTGAAATGGACTTTATCTCTTGTCGCCCAGGCTGGAGTGCAGTGCCACAATCTTGGCTCACCACAACCTCCACCTCCCAGGTTCAAGCGATTCTCCTGCCTCAGCCTCCCCAGTAGCTGGGATTACAGGCACCTGTCACCACGCCCAGCTAATTTTTGTATTTTTAGTACAGACAGGGTTTCACCATGTTGGCCAGGCTGGTCTCGAACTCCCAACCTCAGGCGATCCGCCCGCCTCGGCCTCCCAAAGTGTTAGGATTACAGGGGTGAGCCACCGTGCCCGGCCAAGTATTTCTTGAATGAATGTTATTATTAGTTAATTATCTGAGGACCAAGGAACAGAGCCAGAGCTGCATTCCCCACTAAAGAGCATCCTTACTTGTGTTACTGGTGTAAAAAGCTCAGACTCAAGTCCAGCTCACTGAGTTAGAATCCCAGTTTCACCCATTACAGATAACCTTAGGCAAATCAATTAATCACTAAGCTTCAGTTTCCCAATGTGTAAGAGGCACATGCCACACCCATCTGCCTCTTAGGGCTGTTGCAAAGATAATTAAAGAATACAATACACAAAAGGCGTTTAGTACAGTGCTGGGATATAGGAATTGTCCAAATTTTAGTTATGACTATGGTTAGGGGGCACCTCAATGGATATCCTTCCAAAAGGGAACAATTTAATTAACCCAGGGACCGTCCAGCGTTGCTGGGGACCCAGTCCTTGCCTTTACGGAGCCCATAGGAAAGCAAGTGAGACAAACACACCACTCGACTCTCTCGAGAGGGAGACGCGCCAGGTATAAACTGAATGCCCTCAGACCGCACAGGGAGGGAGGTTCGGGGCAGGGCTTCCCTGAGATAACATACGGGAAGGCCTCTCAAGGGTGGATGGGAAACAGAGGGATCCCGATCACCTCTCCGTGTCTTCCTGAGGCAAGAGCCCTCGCCGCGGGCTTTTCCCGGACCAGTGCTTTGGGAGGGGAAGCCCTCCGGGCCCAGACCCGGCTACAGGGAATGCGGCGAGGCCGCGGGACTCACCCGCGGCGCTGAAGCCGAAGCCGGCGGGGACAGGCGAGTGTTCCGCGAGCTCCAATCGGATGACAACGAGTGACACACTCATAGGGCAGGCGCTGGCCGGCGCGGGCCCCGGCGGGCTCAGGCGAGGCTGGAAGGCGAGCCGAGAGGCCGAGCGGCCCGGGGCCGGCAGCGCCGCCACCGCCTCAACTCAGTCGCCGCCGCCTCAGCAGCAACAGCTCCTCAAACAGCCCTCGGAGCCACAACAACCTCCACTTCCGCCTCCCGGCCGCCGTCGCTGACCCGCGGTTTACGCATGCGCGCACGACCGCGCACAGCGATTGGGCGGCGTGGCATGGGGTCAGCCACTGCCCTTCCGGACGCGATTTCGAGGAGGTCGGAGCGGAAGGACGTCGTGGCGATTGCTAGCGCTGGGATCCCACACTTAGGCTGAACTGCAGGTTTTCGCACAGCCGCGAGTTAACCTCTGCCCTCCCCAGAGGCCTTGTCCTAATCCACCTCGGCTGACGGCGCGGGATCCCTGGCTCCGCGAGGTCTCCGAATTGTCCGAGCTATCTGCTATGCAGAACTTTGCCCCTTTTGTTGTGTTTTACTCCTGTCTCTAACCCTAGTATGGATGGTTTTGTTTCTGTCCCACTTTACAGATAGGTACAACGAGGCTCAGAGAGGTGAAGTTGCTTCTAAGGGGCCGTAGAGAGTGGAGACTCGATCGCTGTTCGGATAGCAATATGGTTGGGCGCGGTGGCTCACGCCTGTAATCCCAGCCCAGAGGCTTAGGCGGGCGAATCACCTCAGGTCAGGAGTTCGAGACCAATTTGGCCAACATGGTGAAACCTCGTCTCTACTAAAAATACAAAAAATGCCAGGCTTGGTGGCGAGCGTCTGTAGTCCAAGCTACTTAGGAGGCTGAGACAGGAGAATCGCTTGTACCCGGGAGGCGGAGGTTGCAGTGAGCCGAGATAGTGCTACTGTACTCCCGCCTGGGCAACAAGAGCGAAACTCCGTCTCAAAAAAAAAAAAAAAAAAGAAAAGAAAAGATGGTGATCTGCTGGTTACGAACACAGTGCTGCAGTTAGACCTGGGTCCTCCTCCCCACCCTGTCACTTCACAAATGTTTCTGAGAGTCTAGACACCCTTGGGATGCTTGAGATACGTTGGCATATAAGATAAACACAGTTCTTGTCCTTACTATGAGGTCGACCTACATCAGCAGTTGTGCAGTCTTGAACTAGTATAGTCATTGCATAAAGTTGGCATGATATCATATCCTCATGCAGTAGTGAGGATGAAATGGAATTATGTATATGTAGATAACATTAGCTCTTCTGAGGCTCAGCATTCTTTCCAGTATGTCAGACTGGCTTTTGTATGTAGATACTGACACAATCAATGCATATGGGACACATACATGACAGGATGCTATGCTAGGTACATTGTATAATGATACATATGTAAGTACATAGTACATTCTAGATGTGTGTGTATGTGGACATAGTACATTCTAGATGTGTGTGTATGTGGACCATATAACATGACCACAAGATATATGAGTATGTAGATCTTGTGACTACATCCTATGAAATACGTTTCCATGTGCCCTGTTTAAATCAGGGTTTCTCAACTCTGCACTATTAACATTTTGGGTCCTGATTATTCTTTCTTGTTTTTGGCAAGGGGGTGGGGTGTACTGAGCATTGTAGAGTGTTTAGAAACATCCCTGGCGTGACCCACTAGATGTCAGTGGCACCTCTCCCCAGGTGGTGACAACGAATAATGTCTCTGGACCTTGCCAGATGTCTCCTTGGGGTTAAAAAACCTTGTTGAAGAATCACAGGGTTATGTGAAAGTGCATAAACCATACACACATACTATATGCATAAAACCTATGAGACCTCTTGTGAACTTTTTTAGTATATTACTGTAGTAAATAACATTTCAACGTGTGCCAGGTGCTAATTTGAGTGTTTCATATACCTTGTCTCATACAATGGTCACAACAACTTTATGAAACTGGTACTGTGTCCCTATTCTACAGAGGAGTAACCTGAGGCTCAGAGGAAGAGTAACTGGCTTAGGATTTCACAGATAGTAGTAGCAGAGCTGGAATTGAAATCCAGGCAATCTGAATCCAGAACTAACACTCTTTTATCTCTTTACCAAACAAACCATCTTCTTTTTTTTTTTTTTTTTTTTTTTGTATTTTGAGACGGAGTCTCACTCTGTCGCCCAGGCTGGAGTGCAGTGGTGCGATCTCGGCTCACTGCAACCTCGGCTTCCTGGATTCAAGCTTCCTGCCTCAGTCTCTCAAGTTGCTGGGACTACAGGTGCGCAGCACTGCACCCAGCTGATTTTTGTATTTTGTTTTGGAGATAGGGTTTCGCCATGTTGGTCAGGCTTGTCTCGAACTCCTGACCTTGTGATCCACCCGCTTCGGCCTCCTAAAGTGCTGGGATTACAGGCGTGAGCCACCGCACCTGGCCCCAAGCATCTTCTTAATGTATGACAACACACACTGTGTGTGCATATTTATGAGAGCATTATTTAGGTAGCAAGTCTGCATTATCATGCTAATCCCATTTTGAGTGTCAGGAAGAAGATAAATCTTTTTTTTTTTTTTTTGAGACAGAGTCTCACTCTGTTGCCCAGGCTGGGGTGCAATGGCAGGATCTTGCTCACTGTAACTTCCACCTCCCAGGTTCAAGCGATTATCCTGCCTCAGCCTCCCAAGTAGTTGGGATTACAGGCACCTGCCACCACACCCGCCTAATTTTTGTATTTTTAGTAGAGATGGGGTTTCGCCATGTTGGTCAGGCTGGTCTTGAACTCCTGACTTTAGGTGATCTGCCCTCCTCGGTCTCCCAAAGTGCTGGGATTACAGACGTGAGCCACTGCGCCCAGCCTGACAAATCTTTATGGTAGATACCAGTAACAGAGAACTAGAACTGTTAGCCAGAGTTGGGCAGGTTGGGAATGTTACAGCTCTTTGTGGCTGCCAAGGATTAAACCTGTCCCCAGCTTTTCCCTGTTTTCTGATATTTCCAGTTTATGCATCCTTCCAACTCATGGAGCACCAGCTATGTGTCTAAAACCTGTACTAAGTCCCAGGGGATGTATGTATACTAAGATGAATAAGATAGTCCTTGTCTTAAGGAGCTTATGAGTTCAGAAACACGTAGACGTGAAAACAGGCCAGGCACAGTGGCTCTTGCCTGTAATCCCAGCACTTTGGGAGGCTGAGATGGGAGGATCACTTGAGGTCAGGGTTTCGAGACCAGCCTGGCCAACATGGTGAAATCCCGACTCTACTAAAAAAAATACAAAACCTTGTAATCCCAGCACTTTGGGAGGCCAAGGCAGGCAGATCACGAGGTCAGCAGGTCGAGACCATCCTGGCTAACACGGTGAAACACTGTCTCTACTAAAAATACAAAAAATTAGCTGGGCATGGTGGCGGGCACCTGTAGTCCCAGCTACACGGGAGGCTGAGGCAGGAGAATTGCTTGAACCTGGGAAGCAGAGGCTTCAGTGAGCCAAGATTGCCCCACTGCCCTCCAGCCTGGGCGTCAGAGCAAGACTCCCATCTCAAAATGAAAACAGTTACTGTGTAATGGGGTAAGTGCTCTGCCGAAGATAGGGAGAAGAGGCCACAGGAGTGAAAAAAAGAAGTCCCACACTCTACCTGGAAAAAGAAACGAAAAGGCTCCCCAGAGGAGCTAAAACTGAGGTTGTGATGTCAAAGTGAATGGAAATTCACCTAACAGATAAACCAGGGAAAGGTGTTCCAGTCAGTGAGCACGGCAGGTACGAAGGCCTAGAGGTATGAGAAATGACAGCATTTCCTGCCTTGGGGAGTGGCTAGAGCAGAACAGTTGTTTGTAGTTGAAGGAATAAGCAGTCTGCTTGTGGGAGCATTGCCCACATGTCCATTAGTGAGACTATGTGGAGGACAGTGTCCTCCATAAGGATTAAAGTTGCCCCTTCAGGCCCCAAAGGCATTTTTCTTTTTTCTTTTTTTTTTTTTTTTTGAGACGGAATCTCACTCTGTCACCCAGCCTGGAATGCAGTGGCGCGATCTTGGCTCACTGCAAGCTCCGCCTCCCGGGTTCACGCTATTCTCCTGCCTCAGCATCCTGAGTAGCTGGGACTACAGGCGCCTGCCACCATGCCCGGCTAATTTTTTTGTATTTTTAGTAGAGACACGGTTTCACCATGTTAGCCAGGATGGTCTTGATCTTCTGACCTCGTGTCTGCCTGCCTCGGCCTCCCAAAGTGCTGGATTTACAGGCATGAGCCACCGCGCCCGGCCCCCCCCCAAAAGCATTTTTCATCTCTACTAAGCCCTCACGCAAAATATACAAGTGTGTAAGTAAATTTCTCTTTCTATTATAAACATTGGCCTTGGCATAGGAACATAAGTAAAACTGAAAATGCAAATGAAACTTGACATTTTTAGTTTCAAATATTGCCCCCAAATTCAGCAAATTTCCAGTTACCGTCGTTGCATAGTGGTATCCTCAGCAGATGGGTGCAGGACCCTCTGCAGATGCCAAAATCTGTGGATGCTCAAGTTCCTGATATACAATGGTGTAGCATTTGTTTATAACCTATGCACACCCTCCTATATGCTTTAACCCATTTCCCGTTTAGAAACAAAAGTACTTGACCGGGTGTGGTGGCTCACGCCTGCAGTCCTGGCACTTTTGGAGGCCGAGGCCGGTGGATCACTTGAGGTTGGGAGTTCGAGACCAGCCTGGCCAACATGGTGAACGCCCGTCTCTACTATAAAAATACAAAAAATTAGCTGAATGTGGTGGTGAGTGCCTGTAGTCTCAGCTACTCGGGAGGCTGAGGCAAGAGAATAGCTTGAACCCGGGAGGCGGTTCCAGTGAGCCAAGATCACACCATTGCACTCCAGCCTGGGCAACAGAGCAAGACTCCGTCTCAAAACAAAAACAAAAAAGCAAAAAAAGTGCAGCTCGCTGCCAGCGCAGTATTCTCAGGGCAAGCAGGATATGAGTTAAGTAATCCCCTGGCTGGGCACGATGGCTCACACCTGTAATACCAGCACTTAGGGAGGCTGAGGTGGGTGGATCATGAGGTCAAGAGATTGAGACCATTCTGGCCAACACGGTGAAATCCTGTCTCCACTAAAAATACAAAAATTAGCCAGGCGTGGTGGCACGTATCTGTAATCCCAGGTACTTGGGAGGCTGAGACAGGAGAATCACTTGAACCCAGGAGGTGGAGGTTGCAGTGAGCTCCGATCATGCCACCGCACTCCAGCCTGGTGACAGAGGGAGACTCCATATCAAAAAATATATATATTTAATATATATTATATGTATCAAATCACATCTATATCAAAATAGATAAATATATATACATGCATATATGTATGTATACCTAAAACAGTGTAAGTACTGTGTAAATAAATAGTTGTTAACCTGTATTTTTTGTTTGCATTTTTTATTGTTGTGTTGTTATTTTTATTGGTTTTTGTTTGTTTGTTTTTGAGATGGAGTCTCGCTCTATAACCCCGGCTGGAATGTGGAGTGCAGTGGCACAACCTTGGTTCACTGCAACCTCCACTTCCCCGGTTCAAGTAGTTCTCGTGTCCCAGCCTCCCGAGTATCTGGGATTACAGGCATGCGCCACCACGCCTGGCTAATTTTTTTTCTGTATTTTTAGTAGAGACGGGGTTTCACAATGTTGACCAGGTTGGTCTCGAACTCTCGACCTCAGTTCATCCGCCTACATTGGCATCCCAAAGTTCTGGGATTACAGGCGTCAGTCACTGTGCCCTTACTGTGTGTGTTTGTTTTGTTTTGTTTTACTTCAAATATTTTCTTTTTTCTTTTTTTTTTTTTTTTGAGATGGAGTCTCGCTCTGTTGCCCAGGCTGGAGTGCAGTGGCACCATCTCGGCTCACTGCAAGCTCCGCCTCCCGGGTTCACACCATTCTCCTGCCTCAGCCTCCCAAGTAGCTGGGACTACAGGTGCCCTCCACCACGCTCGGCTAATTTTTTGTATTTTTAGTAGAGACGGGGTTTCACCGTGTTAGCCAGGATGGTCTCAATCTCCTGACCTCATGATCTGCCCACCTCAGCCTCCCAAAGTGCTGGGATTACAGGCGTGAGCCACTGCACCCGGCCTTACTTCGAATATTTTCTATTGTAGTTGGCCGAATCTGCAGATGTGGAACTCACAAATACAGAGGCTGACTATACATGAGAAACACATTATATTCAAGATTTACCACTTAAGAGTCCTTTCTCTAGGTGCTTATAGAGGTTGAATATCCCTTATCCCAAATGTTTGGAACCAGAAGTAGTTCAGATTTTGGATTTTGGTATATCTGCGTATATATAATGAGATATCTTGGGGTTGGGACCCAAGGCTAAACATGAAATTCACTTATGTTTCATATATATCTTATACACATAGCCTGATGGTAATTTTATACTATATTTTAAATAATTTTGTGCATGAAACAAAGTTTGTGTTAAGTACTTACGTGTGGAATTTTTCACTGTGGCATCATGTGGGGGCTCAAAAAGTTTTGGATTTTTGGATCATTTCGGGTATCGGATATTCGGATTAGGGATGCTCAACCTGTACAGTTTTTTGAGTCCTAGACGGGTGCAGTGACTCATGCCTGTAATTCCAGCACTTTGGGAGGCCGAGGTAGGTGAATCACCTGAGGTCAGGAGTTTGATACCAACCTGACCAACGTGGCAAAACCCCATCTCTACTAAAAATACAAAAATTAGCCAGGTATGGTGGTGCCCACCTGTAGTACCTGCTACTTGGGAGGCTGAGGCAGGAGAATCACTTGAACCCGGGAGGCAGAGGTAGCAGTGAGCCAAATTCGTGCCACTACACTCCAGCCTGGGCAACAGAGTGAGACTCTCTCTCTCTAAAAAAAAAAAAAAAAAAAAAGTTTCTGATTTTGGAGCATTTCAGATGTCAGATATTTGGATTTGGGATGCTCAAACTATATAGTTTTGGAGTCCTTTTGGCCCCACTGAAGTGACTCCTGTAAACTCAGATGCTGTCTTACCAACCTGTTTTGCACTCTCCTGATTTTTAGTAAGCTTTTTAACTGTAGAAATCACATAAAAAGCTTAAAGATTTTCATGAAGAAAATAGAATTTGCCTTCATTATTTTGTTTTTTTCTGCATCTTTTTATTTCAAGCTTATAGAAAAGTCGAAAGGAGTTATACAATGATCTCCCGTTAATACCTTTCGTCTAGACTCACTATTAATGTCTGGCCATGTTTGGTTTTCTCTATACACGAGTGTATATAGGTATGCATCTGTATACGTGTGCATGTATGTGTGTTGTGTGTGTCTTTTTTTTTTTTCTGAACCTTTTGAAAGTAAGTTTGAGGAACAGTTACCAGGCAGCTGCAGTGATCTGTAAGTGGAAATGATGGTGTTTTGTGGTGTGAGGGTGTCATCGTAAGTGCTAGGAGGAGGCAAGTACAGGACATCTTAGGAGCACAGGAGAGACTCCTAATGAGTCTTTTCTGGTATCCCCAAGAGGCTTCATGAAGACAGTGACTGGTAAACTACAACCCAAAGGACTGTTTGGAATTAGCCAGGCAACAGGTAGAACAGAGCATTGCAGAGGAGGAGAACATCCGTTTGAGGAAACTGCATGTAGATGTGTATGTCCAGATCATCCCAGGTTGAGGTGAAAAAATGGGGAGTTGCTGTAGAAAGGAATGAGTTTTTTTTTTTTTTTTTTTTGAGACAGACTCTGACTTTGTCACCCAGGCTGGAATGCAGTGGCACAATCTTGGCTCACTGCAACCTCTGCCTCCCAGGTTCAAGCAATTCTCCTACCTCAGCCTCCCAAGTAGCTGGATTACAGGCACCCAACATCATGCCCAGCTTATTTTTGTGTTTTTGAGTAGAGATGGGGTTTTGCCATGTTGGCCAGGCTGGTCTCCAACTCCTGACCTCAGGTGTTCTGCCCATCTCAGCCTCCCTAAGTGTTGAGATTACAGGCGTGTGCCACCGCGCCTGACGGGAGTAGATCTTTTAAGCCAAGTTTAGGAATTGAGAGTTTATTTTAAGGGCAATGGGGAGCCGTTGAAGGTGTTGTTTGTTTTTTGAGATGGAGTTTTGCTCTTGTTGCCCAGGCTGGAGTGCAATGGCACGATCTTGGCTCACTGCAACCTCCACCTCTTGGGTTCAAGCGATTCTCCTGCCTCAGCCTCCCGAGTAGCTGGGATTACAGGCATGTGCCACCACGCCCAGCTAATTTTGTATTTTTAGTAGAGATGGGGTTTCTCCATGTTGGTCAGGCTGGTCTCGAACTCCCAACTTCAGGTGATCCATCCGCCTTGGCCTCCCAAAGTGGTGGGATTACAGGCGTGAGCCACCACGTCTGGCCCAGATTTACAATTTTCAAAGAATACTCTGACTGGAGGGTGAAGAAAGAATTGGAGAGAGGTCTGAGAAGAGGCAAGGGTGCCAGTTAAGATCCATGGGCATGATGGTGGCAGTGAGAATGCAAAGAGGTAGATGAGATTTTCAGGAGAAAGACTTGACAGCATGGAACTAGATAGGGCGAGGTGAGGTAGAAATTGCGGAAAGTCAGAGGCGAGTCCCAGCTTTCTAGCTTGGGCAGCCGAGTGGGCGATGGAGCCCTTGACTAAGTAGCCAGGGAGGGAGGAGACACTGAGGTCAGTTGTGGGTGTGATTTGAAGTGCCTGTTGGAGATGGGTTAGAGATGTCTGGCTGGCCCCTCTGAGCTCCAGGATGGAGGCCTGGGTGGGAGGCAGTGCAGGCAAGTCACGCCCTGTGCCTTCTTCCCACATAGCCTCGGCCTCACCATGTGTGTAAGGAGCTGTTTCCAGTCCGCCTGTCTCCAGTGGGTGTGGAGGACAGCCTTCCTGAAACACAACCAGCGCAGGCACCAGGGGTCCCACCGATGGACACACCTTGGAGGCAGCACCTACAAAGCGGTGATTTTCGACGTGGGTGGAGTTCTCATTCCTTCTCCAGGGAGAGTCGCTGCAGGTGAGCTATTGATTCTGTTTCACTTTGGGGGACTAGGGTGGCGGTGGGAGAATGGAGGGTGATCGGGAAGGCAGAGGGGAACACTTGGGCAGCAGTGTGTCCCAGCAGGCCATGCTCTGGCTCGAATTCCAAGCACCACTAGGGGGCTGAGTGTCTTCGGCACATGGTTCAGCTTCTCCAAATCTTACTTTCCTCATCATTAAGTGAGCTAATGGTAGTGCCTTCCTCCTTGGGATTTGGCAGAGAGTTATCCGTGGGAAGCACTTGCTTAGCACAGTGATTGCTCAGTGCATCCTAAATTCTCAATCAATGATGAGCTGCCATGAATACTGTGATTAGAATTTAACCACCAAGGCAGGGCGCAGTGGCTGAAGCCTGTAATCTCAGCACTTTGGGAGGCCGAGGTGGAAGGGTCGTTTGAGCCCAGGAGTTCAAGACCAGCCTGAGCAACATAATGAGACCCTGTATCTGCAGAAATTTAAAAATTATCTGGGCATGATGACAGGCACCTGTAGTTCTACCTACTCAGGAGGCTGAGGTGGGAGGATCACATGAATCCAGGTGGTTGAGGCTGTAGTCAGACATGATCATGCCACTGCACTCCAGCCTGGGTAACAGAGCAAGACCCTTACTCAAAAACAAACAAAAAACCCAAAGAATTTAACCACTTTTTCTTGGGAACTGTTCTACTACTGAAATCTAGAATGCTGAAATTCCCCTTTTGATTACAGCCTTCCTCCCTTCTACCCCACTCCCTGTAAACCTGCTTCTGGACTGACAGGGTAAGGGTCAGCCCTCTGGTCTCTGGTCTTCTCTTTACCATCCCCTCTCTGGTTTTACTTCTTTTCTACTCAGTTCAGCTTTTATTAGTTAGAGTTGTTTGGGCTTCAAGCAGTAGAAAACCTAACAAAACAGTGACTGAAACAAGCTAGAAGTTTCTTTCTCTTGCACATAAAAGCCCAGGTATGTGGTCTGGAACACTGTGTGATGTGACTCTGTGGTATCAGGGACTCCGACTCTTTCTAGCATGTTGCTCTGCTGTGACTTTTCATTTCCACTCTTACCTTGTGGTCTGTCTTGGCCGTGTCACCTCCTGCTATCATATTCTCATGCCAGCCAGCAGGAAGGACAAAGGGCCAGACAGCCATCCCTCTCCTTTTGACCTTCTGTGTTGGCTGGTTGGCCAGTTCTCCATCCTAAATCAACCCAGGCACAAGTTTTCTATGCCTGCATATCTAGGCTTTCCAGCACTGCTGACCAAATTACTCAGCCGTGCGAACTGGCTGCACAAGCTAGTTTCTGAGCTCCAGCCTTAGTTGGGCCATTGGTGCTACGCCTGAGCCTCTCTGTTCCTTCACTCGTATCTCTCTGTTCCTTCACTCGTATCTCTGTCATGCTTACCTCAGGGGCTGTTCCAGACTGTCCACTCCCTCTGCTCCTTACCACCCCCAAATATTCTTGCTCTGCAGACAGCTGAATCTATTCTTTTACAAAGAACATAAAGACTAAGCCTGAGCAAGCAACACAATGAGACCCCATCTTGAGCTAGGATTGCACCACTGCACCCCAGACTGGCACAGCAGGCTTTTTTAGAGAACCTGTCTAAAAACAAAAGGCAGCGGGGAAGAACATAAAGATCACTGGACAGAAAGTTTCTTCACTTTCTCCAGAATATCTAAAGAACCAATTCACTTCTCTCCATTCCCACTGCCTACACCCTTGCCTTCTGTCACCCAAATGATGTCATCAGCCTCCTAACTCTTCCCCTGCCTCTGGCTCTCTGGATTTTACAAAATCTCCTCCCAGCTCCAGAATTACCTTTCTAAAACGTAGATCTTGCTTCTGCGCTTAGCGGCTCACACTTGTAATCTCAGCACTTTAGGAGGCCGAGGTGGGCAGATCGCTTGAGCACAGGAGTTCAAGACCATTCTGGCCAACCTGGTGAAACCTCATCTCTATGAAAAATACAAAAAGCTTACCTGGGCATGGTGGTGCATGGATGTAGTCCCAGCTACTTGAGGGGCTGTGTTGGGAGGATCTCTTTAGCCCAGGCGGTTGAGGCCGCAGTGAGCTGAGATTGCACCACAGCACTCCAGCCTGGGTGACAAAATGAGACCCTGTCACAAAATAATAAATAAATAAAATAAAAATAAAGCATAGATCTTGTTCCTTTCATCGCTGGCTTGAAAACCTTGAATGCCTGCATGTGGTCCCCTAGATTAAATCTAGAAGCTTTCGCCTGGGATTCAGGGCTCCTCTCAGTTCTAGCTTTCCTGCTGTGGACTACCTGATGCTCCCCAGGCATGCCAGGCACATTTGCATGTTTGTGCCTTTGCAGGCTGTGTTTCCTCCCTGCCTCCTCTGCCTGTTCAAATCCTACTGATGCTTTTAATGGCAAATTTAAGGGGATATTATTCAGCAATGACTGGAATCTTTTGAACACTCAGTAAATCTCATGGTTGTTACTAACTTCAAGAGTCCTCTTCTGTCAAGACTTCTCCAACCTCATTTGCAACCTGGGCAGAATGTTCCTGGATAGCCAATTCCCATGTAAGTTTCACCTTCACCGAGACATTTTAGTTTGCAGTGGAATGTGTTCATGTCTCCTCTATGGGGCTCTTGGATTCCAGGACCCCGGATCTGGGATTTCTTCACTTCACTGTTAGCTCTGAAGGCTGGCTCAGTCATTCAGGAAATGTTTGATGGGTAGGTATGTGAACAAAATAGTGATGCCTTCTACTTTGTCTTTTGCTTGACTGGAGCTTCTAATGTTATTTATTTCAAATGAACCATATCAAGGGTCATTTGATAAGAATATACTAGAATTGGCCAGGTGCGGTGGCTCACGCCTGTAATCTTAGCATTTTGGGAGGACGAGATGGGCGGATCACTTGAGGTCATGAGTTTGAGACCAGCCTGGCCAACATGGCAAAACCCTGTCTCTACTAAAAATACAAAAATAAGCGGGCCATGGTGGTGGGCACCTGCAATCACAGCTACTCTGGAGGCTGAGCAGGGAGAATCACTTGAACCTGGGAAACAGAGGTTGCAGTGAGCTGAGATCACACCATTGCACTGCAGCTTGGGAGACAGAGCAAGACTCTGTCTCAAAAAAAAAAAATAAAAAAAAAAAATAAATAAAAAATATATATATATATATATACACACACACTAGAATTACTGTACTGTACTATTTTTTTTTCTTGAGATGGGATTGCACTCTGTTTCCTAGGCTGGAGTGCAGTGGTACAATCATGGCTCACTGCAGCCTGAAACTCCTGGGCTCAAGCAATCCTGCCTCAGGCTCCCAAGTAGCTGGGACTACAGGTGTTCGCCACTATGCCTAATTTTTGTTTTTTATAGAGACGGGGTCTTGCCATGTTGCTCAAGCTAGTGTCGAACTCATGGGCTCAAGTGATGCTCCTGCCTTGGCCTCTTGAGTCATTGGAATTACAGGTGTGAGTTACTATGCCTCACCTGCTGTCTGTTTTTATATGGCCTGTCAGCCAAGAATGACTTTTATGTTTTGTAATACGTAATTGAAAAATATCAAAACAAGAATAATATTTTGTGACATGTGAAAATTATGTGAAATTCACATTTCAATGTCCATAAAAATGAAATTTTTTAGAAAACTGTCTTGCCCATTTGTTTACATATTGTCCGTGACTGCTTTTGCCCTGTACTGGCAGAGTTGAGTATTTTCAACAGGGTCTGCAATGCTTTCAAAGCCTAAAATATTTACCATCTGGCCCTTTTCAGAAAAGCCTGATTTAAGCTGTTAGTTTACTGTAAAATTAGTACACACAACAAATAATTCAAAGTATAGCCCAAACATTTTAGTTTTTTATTTTTTATTTTACTTTATTTTTCTCCAAAAATGCATTTTCAGACCAAAGCTCAGACACTTTAAGATTGAATTTAGGCCAGGCACAGTAGCTCACACCTGTAATCCCAGCATTTTGGGAGGCCAAGGCGAGTGGATCACGAGGTCAGGAGATTGAAACCATCCTGGCTAACATGGTGAAACCCCATCTCTACTAAAAATACAAAAAATTACCTGGATGTGGTGGCAGGTGCCTGTGGTCCCAGCTACTTGGGAGGCTGAGGCAGGAGAATGGCGTGCACCCAGGAGGCGGAGCTTGCAATGAGCCTAGATGGCACCACTGCACTCCAGCCTGGGTGACAGAGTGAGACTCCGTCTCAAAAAAAAAAAAAAAAAGTTGGGCATGGTGGTCCATGCCTGTAATCCCAGATGCTCAGGAGGCTGAGGCAGGAGAATCGCTGGAACTCGGGAGGCAGAGGTTGCAGTGAGCCAAGATAACACCACTGCACTCCAGCCTGGGTGACAGATCAAGACTTCGTCTTGGAAAAAAAAAACAAAAAACTGAATTCAGAGGGTATAATGATTTTGAAACTTCAAAATGTTTGACTTTAAAATTTTTGTTAGTGTGATAGATGAAAATTCCATCTTTGTGGTCTCTTTTCTTTTCCTTTTTTTTTTTTTTTGAGACAGAGCATCATTCTGTTGCCCAGGCTGAAGTGCAGTGGCGTGATCTTGGCTCACTGCAACCTCCATCTCCGGGTTCAAGCAATTCTCATGCCTCAGCCTCCCAAGAAGCTGGTATTACAGGTGTGTGCCACCATGCTCAGCTAATTTTTGTATTTTTAGTAGAGACAGAGTTTCGCCATGTTGACCAGGTTGGTCTCTTTTTTTTTTTTTTTTTTTGGAGACATAGTCTCGCTCTCTGTTGCCCAGGTTGGAGTACAGTGATACTATCTCGGCTCACTGCAAGCTCCGCCTCCCGGGTTCACACCATTCTCCTGCCTCAGCCTCCCGAAGTAGCTGGGACTACAGGCGCCTACCACCATGCCCTGCTAATTTTTTGTGTTTTTAGTAGAGACAGGTTTCACTGTGTTAGCCAGGGTGATCTCAATCTCCTGACCTCGTGGTCCACCCGCCTTGGCCTCCCAAAGTGCTGGGGTTATAGGCGTAAGCCACTGGGCCTGGCTTTTTTTTTTTCTGTTATTTTAATGTTCATTTGCCTG
The DNA here is from genome assembly GCF_009828535.3 of Hylobates moloch. NCBI lineage: Eukaryota > Metazoa > Chordata > Mammalia > Primates > Hylobatidae > Hylobates > Hylobates moloch. The sequence goes on along the minus strand of NW_026652287.1, from coordinate 21,255,976 downwards.
ATTGCGACTGAGGTTGCACCTTTTTTTATGTTAATTATTATTATTATTTTTTTTAATTTTATTATTATTATACTTTAAGTTTTAGGGTACATGTGCACAACGTGCAGGTTTGTTACATATGTATACATGTGCAATGTTGGTGTGCTGCACCCATTAACTCGTCATTTAGCATTAAGTATATCTCGTAATGCTGTCCCTCCCCCGTCCCCCACCCCACAACAGTCCCCGATGTGTGATGTTCCCCTTCCTGTGTCCATGTGTTCTCATTGTTCAATTCCCACCTATGAGTGAGAACATGCAGTGTTTGGCTTTTTGTCCTTGCGATAGTTTGCTGAGAATGATGGTTTCCAGCTTCATCCGTGTCCCTACAAAGGACATGAACTCATCATTTTTTATGGCTGCATAGTATTCTATGGTGTATATGTGCCACATTTTCTTAATCCAGTCTATCATTGTTGGACATTTGGGTTGGTTCCAAGTCTTTGCTATTGTGAATAGTGCCGCAATAAACATACGTGTGCATGTGTCTTTATAGCAGCATGATTTATAGTCCTTTGGGTATATACCCAGTAATGGGATGGCTGGGTCAAATGGTATTTCTAGTTCTAGATCCCTGAGGAATCACCACACCGACTTCCACAATGGTTGAACTAGTTTACAGTCCCACCAACAGTGTAAAAGTGTTCCTGTTTCTCCACATCCTCTCCAGCACCTGTTGTTTCCTGACTTTTTAATGATGGCCATTCTAACTGGTGTGAGATGGTATCTCATTGTGGTTTTGATTTGCATTTCTCTGATGGCCAGTGATGATGAGCATTGTTTCATGTGTTTTTTGGCTGCATAAATGTCTTCTTTTGAGAATTGTCTGTTCATATCCTTTGCCCACTTGTTGATGGGGTTATTTTTTTCTTGTAAATTTGTTTGAGTTCATTGTAGATTCTGGATATTAGCCCTTTGTCAGATGAGTAGGTTGCAAAAATTTTCTCCCATTCTGTAGGTTGCCTGTTCACTCTGATGGTAGTTTCTTTTGCTGTGCAGAAGCTCTTTAGTTTAATTAGATCCCATTTGTCCATTTTGGTTTTTGTTGCCATTGCTTTTGGTGTTTTAGACATGAAGTCCTTGCCCATGCCTATGTCCTGAATGGTATTGCCTAAGTTTTCTTCTAGGGTTTTTATGGTTTTAGGTCTAACATGTAAGTCTTTAATCCATCTTGAATTAATTTTTGTATAAGGTGTAAGGAAGGCATCCAGTTTCAGCTTTCTACATATGGCTAGCCAGTTTTCCCAGCACCATTTATTAAATAGGGAATCCTTTCCCCATTTCTTGTTTTTGTCAGGTTTGTCAAAGATCAGATAGTTGTAGATATGTGGCATTATTTCTGAGGGCTCTGTTCTGTTCCATTGGTCTATATCTCTGTTGTGGTACCAGTACCATGCTGTTTTGGTTACTGTAGCCTTGTAGTATAGTTTGAATTCAGGTAGTGTGATGCCTCCAGCTTTGTTCTTTTGGCTTAGGATTGACTTGGCAATGCAGGCTCTTTTTTGGTTCCATTATGAACTTTAAAGTCGTTTTTTCCAATTCTGTGAAGAAAGTCATTGGTAGCTTGATGGGGATGGCATTGAATCTATAAATTACCTTGTGTAGTATGGCCACTTTCACAATATTGATTCTTCCTACCCATGAGCATGGAATGTTCTTCCATTTGTTTGTATCTTCTTTTATTTCATTGAGCAGTGGTTTGTAGTTCTCCTTGAAGAGGTCCTTCACATCCCTTGTAAGTTGGATTCCTAGGTATTTTATTCTCTTTGAAGCAATTGTGAATGGGAGTTCACTCATGATTTGGCTCTCTGTCTGTTATTGGTGTATAAGAATGCTTGTGATTTTTGCACATTGATTTTGTATTCTGAGACTTTGCTGAAGTTGTTTATCAGCTTAAGGAGATTTTGGGCTGAGATGATGGGGTTTTCTAGATATACAATCATGTCATCTGCAAACAGGGACAATTTGACTTCCTCTTTTCCTAATTGAATACCCTTTATTTCCTTCTCCTGCCTGATTGCCCTGGCCAGAACTTCCAACACTATGTTGAATAGGAGTGGTGAGAGAGGGCATCCCTGTCTTGTGCCGGTTTTCAAAGGGAATGCTTCCAGTTTTTGTCCATTCAGTATGATATTGGCTGTGGGTCTGTCATAGATAGCTCTTATTATTTTGAGATATGTCCCATCAATACCTAATTTATTGAGAGTTTTTAGCATGAAGGGTTGTTGAATTTTGTGAAAGGCCTTTTCTGCATCTATTGAGATAATCATGTGGTTTTTGTCTTTGGTTCTGTTTATATGCTGGATTACGTTTATTGATTTTCATATGTTGAACCAGCCTTGCATCCCAGGGATGAAGCCCACTTGATCATGGTGGATAAGCTTTTTGATGTGCTGCTGGATTCGGTTTGCCAGTATTTTATTGAGGGTTTTTGCATCAATGTTCATCAAGGATATTGGTCTAAAATTCTCTTTTTTTGTTGTGTCTCTGCCAGGCTTTGGTATCAGGATGATGCTGGCCTCATAAAATGAGTTAGGGAGGATTCCCCCTTTTTCATTTATTGGAATAGTTTCAGAAGGAATGGTACCAGCTCCTCCTTGTACCTCTGGTAGAATTCTGCTGTGAATCCATCTGGTCCTGGACTTTTTTTGGTTGGTAAGCTATTAAATGTTGTCTCAATTTCAGAGCCTGTTATTGGTCTATTCAGAGATTCAACTTCTTCCTGGTTTAGTCTTGGGAGGGTGTATGTGTTGACGAATTTATCCATTTCTTCTAGATTTTCTGGTTTATTTGCATAGAGGTGTTTATAGTATTCTCTGATGGTAGTTTGTATTTCTGTGGGATCGGTGGTGATATCCCCTTTGTCATTTTTCATTGCGTCTATTTGATTCTTCTCTCTTTTCTTCTTTATTAGTCTTGCTAGCAGTCTATCAATTTTGTTGATCTTTTCAAAAAACCAGCTCCTGGATTCATTGATTTTTTGAAGAGTTTTTTGTGTCTCTATTTCCTTCAGTTCTGCTCTGATCTTAGTTATTTCTTGCCTTTTTCTAGCTTTTGAATGTGTTTGCTCTTGCTTCTTTAGTTGTTTTAATTGTGATGTTAGGGTGTCAATTTTGGATCTTTCCTGCTTTCTCTTGTGGGCCTTTAGTGCTATAAATTTCCCTCTACACACTGCTTTGAATGTGTCCCGGAGATTCTGGTATGTTGTGTCTTTGTTCTCATTGGTTTCAAAGAACAGCTTTATTTCTGCCTTCATTTTGTTATGTACCCAATAGTCATTCAGGAGCAGGTTGTTCAGTTTCCATGTAGTTGAGCGGTTTTGAGTGAGTTTCTTAATCCTGAGTTCTAGTTTGATTGCACTGTGGTCTGAGAGACAGTTTGTTATAATTTCTGTTCTTTTACATTTGCTGAGGAGTGCTTTACTTCCAACTATGTGGTCAGTTTTGGAATAGGCGTGGTGTGGTGCTGAAAAGAATGTATATTCTGTTGATTTGGGGTGGAGAGTTCTGTAGATGTCTATTAGGTCTGCTTGGTGCAGAGCTGAGTTCAATTCCTGGATATCCTTGTTAACTTTCTGTCTGATTGATCTGTCTAATGTTGACAGTGGGGTGTTAAAGTCTCCCATTATTATTGTGTGGGTGTCTAAGTCTCTTTGTAGGTCACTAAAGACTTGTTTTATGAATCTGGGTGCTCCTGTATTGGGTGCATATATATTTAGGATACTCAGCTCTTCTTGTTGAATTGATCCCTTTACTATTATGTAATGGCCTTGTCTCTTTTGATCTTTGTTGGTTTAAAGTCTGTTTTATCTGAGACTAGGATTGCAACCCCTGCATTTTTTTGTTTTCCATTTGCTTGGTAGATCTTCCTCCATCCCTTTATTTTGAGCCTATGTGTGTCTCTGCACGTGAGATGAGTTTCCTGAATACAGCACACTGATGGGTCTTGACTCTTTACCCAGTTTGCCAGTCTGTGTCTTTTAATTGGAGCATTTAGCCCATTTACATTTAAGGTTAATATTGTTATGTGTGAATTTGATCCTGTCATTATGATGTTAGCTGGTTATTTTGCTCGTTAGTTGATGCAGTTTCTTCCTAGCCTTGGTGGTCTTTACAATTAGGCATGTTTTTGCAGTGGCTGGTACCGGTTGTTCCTTTCCACGTTTAGTGCTTCCTTCAGGAGCTCTTTTAGGGCAGGCCTGGTGGTGACAAAATCTCTCAGCATTTGCTTGTCTGTAGAGTATTTTATTTCTCCTTCACTTATGAAGCTTAGTTTGGCTGGATATGAAATTCTGGGTTGAAAATTCTTTTCTTTAAGACTGTTGAATATCGGCCCCCACTCTCTTCTGGCTTGTAGAGTTTCGGCTAAGAGATCCACTGTTAGTCTGATGGGCTTCCCTTTGTGGGTAACCTGACCTTTCTCTCTGGCTGCCCTTAACATTTTTTCCTTCATTTCAACTTTGGTGAATCTGACAATTATGTGTCTTGGAGTTGCTCTTCTCAAGGAGTATCTTTGTGGCATTCTCTGTATTTCCTGAATTTGAATGTTGGCCTGCCTTGCTAGATTGGGGAAGTTCTCCTGGATGATATCCAGCAGAGTGTTTTCCAACTTGGTTCCATTCTCCCCATCACTTTCAGGTACACCAATCAGACGTAGGTTTGGTCTTTTCACATAGTCCCATATTTCTTGGAGGCTTTGTTTGTTTCTTTTTATTCTTTTTCCTCTAAACTTCTCTTCTTGCTTCATTTCATTCATTTGATCTTCCATCACTGATACCCTTTCTTCCAGTTGATCGAATCGGCTACTGAGGCTTGTGCATTCGTCACGTAGTTCTCGTGCTGTGGTTTTCAGCTCCATCAGGTCTTTTAAGGACTTCTCTGCATTGGTTATTCTAGTTAGCCATTCGTCTAATTTTTTTTCAAGGTTTTTAACTTCTTTGCCATGGGTTCGAACTTCCTCCTTGAGTTCGGAGTAGTTTGATCGTCCGAAGCCTTCTTCTCTCAACTCATCAAAGTCATCCTCCATCCAGCTTTGTTCCATTGCTGGTGAGGAGCTGTGTTCCTTTGGAGGAGAAGAGGTGCTCTGATTTTTAGAGTTTCCAGTTTTTCTGCTCTGTTTTTTCCCCATCTTTGTGGTTTTATCTACCTTTGGTCTTTGATGATGGTGACGTACAGATGAGGTTTTGATGTGGATGTCCTTTCTGTTTGTTAGTTTTCCTCCTAACAGTCAGGACCCTCAGCTGCAGGTCTGTTGGAGTTTGCTGGAGGTCCACTCCAGACCCTGTTTGCCTGGGTATCAGCAGTGGAGGCTGCAGAACAGCGGATATTGGTGAACAGCAAATGTTGCTGCCTGATCGTTCCTCTGGAGGTTTTGTCTCAGAGGAGTACCCAGCCGTGTGAGGTGTCAGTCCACCCCTACTAGGGGGTGCCTCCCAGTTAGGCTACTCGGGTGTCAGGGACCCACTTGAGGAGGCAGTCTGCCCATTCTCAGATCTCAAGCTGCATGCTGGGAGAACCACTACTCTCTTCAAAGCTATCAGACAGAGAGTCGGAGTTTCACTCTGTCACCCAGGCTAGAGTGCAGTGCTGTGATCTCAGCTCACTGTAACCTCTGCCTCCCTGGTTCAAGCTATTCTCCTTGCTCAGCCTCTCAAGTAGCTGGGACTACAGGCATGCACCACCACACCTAGCTAATTTTTTGTATGTTTTTAGTAGAGATGGGATTTCACCATGTTGGCCAGGCTGGTTTTGAACTCCTGACCTGAAGTGACCTGCCTGCCTCAGGGTTCCAAAGTGCTGGGATTATAGGCACAAGCCACCGCATCGGGCCATTTTTTTTTAATTTATTTTTTATTTTTTAGAGAGCGTCTTGCTGTATTGCCCAGGCTGTCAGGCTGGTCTCAAACTCCTAGTCTCAAGTGATTCTCCTGCCTGTTGAGTAGTGAGCCTTTTTTTTTTTTTTTTTTTAATTGGTCATTCAGTTTTTCTGTGAATTGCTCACTTTTCTTGTTGATTTTCAGTAAACCTTTTTTTTTTTTTTTTTTGAGACAGAGTTTTGCTCTTGTTGCCCAGGCTGGAATGTAATGGCGCAATCTTGGCTCACCAGGCTCCGCCTCCCAGGTTCAAGTGATTCTCCTGCCTCAGCCTCCTGAGTAGCTGGGATTACAGGCATGCACCACCACCCCTGGCTAATTTTGTATTTTTGGTAGAGACAGGGTTTCTCCATGTTGGTCAGGCTAGTCTCGAACTCCCTACCTCAGGTGATCCACCCGCCTTGGCCTCCCAAAATGCTGGGATTACAGGCATGAGCCACTGCGCCCGGCCAGTAATAACCTTTTATCTGTTATATCACTTGCAAATATTTTCTTCCTTTTATGCCTTGTCTTTTGATTTTATTGATAATGCTTTTAGCTGTACCAAAGTTTTGTTTTTCTTTCTTTCTTTGTTTCTTTTTTTTTTTTTTTTTTTGAGACAGAATTTCACTCTGCCACTCAGGCTAGAGTGCAGTGGAGTGACTTCGGCTCACTGCAACCTCTGCCTCCCAGGCTCAAGCTATCCTCCCACCTTAGCCTCACAGGTAGCTGCACTACAGGCTCACACCACCACACCTGGCTAATTTTTGTATTTTTAGTAGAGATGGGTTTTCACCATGTTGCCCAGGCTGGCCTTGAACTTGGGAGCGTAAACAATCCGCCCACCTCTGCCTCTGCCTCCCAGAGTGCTGGGATTTTAGCCATGAGTCACCACGCCCAGCCTTCTATATTGTTTTCTCAGTTTTAGAATTTTGTTTTTCTGACTTGGGTATTTACTGTATTGGGAATTTGTTTTGTGATGGCCTGAAAGATGATTTAATTCGTTTTTTTTTTTTCTTTTTTTTTGAGACAGAGTCTCGCTGTCGCCCAGGCTGGAGTGCAGTGGCGCGATCTCGGCTCACTGCTGGCTCCGCCCCCCGGGGTTCACGCCATTCTCCTGCCTCAGCCTCCCGCATAGCTGGGACTGCAAGCGCCCGCCACCTCGCCCGGCTAATTTTTTGTATTTTTAGTAGAAACGGGGTTTCACCGTGTTAGCCAGGATGGTCTCGATCTCCTGATCTCGTGATCCTCCCGCCTCGGCCTCCCAAAGTGCTAGGATTACAGGCGTGAGCCACCGCGCCCGGCCAAGATGATTTAATTTAATTTTTATTCCATATTGAAACCTAGTTATGCCAACCCCGTTTATTGAATAGTCACTGCTAAAGAGCATAAAATACAGAGAAAATTTCCTGCTGCCACCTCGACCCTTTCCCAGTTGGTTCCAGACTTCAGTGGTTATCATTGTGAAAAGTTTCTTGTTTATTTTTGAAAAATTGCCTGTGGGGGGGGGGGGGGGGGGTGGGAGGGTCATATACAAATTGGATCATATGCTGTAGACTGTTCCATAGCTTTTTTTGGCTCAGTATGATATTTTGCCATCTTTTTCATATCAGTTGGCATATGTGTAGGATCTAGTTTGGAGGTTAGTAAACTTTTTCTATAAAGGGCTAGACATGGTGGATGTGATGGCTTATGCCTACGATCCCAGCACTTTGGGAGGCCGAAGTGGAAGATTGTTTGACACCAGGAGTTTGAGACTAGCCTGGGCAACATAGTGAGATCCCCATTTCTACAAAAAATAAAAAAATTAGCTGGGCATGGTAGCACGCATCTGTAATCCCAGCTACTCAGGAGGCTAAGGCAGAAGGATCACTTGATCCTGGGAGCTTGAGGCTGCAGTGGGCCATGACTGTGCCACAGCACCCCAGCCTGGGCAACAGCAAGACCCCATCTTAAAAAAAAAATAAAGAAGGGCTAGATAGGCTTTGTGAGCCATACTCTCAGTCACAACTATTAATTTCTACCATTGCAGCAGGAAAGCAATAATAGACAATAGTAAACAAGTGTGGTTGTGTTCCAATAAGACTTTATTTACGAAAATAGGTAGAGCCAGGCATGCTAGTGTGTGCCTGTAGTTCTAGCTACTAGGGAGGCTGAGGTGGAGGTTCATTTGAGCCCAAGAGTTTGAGGCCAGCCTGGGCAACACAGCAAGACCCCATCTCTTAAAAAAATAGGAGACAGATTTGGCCCCAAGCCATATTTTGCTGACCTTTGGGCAAGTTTATATGTTTTAACATCTGTGTGGTATTGCGTTATATGAATATATCATAATTGATGTAATAAGCACCTTATTAATATACATTTAACTTTTCTAGTTCTTTTTATTATGAGCAATTCTGCACAAACAGAATTGTACATAACCTTTGCTTACTTTCATAAATATATATGGAAGAAATTTCTGAAAGTAGAATCACTACGTCAAATGCATGTGCATTTCAGATTTTGACAGAAATTATCAAATTGCTGTCTGCAGAGGTTGTGCTTGTTTACGCTCCCGTCAACAGCATATGATGGTGCCGGTTTCCTCACATGCTTGCCAACTCCGGGACTGTGAAAAATGCTATATGCTTTAGCTCTAAAATTAAAGAAGTATTTTTTGGATTGAGTTTTAAAAGTCTTGTTATTTTCAAAGGACATATACCAGATTGTTAACATTGGTTATTTCTGAACGATAGGATTGCTTGTCCTTTTACTTTCCTTCCTTCCTTCCTTCCTTCCTTCCTTCCTTCCTTCCTTCCTTCCTTCCTCTTCTTTTTTTTTTTAAGAGATGGGGTCTTGCTCTGCGTCCCCAGGCTGCAGTTTGGTGGCACCATCATAGCTCACTGCAGCCTCAAACTCCTGGGCTTAAGCGATCCTTCCACTTCAGTTTCCCGAGTAGCTAGAATTACAGGTGCAACCCACCACGCCAAGCTAATTTTTAAATTTTTTCTAGAGACAGGGTTTAATCATGTGGCCCAGGCTGGTATCAGATTCCTAGCCTCAAGTGATCCTCCCATTTTGGCCTCCCAAAGTGCTGGGATTATAGGTGTGAGCTACTGCACTCAGCCTACTTTCTTTTGTATAGCTTTCTATGAAATATATTGTCTGAAAAATTTTCAATGCACAGACACTACTTTATCAGAAAAAAACAACAAAGGCGTTTTAATTCCAAAACAAAAGCTATATGTAAAGTGTATTTTGTCTTAGATATATAATTATGAATGTTGTATGTACATATTTGCCCCCAGCATCTGTATTATAGACAGAAAAAGCAACTGTGGATGAGGAGAAACAATCCTTGTACAAATGTTCCTAGTATTCTGCAGATGCTGATGCTGATCCATCCACTGCCTTAGCTCTTTGTGGACAGAAATTTCCTTCTTGGCCAGGCACAGTGGCTCACACCTGTAATCCCAGCACCTTGGGAGGCCCGAGGCAGGCAGATCATCTGAGGTCAGGAGTTTGAGATCAGCCTGGCCAACATGGCAAAACCCTGTCTCTACTGAAAATACAGAAATTAGCCAGGCTTGGTGGCGCATGCCTGTAATCCCAGCTACTTGGGGGCGCTGAGGCACGAGAATCAGCTGAACCTGTGAGGTGGAGGTTGCAATGAGCTGAGATTGTACCACTGCACTCTAGCCTGGGTGACTGAGTAAGGCTTTTTCTGAAAAAAAGAAGAAATTTCCTTCCTTATCCACAAAGACAGCATTTCAGGCGAACATTTCAGTGTACTCACTCCATGCTGTGAAGAATTACTATAGCTTATAGAAGGAAGGGCATGTTTTGGGGGCCACCAGGATCTGGCTTATTCCTTCACGTGCTTCCATAGTCTCTGCCAGGTCCAGTTAAGTGACCTAACATATGGTCCAGTGAATATGAGACCAAGGAAGAAAATTCATCATGCAGTGCCCGGAGTCCTCTCAAGCAACCACTAAGGATTTGATGCTTCACGGCAGTGTGCTCTCTGTCGTACACATTAGCATTGCTCTTCCTCTGCGGGTCTAAGGTTGAGATTTTGCATTTCGTGAATGTCTGCAAATTTCCAACAGCATCCACCCTGGCAGTACAGCGAGGCTGTAGGAACTGGTATGGTAATTTTCCTGAGCTCCCTAAACCCCAGCGTGTGTCAATGTATTCCACTTTTGCATATTTTACTTCCTATAGAATGGGAGGTACAGAATCGTATCCCTTCTGGAACTATATTAAAGGCCTTCATGGAAGGTGGTGAAAATGGGCCCTGGATGAGATTTATGAGAGCAGAAATAACAGCAGAGGGTTTTTTACAAGAATTTGGGAGACTTTGCTCTGAAATGGTGAGTGATAAACATACCTACATTTCCATATTTTTCTTTTTGCCTTGAGTAGTGGTTGCAACGTTCATGTATAAGTTAGTTAAACTGAAAATAAAGTGAAACCTAATAACCCATTACATGTTTTAAAGTTATTTCTTAGGCCAGGTGCAGTGGCTCATGCTTATAATCCCAGCACTTTAGGAGGCCCAGGGGGTGGATCATCTGAGGTCAGGAGTTCAAGACTAGCCTGGCTAACATGGTGAAACCCCGTTTCTACTAAAAATACAAAAAATTAGCCGGCTGTGGTGGCACACACCTATAATCCCAGCTATTTGGGAGGCTGAGGCAGGAGAATTGCTTGAACCTCGGGGTAGAGGTTGCAGTGAGCTATCATGCCATTGCACTCCAACTTGAGCAACAAGAGCGAAACTGTCTCAAAAAAAATAATAATAAAGTTATTTTTTTCACCCCTAGGTGTTCAATGTTCAATTCATATATGAATAACTAAAAATATTCTTAGCCGGGCATGGTGGCTCACGCCTGTAACTTCAGCACTTTGGGAGGTTGAGACAGGAGAAGTGTTTGAACTCTGGAGTTTGAGACCAGCTTAGGCAACATAGCCAGACCTCATCTCTATAAAAAATAAAAAAAATTAGCCAGGCATAGTGGTGCACACCTGTGGTCCCAGCTATTCAGGAGGCTGAGGCTTGAGCCCTAGAGACTGAGACTTCAGTGAGCCATGACCATGCCACTGCACTCTAGCCTGGGCAACATAACAAGACTCTGTCTCAAAAAAAAAAAAAAAAAAAATTCTTTACTAAGTTCCTCCAGTGTATATTTTTTTAATGTTTTCTGGTGTATTATAAAGGATATTATGAAGGATACAAATGAACAGCCAGATGACAAGATACCTGGGGGCAAAAGTTTTAGAGCCACTGTGCCCTTTCTGGGCCTGCCACCCTCCTCCCAGCACCTGCATGCATTCAACAACCTGAAAGCTCCCCTCTAATAGATACTAAAACAGGAGCTGTCTACATAATGGCTTTGATAAAAAAGCTTATTTAAAGCAATAATAATATTGAACATTTTTTCTGTACTGTGCACTGTTCTAAGCTCTTGATATAACTCATGTAACCGTAATAGCTCTACTAAAATACAATTTAAAATATAGTAAGAAAAGTTCTGTAGGTAGATGGTGGTGATGGTGATGGTTGCACGACAACACGACTGTACTTAATGCCACTGCACTGTGTACTTAAAAATGGTCGAGTGCGGTGGCTCACGCCTGTAATCCCAGCATTTTGGGAGGCCAAGGTGGGCGGATCACCTGAGGTCAGGAGTTCAAGACCAGCCTGGCCAACATGGTGAAACCCCGTCTCTTCTAAAAATACAAAATTTAGCCAGGCGTGGTGGTGGGCATCTGTAATCCCAGCTACCTGGGAGGCTGAGGCAGGAGAATTCCTTGAATCCGGGAGGCAGAGGTTACAGTGAGCTGGGATCGAGATCACACCACTGCACTCCAGCCTGGGTGACAGAGTAAGACTCCATCTCAAAAAAAAAAAAAAAAAGGGTTAAAATGGTAAACTTTGTGTTACATATATTTTCCACAATTTTTATATATATATATATAAATAAACATATATGTGTATATATAATAGTAAACTTTGAAAACATTATGCAAAGTGAAACAAGCCAGTCAAAAAAGACTGCATGGTGTATGATTCCATCTGTGTAAAATGTCCAGAATAGGCAAACCCATAGAGATAGAAAGTAGATTGGTGGTTTTCTAGTACAAGGAGACTTTGGGGGAAATGAGGAGTGACTGTTAATGGATACGGTTTACTCTTTTTTTTTTTTTTTTTTTTTATTTTTTTTTTGAGACAGTCTCGCTCTGTCACCGAGGCTGGAGTGCAGTGGAGCGATCTCGGCTCACTGCAACCTCTGCCTCCCGGGTTCAGGCGATTCTCCTGCCTCAGCCTCCCGAGTAGCTGGGACTACAGGCATGCGCCACCAGCCCCAGCTAATTTTTGTATTTTTAGTAGAGACGGGGTTTCACCATGTTGGCCAGGATGGTCTCGATCTCTTGACCTTGTGATCCACCCACCTTGGCCTCCCAAAGTGCTGGGATTACAGGCGTGAGCCACCATGCCTGGCTGGTTTGCTCTTTAGAGTAATGAAAATGTCCTAAAATTGATGGCAGTGATGGTTGCACAACTTTGTAAATATATTAAAAACCATTGAATTGTACTCTTTAAATAGGTGACTTGCATGGCATGTGAATTATATTTCAGTAAAGCTGTTCTAAAATCTGTGTGTGTATATGTATATATAAAATAGCAGACTTGCCTTTGCACATTTTGAAATGTGATAATATAAGTTTTTTTTTTTTTTTCTTTTTTTGAGACGGAGTCTTGCTCTGTTGCCCAGGCTGGAGTGCAGTGGCATGATCTCGGCTCACTGCAACCTCCATCTCCTGGGTTCAAGCTATTCTCCTGCCTCCGCCTCTTGAGTAGCTGGGACTACAGGTGCATGCCACCACGCCTGACTAATTTTTTGCATTTTTAGTAGAGATGGGGTTTCACCATGTTAGCCAGGATGGTCTCAATCTCCTGACCTCGTGATCTGCCTGCCTCAGCCTCCCAAAGTGCTGGGATTACAGGCATGAGCCACCGCGCCCGGCCTTATAAGAGTTTTCAAAACCCACACAGATTGAATTTAAAAACAAGAAAAAAATTGATCAGAAACTAAAGTTCATAATGGTGATACTGAGGCAATACAAAAAGCATTAAATGACTTCTCAATCATTAAAAATTAAATTATATATACTTCATATACTTTTAGAGTTCACTGTATCCTTTTATGATATGCTGGTTTTTTTTTTTTCAACTAGCAATCCATGAGCAGAATAAAGAATTCATTTAATTGTAGTATTGATATAAATAGCTCCATTCCCTACTCTGTTGCTCAGGCTGGAGTGCAATGGCTTGATTTATAGCTCACTGCAGCCCCAATCTCCCAGGCTGAAGCCATCCTCCCACCTCAGCCTCCTGAGTAGCTGGGACCACAGGTATGTGCCACCAAGCCTGGCTAAGTTAAAAAAAATTTTTTTTTAGATCTCACTTTGTTGCCCAGGCTGGTGTCAAACTCCTGAGCTCAAGCAGTCCTCCCACCTCAGCCTCCCAAAGTGCTGGGATTACAGGTGTGAGCCACTGTGCCCAGCCCGTAACTCTAGTCCTAGGTAACTTTTAAAAACCTTATATGACAGTTCAGCACAGGGGCTGAGGAACACACTTCCTGCAAGCAGCAAGCTGTGAGCCTGGGCTCTTGTAGCCAGAGAGCAGAAGGACGCCAGGAATAAGCATTTTTTTTTTTTCTGTTGGCCATGAGTGTTTGTCACTCTTAATGATTGCTGTTCTCCTGTGCCCTCTCCTGTTCTTAGTCAAAGACCTCCGTGCCTGTGGACTCATTTTTCTCTCTGCTGACCAGTGAGCCAGTGGCAAAGCAGTTCCCAGTGATGACTGAGGCCATAACTCAAATTCGGGCAAAAGGTCTTCAGACTGCAGTCTTGAGCAATAATTTTTATCTTCCCAACCAGAAAAGCTTTTTGCCCCTGGACCGGAAACAGTTTGATGTGGTAAGCTTGAGCTAATTGAAAACCATTGGAACAGAATCTGTGCCCTTGCTTCAGGGTGCATTGTTAAATGCTGTCTTCTAGCAGATCTTGAGTGAGGGAGTTTTTCCTTTAGACACTAGACTAAGTTAGGTTTAAATGCAATAGGTTGAAAACAGACCCTTTAAGATATCACTGTGTTCTTAGCAAGGTCAGACATTTATGGCATTTGATTACTGGTTGACACTTCAGCTTTACATTCTAAATTCGAACCTTAGTCTTCATATAACACAAGCATCTCTATCAACCCTCATATCTTAATGGATCCTTTGGCCTTTTCTAAGACCAACTATGTTGCCTTCTATTTCTGTGACATTAGTTCCTAGACCAGTGCTGTCCAATAAAACTTCACTGCCCTCCTCAGCCTGATTTACTTCCATACTAAATCCATCTGCTCCATGTGTGTATCCCAACCTGTCATGTGATAAACCTATTGTTTTGATATGCTTGGCTATATTTGGGTACTTATTTATTTATTTTTATTTTTTTATTTTGAGATGGAGTCTCACTCTGTAACCCAGGCTGGAGTGCAGTGGCTCAATCTCAGCTCACTGCAACCTCTGCTTCCCAGGTTCAAGCGATTCTCCTGCCTCAGCCTCCTGAGTAGCTGGAATTACAGATGTGTGCCACCATGCCTGGCTAATTTTTATATTTTTAGTAGAGACGGGGGTTTCACCATGTTGGCCAGGCTGGTCTCGAACTCCCAACCTCAAGTGATCCACCCGTCTCAGCCTCTCAAAGTGCTGGGATTACAAGTATGAGCCACCGTGCCTGACCTATTTATTTTTTTATATTTTTATATATATATATTTTTGAGACAATCTCGCTCTGTTGCCCAGGCTAAAGTACAGTGGCACCATCTCGGCTCACTGCAACCTCCGCCTTCCAGGCTCAAGCAGTTCTCCTGCCTCAGCCTCCTGAGTAGCTGTGATTACAGGCATGCACCACCACCCCTGGCACCACCACCCCTGAATTTTTAGTAGAGACAGGGTTTCACCATCTTGGCCAGGCTAGTCTCGAACTCCTGACCTCAAGTGATCTGCCCACCTTGGCCTCCCAAAGTGCTGGGATTACAGGCATGAGCCACCGTGCCTGGCCCCTATTTGGGTACTCTCTTTTTTTTTCCTTGAGAGACGGTCTCTCTCTGTCGCCCAGGTTGGAGTTCAGTGGCGCAATCTCAGCTCTTTACATCCTCCACCTCCTGGGTTCAAGCAGTTCTCGTGCCTCAGCCTCCTAGTAGCTGAGAGTACAGGTGCATGCCACCACGCCTGGCTAGTTTTTGTGTTTTTTATTAATATTAGAGACTGGGTTTCACCGTGTTGACCAGGGTGGTCTCAAACTTCAGACCTCAAGTGATCAACCCACCTCAGCCTCCCAAAGTGCTGCGATTACAGGCATGAGCCACCGTGCTCGGCCCTATTTGGATACTTTAAAAATGTTTGTTTTTGTCTTATTACCAACAGCAGTGATAATTCCCTTTAGAGACTTCAAAGCCCAGATTGGCAGTTGATCTTCCAGCACCTTTTAGAGTTGTGATGGATCAGAAGGACCCTTCCCCTGACCCATTCCTCCAAAGATATTCTGAGTCAGTGCAAAAGGGAACAGCTCACGAAATATAGTGAGAGTCACGGTAGCCTCTGGAACACATCGGATTAAATTTCTCTGATAACTCAAGTATTGGACATTTTGCTGCCAGAGCCCCTTTCTGATTCTTTCCATCTTTGTTAGAGCTACTTTTGCTGGGTCCAGGAAGTGGCATATTACCTTAGCCCTACATCTGCCTATGCCTGGGTGTATTTGTACCCTTCGTTGTGCCAGTGAGATTAAAGATTTTCAACTCTGCCTACACATCACATGACCTGGGAGTTTGTACAGATGCTGGGTCTGTTTCCCTGGAGGCTTTCATTGAGTAGGTCTAGTTGGGATCCAGGCATGTGTATTTCGAAAAAGCTCCACAGGTGATTCTGCCTTGCAGCTGGGGTGAGATACCCCAAGATGCAATGAAGGACTTCAGATTCTGTCCATGCTTTTCTCTTATCACACAGCCTCTGTCATGCCTACCTTGAGAAGGAGGCTTCCTCTCCATCTTCCTGGGATAGAGCCTTGATAAATAAAATCATTTTTATCTGATCTACATTTGGAAAAACACTGACCTTGTTCCCACAGTTCCTGCTTTGCCAAGAAAGTAATAGAAGCCCTGAATAAGTTCATGCTATCATGTGCAAAATAGAAAAGAAAGAGAAGGCTAGAGATCTTATCAAATAAATCTTAAGAATTTATTTTACTTCCCCCAAATGTAATTCACCTAGTGAGAGGAGCCGAATGCTTCCTGGAACTTAGCCGCATTCCCCCCAATTCCCTCCCCTCTCCCTTCTCTTGTCTCAGCCAGTACAGCTCTGCCGCTTCCATCTGGTGCATTACATCGACTGGTGTCTGAGACACCCTGCTTCTGTACTTCTCACTATTGACGTTTTCTTTAGGGTAGCTTCTTAGACTTTTTTTTTTAGCTCATTCAGGTGCTTAGGAGATAAGAGAAAGTAGAAAGGTCCAGTTTATTCCAGACATTTATTTACCTGAAAGAGCAGTTCTCACCCAACCGAGAATGCAAGTGTAGGGTAGAGAGAGGGGCCATTGGGTTTGTGCTTGGCCTTGGAGAGCTTGGGTCATTCCAAGTGGCAAGTCAGAGATTTAGTTCTGTTCTTAGGGCAGATCAGAGGATATTGGTTATAGGCTATCTGGCTGTCTTGGGCCCACTCTATAGGAGATGAAGCCCTGGGGACACTGTAAAAGGACTTTTGGGGAATCAGTGGATCAGAGACAGCCTGACACTGAGAAGGCTTTCCCGTGTTCTCCTGAACTCTCACCAGCACCTTCCACCCATTCTGGATCAGATACGTGGCTGAAGCAAGGTCATCAGAGTACAGGAGCCTCTTAGCATGTCAGGAACAGTGTCAGCCCTCCCGTGGAATTTCTGTCTAAATGGAGTATGGATGGGTTTTTAACTTCTGAAATAAACACTAAGTTCGTATTTATTTTATACCTGTAACAGTGTCTTCTTTCTGGAAAAAAAAAATGGTAAAATACTTTCCGTAAAACTGATGTGTACAGCTTTTCTTCTACTCTTTTTAGCCCCAAGATGTGACATTAGCCAAATGCTTTGTCATTTTGGAACTCACTTAAGCTAAGATAGGTAAGATGACTACTAATATTATTCCCATTTTATTGGTGATGGCACTGAGGCCCATTATGGCTTTACTTGTTTGCACAGGGTCACAGTGTCTGAAACAGACAGTGGTTTCTCGAGTTTGCCCCCACGTTGTAACCCAGTATTGTCAAATTACTCAATGTAAGAAGGCAACATCATTTTATATCATAACACTCTTAAATTACTTGTTATAATAAATCTCAACTGTCCTTCTTATGCTTTTCCTTTCAAAAAGTTTACCAGCGTGCATGTGGGAGCTCCACCTTTCGGGACATTCATCTCTCATTCCTGTCCCTCCATCAGATTGTGGAGTCCTGCGTGGAAGGGATCTGTAAGCCAGACCCTAGGATCTACAAGCTGTGCTTGGAGCGGCTTGGCCTGCAGCCCTCCGAGTCCGTGTTTCTTGATGACCTTGGACCAAATCTAAAAGCAGCTGCCAGCCTTGGTATTCACATCATTAAGGTAATAGTAATTTTTGAACCCCCTCCCATGCACCAGCCACTAGTGCAACGTTTCTCTGTAATCTTTTTACATTTGTAGCTCTAGCTTTCCTTAGGGTTTCCCCCTATGTTTCCATAGTCATGTTATTTTGTGTTAATTATGAAATCTATGTGACTATTTGCTTGTATTTTCAATGGGAAGCAAGACAAACAGGTACTGAGAAGGCAGGTTGAGAAAAGAGATAGGAAAGGAGGTGAATGGCAGGCTTAAGACCTTTGTGGGGGTGTTCACACTGTCCTCATGATCCAGTGATGCTGCCTTAAGTGGGGAGCCAGTGGCCACCAGCCATGCAGGCCATGCAGCTCACTGCTGTAAAGCACGAGAAGCCATGTGAGGGGGTCTCATGCCAACTTTTTTCTATTCTTTTTTTTTTTTTTCTCATACAGGGGCTTGTTGTGTCACCCAGGCTGGAGTGCAGTGGTGCAGTCATAGCTCTCTGTAGCCTCAACCTCCTGGGCTTAAGTGATCCTCCTACCTCAGTCTCCTGAGTAGCTGACCAGAGGCATACACTACCACACCCAACTAATTTTTGTATTTTTTATAGACAGGGTTTTGCCATGTTGCCCAAGCTGGTCTCAAACTCCTGGGCTCAAGCGATCTGCCCACCTTACCCTCCCAAAGTGCTGAGATTACAGGTATGAGCCACCACGCCTGGCTTCTGTTCTTCTATGTTTGGGTTTTCATCATTGAGCTGATGGGCCTGTAGGGCAAGAACAAACATTGCAGCATAATCTTCTTTCTTCTTGGCACAAGAGGGTATGTGCTTTTTTTTTTTTTAAACAGAGTTTCACTTTGTCACCCAGGCTGGAATACAGTGGCATGATCTTGGCTCACTGTAACCTCTGCCTCCCTGGTTCAAGCAATTCTCGTGTGTCAGCCCCCAAGTAGCTGGGACTATAGGTGCACGCCACCATGCCCGGTTAATTTTTTGTATTTTAGTAAAGACAGGGTTTTACCATGTTGCCCAAGCTGGTCTCAAACTCCTAAGCTCAGGAAATTTGCCCGCCTCGCCTCCCAAAGATTCACGGCCTCACCACGACCGGCCGTGAATCTTTTTTGAGATGAGGTCTTCCTAAGTTGCCCAGCGCTTTGAAATCCTGGACTCCAGCAGTCCTCTCACCTCAAGCTTCCCAAGTGGCTGGAACTGTGGGTGCACACCATCATGCCTAGCTGTTTTGTGAACCCTTGACCAGTGCTTCTCTCTGCAGGATAGAAAGTTCAGTGTGGTTAGGAGTTAAATGGGAAGAGGAAACTCATTCTACTGCTCCCTCATTAGCTAAATATCCTGGGTCTGAAGGCCTTCCTCAGAGCACTGACTTCTTTGATAATTTCCCTCTAAAGGACTACCCTTTGTAAAAAGTAAAGTAGGCCGGGCGCGGTGGCTCACGCTTGTAATCTCAGCACTTTGGGAGGCCGAGGCGGGCGGATCACGAGTTCAGGAGATCGAGACCACAGTGAAACCCCGTCGCTACTAAAAATACAAAAAAATTAGCCGGGCGTGGTGACGGGCGCCTGTAGTCCCAGCTACTTGGAGAGGCTGAGGCAGGAGAATGGCGTGAACCCAGGAGGCGGAGCTTGCAGTGAGCTGAGATTGCGCCACTGCACTCCAGCCTGGGCGACAGAGCGAGACTCCATCTCAAAAAAAAAAAAAAAAAGTAAAGTAGAGGTTTTTCTTTAAAGACTTTCCTTGTTATTTAATTAGGAATAAATAGTAACTTGTTTTAGAAGCAAAATTTATTTAAAGACCTGTGCTTTTTTTTTTTTTTTTCGAGACAGAGTCTCGTTCTGTCGCCCAGACTGGAGTGCAGTGGTGCAGTCTCAGCTCACTGCAAGCTCCACCTCCTGGGTTCACGCCGTTCTCCTGCCTCAGCCTCCCAAGTAGCTGGGACTACAGGCGTCTGGCTAACTTTTTGTATTTTTAGTAGAGACGGGGTTTCACCGTGTTAGCCAGGATGGTCTCGATCTCCTGACCTCATGATCCACCCGCCTCGGCCTCCCAAAGTGCTGGGATTACAGGTGTGAGCCACTGCGCCCAGCCATGCTAACATTTTTAAATATTTGCTAGCTGCAATAAAGAAATTAATGTATTTTATGTTTTTAGTTCCTACAATTTAGTCTAAATATTTGCCTTGGCATGCTAATACTGGTCCAAGCAAGTATTGGGTCATAGCTTGTTCCTCTTCTTTATTTGAAGGTGTTTTTATTTTTCTCAGCATTTTACAAGTTACTTCCTTCTTCCTTTGTTTTCCTCTACCTTTGCCTCTTTTAAAAAGTTTTAAGTTGCTAGCCAATTAGGACAAATACAGAATGTAAAGTCTCATTCCAGCCAATGGAAACTGGACACAGCAGTAGGGTGGACGCGTCAGGTTATAAATAACCCGTCTCCTTTGTTCGGTATACTTTCATGGCAAAACTGCTGGCGAGTGTGCCCTTTTTGCAGGAAGTAAAAATAGCCTTGCTGAGTAAATTAAATTTGTGTTCAAGTGCTATTAGGACCTACCAGCCAGGTGGCCTAGAAAAATAAAATAGCTTTAAATATAATATTAGCAAAAAACGGCCGGGTGCAGTGGTTCACGCCTGTAATCCTGGCATTTTGGGAGGCTAAGGCGGGCAGATCACGAGGTCAGGAGATCGAGACCATCTGGCTAACACAGTGAAACCCTGTCTCTACTAAAAAAAAATACAAAAAATTAACCGGGCGTGGTAGCGGGCACCTGTAGTCCCAGCTATTCGGGAGGCTGATGCAGGAGAATGGCGTGAACCCAGGAGGTGGAGCTTGCAGCGAGCCGAGATCGCGCCACTGCACTCCAGCCTGGATGACAGAGCAAGACTCTGTCTCAAATAATAATAATAATAATAATACTAGCAAAAAAAAAGATGTTTGTTTCATAATTAAAACTCAGTGTTGTACCTTCATTCCTAGTAGTACTGCCCCTGATGGACTAAAACAAAAGTGCTACAGGATTAACAGCCCTATCTGATAAACTTGCCAAAAATTCTAAAATAAATAACGCATTTTCTAAAATAATAAAACATTGGTTCAGTGGATAAAAAGAAGTTTTAACTTCAGTTCTCACCTTGTTTGCTCTTGTTATTGGTGTACTTACTCTTTTTTTTTTTTTTTGAGACGGAGTCTTGCTCTGTCGCTCAGGCTGTAGTGCAGTGGCATGATCTCGGCTCACTGCAAGCTCCGCCTCCCGGGTTCACGCCATTCTCCTGCCTCAGCCTCCCGAGTAGCTGGGACTATAGGCGTCCGCTACTACACCTGGCTAATTTTTGTATTTTTAGTAGAGACAGGGTTTCACTATGTTGGTCAGGCTGGTCTCGATCTCCTGACCTCATGATCTGCCCACCTTGGCCCCCCAAAGTGCTAGGATTACAGGCGTGAGCCACCGCGCCCGGCCAGGTGTACTTATTCTTGTAGGCTGTTATATTATTCCCTGCCTTCAAAGTTTTTTTGTTTGTTTGTTTGTTTTGAGATGGAGTCTCACTCTGTTGTCTAGGCTGGAGGGCAGTGGCTCAATCTCGGCTCACTGCAACCTCTGCCTCCCAGGTTCAAGTGATTCTCCTGCCTCAGCCTCTCCAGTAGCTGGGATTACAGTGGCACACCACCATGCCCGGTTAATTTTTTTGTATTTTTAGTAGTGATGGGATTTCACCATGTTGGTCAGGCTGGTCTTGAACTCCTGACCCCGTGATCCACCCACCTCAGCCTCCCAAAGTGCTGGGATTAGAGGCATGAGCCACCGTGCCCAGCCTTCGAAGTTTTATACAAAATCTTGTCTCTGCCACACTTACAGAGTTAACTCCTAACTCTCCTCCACCCTATTTGGAAAAATTACTTCTATTGGAGGGACAAACAAAGCAATTAAGTCAAAACATATTAAACAAGTTTGAAGAGAAATTATAAAATAAAAGAGGGGGAATTGTAAAAAGTAAAGTAGAGGTTCCTCTTCAAAGACTTTCCTCCCCATTTAATTAGGAATAAATAGTAACTTCTCTTAGAAGCAAAATTTATTTGAAGACCTGTGCTAACATTGTTAAAAATCTGCTAGCCGTGATAAAGAAATCAACATACTTTATGTTCTTAGCTCCCACAATTTAGCCTAAATATTTGCCCTGGCATGCTTATACTGGTCCAAGCAAGCATTAGGTCATAGCATGTTCCTCTTCCTTATTTGAAGGTGTTTTTACCTTTCTCAGCATTCCACAAGTTACTTCCTCTTTCCTTTGTTCTCCTCTACCTTTGCCTCTTTTAAAATGTTCTAAGTTGCTAGCCAATCAGGACAAATACAGAATGTAAAGTCTCATTCCAGCCAATGGAAACCAGACACTGCAGTAGGGTGGATGCGTCAGGTTATAAATGACCCTGTCTCCTTTGTTTGGTGTACTCTTGTGGCAAAACTGCTGGCGAGTGTACCGTTTCTGCAGGAAGCAAAAATGGCCTTGCTGAGTAAATTAAATTTATGTTCAAGTGCTATGTCTTTATGGCACAGGGGAACAAACATTTCAGACACCTCCTAGGAAACAGATAGGAGCCCCTAAGGCCAGGATTGACTGCTGGCACCTGTTCATTATATATTCTCTACACCTGTACTATCATGACTTGTAAAATTAAAAATATGTATGTATATATATTCTCAACATTCTGTGAAAAGAAGGGAAAAATAACAACAACAAAAAATATACATCTACATATTCTCTCTGAAACCAGGTTAATGACCCAGAGACTGCAGTAAAGGAATTAGAAGCTCTCTTGGGTTTTACATTGAGAGTAGGTGTTCCAAACACTCGGCCTGTGAAAAAGACGATGGAAATTCCGAAAGATTCCTTGGAGAAGTACCTCAAAGACTTGCTGGGTATCCAGACCACAGGTATGTGGGCGTCTCTCATGTTTTGGTAACTCTATCCAAGGCGAAGGTTTTGGTCTGTTTCTCACTTTTCAACCCTAATGGAATGGGCTGGAGACAAAGAAGCTTTACAGTGAGGAAAATAGCCATTGGGCCTGGTGCATCGGAGCACTGCTTTCAGTTTTGCTTGGGAAAAAGCATTAACTTCCCTATTTGTGGATCTCCAAAAGTGTACCTATCCCACTCTTACACCTGAGAGTGTGGTATGGCAGTGGTTGCCTGCTTTCAACAGGGAGAGGAACTTGGGGACTGCAGTATGTGCTCAGAGGATTTTACAGTTTCTGATGCTTTGAGACGACAGCCCATTTTGTGAAGGCGACTTAGAAGTTACATTGGCAGGCAGGGTGCGGTGGCTCACACTTGTAATCCCAGGACTTTAGGAGGCCGAGGCAGGTGGATCACGAGGTCACGAGTTCAAGACCAGCCTGGCCAACTTGGTGAAACCCTATCTCTACTAAAAATACAAAAATTAGCTGGGTGTGGTGGTGGGTGCCTATAATCCCAGATACTCAGGAGGCTGAGGCAGGAGAATTGCTTGAACCCGGGAGGTGGAGGTTGCAGTCAGCCGAGATCGTGCTACTGTACTCCAGCCTGGGTGACAGAGCAAGACTCCATCTCGAGAAAAAAAAAAAAAAAAAAAAGAATTTGCATTGCTGACCGGGGCGTAGTGTCTCAGTCCTGTAATTCCAGCATTTTGGGAGGCCGAGGCAGGCGGATCACTTGAGGCCAGGAGTTCGAGACCAGGCTGACCAACATGGTGAAACTTTGACTCTACTAAAAATACAAAAATTAGCTGGTTGTGGTGGTGAACAACTATAGTCCCAGATGCTCTGGAGACTGAGGCACAGCAGTCACTTGAACCCGGGAGGCAGAGGTTGCAGTGAGCCAAGATCACGCCACTGCAGTCCAGCCTGGGCAACAGAGTGAGACTCCCATCTCAAAAAAAAAAAAAAGGAAAAGAAAAAAAAAAAGGGCTGGGCACAGTGGCTCATGCCTGTAATCCCAGCACTTTGGGAGGCTGAGGCAGGCAGATCACCTGAAGTCAGGAGTTCGAGGTCAGCCTGGCCAATGTGGTGAAACCCCATCTCTACAAAAATTAGCCAGGCGTTTTGGCGGGCACCTGTAATCCCAGCTACTCGGGAGGCTGAGACAGGAGAATCGCTTGAACCCAGGAGACCGAGGTTGCAGTGAGCTGAGATAGTGCCACTGCAGGCCTGGGCGACAGAGCGAGACTCCGTCCCCCCCCCCCCCCCCCAAAAAAAGGAAAAATAATGTTGCTGGGTGTGGTAGCTCACCCCTGTAATCCCAGTACTTTGGGAGGCTGAGATGGGCGGATCACCTGAGGTCAGGAGTTCTAGCGCAGCCTGGCCAACATGGCGAAACCCCATCTCTACTAAAAATACAAAAATTAGCCGGGCATGGTGGCACATGCCTATAGCCCCAGCTACTCGGGAGGCTAAGACAGGAGAATCACTTGAACCCGGAGGTGGAGGTTGCAGTGAGCTGAGATCGTGCCACTGCACTGCATGCAGCCTGAGCAGCAGAGCAAGACTCTGTCTCCAAAAAAAAAAAAAAGTTGCATGATTTTAAAACGCAACAAGTTGTCTCCATTTCTTGGAGAGAAGTTTTCTCTTTCCTCCTGAACATTCCGCCCTCAGAAAACCAGGTGTCTTGTGTGCTTTAGAGGACACTTTTGGGCCAGGGGTGGTGGCTCATGCCCGTAATCCTACCACTTTGGGAGGCTGAGGTGGGCAGATCACTCGAGGCCAGGAGTTTGAGACCAGCCTGGTCAACATGGTGAAACTCCATCTCTACTAAATATACGAAAATTAGCTGAGGGTGGTGGCGCATGCCTGTAGTCCCAGCTACTGGGGAGGCTAAGGCAGGAGAATCACTTGATCCCAGGAAGCAGAGGTTGCAGTGAGCTGAGATTGCGCCACTGCACTCCAGCCCGGACAACAGAGGGAGACTCCATCTCAAAAACAAAAGAAAACAAAAAAGGAGACTTAACAATTTTTTTAAATTTAATTTGATTTAATTTTTTTTGAGATGGAGTTTCACCCTTGTTGCCTATGCTGGAGTGCAATGGCATGATCTCAGCTTGCTGCAACCTCTGCCTCTTGGGTTCTAGTGATTCTCCTGCCTCAGCCTCCCGAGTAGCTGGGATTACAGGCACGCGCTACCATGCCTGGCTAATTTTTGTGTTTTTGGTAGAGACTGGGTTTCACCACGTTGGTCAGGCTGGTCTCAAACTCCTGATCTCAGGTGATCCACCCACCTTGGCTTCCCAAAGTGCTGGGATTATAGGCATGAGCCTCCGCGCCTGGCCAAAGAAGACATTTTTCCCAGGTAATAAAGGCTTCACCCACTTATTCCATGAAAAAGGCTTTTATTGGTGGAGTTTCATGGTAGGATGTTTTCCAGCAATTAGATTATTGGTAGTGGCCTCTGCACAGCTGAGGCGCCCACTCTGGCCAGCCGGAAGAACTCAGCCTACTTCTGTTGCTTGCCTGCTCTTCTAACCAAGTGAAATCAGTCTATACCCAGGGTTCAGTCTTCTTATGGAGCTGAGAACGAATTAGTTTCACCTCAGCCAGGATCCTGCAAGGGAGCCACAGAATTCAGCCTAGTGCAGTGGGAAATTGCATCTCATGAAAGCAGCTTTGGGTCAGGCCGAAGGCCTCTGTGTCACTCCTTTCAGCTCTCCCGGCAATGTCAGGCAGAGGGACGTGCAAGGGCACCTTTCATCCTCAGGCTTAAAGCATTCCATTTTGCAAGATGGGTTTCCATAGCTGCGTTTGTGCTTGATAAACAGAATGAACATGTTTTTATTCATGGAGCAGGAGTTGGCAGGAAGGACAAAATTGGACACCTGCACAAACAGAAAATTATTGTAGTATAAAATGAATGGCCTTTGACAAACTGTAGTGGCATGTCATCCTGGACCTGAGTTGGCGGAGTGTAGACCTGGGACTCAGTCACTCCTAGTAGGCAGGGAAGAGGTGCTTTTCTTGCACTGCATGGCAGATGAGGATATTTTGAAGCCCAAATGCAGAACTCATTAGAAAGCAATAATGTCTGCTCAGATCTGTCCTCCAGGGCTGGTTTGAGTTTTCTTTGTTTTCAAACTTGCAGGCCCATTGGAACTCCTTCAGTTTGATCACGGGCAGTCAAATCCAACTTACTACATCAGGCTGGCTAATCGTGATCTAGTTCTGAGGAAGAAGCCCCCAGGGACACTCCTTCCATCTGCGCATGCCATAGAGAGGGAGTTCAGGTAAGTTTTCAGGGCCAGGGGAGCACTTGCCCACTGGCCTCCACTGTGCACAAGCTCAGCCCTAAACTGAAAAGTCAGCACTCCATAAAAACACCCCAAGACATTTAAAACTACAATTACGGCCAGGCTTGGTTCGTCACACCTATAATCCCAGTGCCTTGGGAGACCGAGGCAGGAGGATCATTGAGCCCAAGAGGTCAAGACCAGCCTAGGCAATGCAGCAAGACCCTGTTTCTAGCTCCCCCCTCCAAAAAAAAAGCCTGGGTGTGGTGGCACGAACCTGTAGTCACACCTACTCAGGAGGCTGAGGTGGGAGGATCGCTTGAGCTGGGAGGTTGAGGCTACAGTGAGTTACTGTGGCATCATTGCACTCCCACCTGGGAGACATTGTGAGACCCTGCTCCAATCCCCAAAAAAGCCAAATGTAAATTAGAACTATTCTGGAAAACAATATGATACAATTTATTAAAAGCCTCAGCGTTTTCATACTTTCAGACCTAATAATTCCAATTCTGGGGCGCTGTCTTAAAGAAATAATTCTAAGTAGGGGGAAACAGCTTTATGTATTAATATGCTCACCATAAAATTGTTTAATAATAAGAATTTGGAAGGCCAGGAGCAGTAGCTAACGTAGTCCCAGCACTTTGGGAGGCTGAGGCAGGTGGATCACTTGAACTCAGGAATTCAAGACCAGCCTGGACAACATAGTGAAAACCTGTCTCGGCCGGGCGCGGTGGCTCACGCTTGTAATCCCAGCACTTTGGGAGGCCGAGGCGGGCGGATCATGAGGTCAGGAGATCGAGACCACGGTGAAACCCCGTCTCTACTAAAAATACAAAAAATTAGCCGGGCGTGGTGGCGGGCGCCTGTAGTCCCAGCTACTCGGAGAGGCTGAGGCAGGAGAATGGCGTGAACCCGGGAGGCGGAGCTTGCAGTGAGCCGAGATTGCGCCACTGCACTCCAGCCTGGGCGACAGAGCGAGACTCCATCTCAAAAAAAAAAAAAGAAAACCTGTCTCTACCAAAAATACAAAAAGTAGATGGGTGTGGTGGCACATACCTGTAGTTCCATCTACTCAGGAGGCTGAGGTGGGAGGATCTCTTGAACCTGGGAGGTGGAGGCTGCACTGAGCCGAGATGGGCACCACTGCACTCCAGCCTGGGTGACAGAGCGAGACTCTGTCTCAAGAAACAAACAAAAGAGTTTGGAAACTACTTAAATATACTATAATCTGTACCATAATCAGGAAATAATTAAGTAAACCTTGTATATGTACTTGTCGCAACGACAGTAATAGTAATAGCTAACATTTATTGAATGGTTAGTATGTGCCAGGCACTAAAATAAATGCTTTGAATGTCTTGTTACTGCAGAGTATCCTCACAACTCTATGATATGTTACTATTATAATCCTCATTTACAACTGGGAAAAGTAAGGCTTAAAGAAACCAAGGCAGGCAGATTGCTTTGAGCTCAGGCGTTCGAGCCCAGCCTAGGCAACATGGTGAAACCCTGACTCTACAAAAAAATACAAAAATTAGCCAGGTGTTGGTGGCTTGCACCTGTAGTCCCAGCTACATGGGAGGCTGAGGCTGGAGAATCACTTGAACCCAGGAAGCAAAGGTTGTAGTGAGCTGAGATCATACCACTGCACTCACAAAGTAAGACCCTGTCTCAAAAAAAAAAAAAAAAAAAATTAACCAGCATACCCAGGGTCATAAAACTAGTAAGCAAGTGCTGGAGTCCGGCTTTATAGCCAGTCCGTGAGATTTCATAGCTCACCTTTAATGATTATGCTGTTATTGCAGCTAATAAAAGTATGCCTATAATAACAAATGTGTATGATAAAATTTTAAGATAGTAAAGGCAGATACAAACTGCATATATAGTATTAGCTGATTTTTTTTTGTTTGTTTTTAGGCAGAGTGTCACTATTGCCCAGGCTGGAGTACAGTGGTGTGATGATACCTCACTGTAAACTCGAACTCCTGGGCTCAAGTGATTCTCCTGCCTCAGCCTCCCAAGTACTACAGGCACATGCCATCATGCCTGGCTAGTTTTAAAAATTTTTTTGTAGAGATGGGGCCTCACTATATTGCTTGAACTCTTGGCCTCAAGCAGTCCTCCCACCTTGGCCTCCCAAAGTATTGGGGGTTACAGGCATGAGCCAGCGTGCCTGGCCAAGGTTTTTGATTACTAATTCAATTTAACAAAAATACTATTACTCAGATATTTTATTTCATCTTGTTTTAGTTTTGGTAAGTTGTAATTTCTAAGGAGTCTGTTCATATCACCTAAGCTGTTGAATTTATTACTTATAATATTCCTTTACTATCCTTATCCTTTTAATATATGTAGGATCTATAGTGATATCCTTTTTTTTTTTTTTTTTTTTGAGATAGAGTCTTGCTCTGTCACCCAGGCTGGAGTGCAGTGGCATGATCTTGGCTCATTGCCACCTCCATCTCCCAGGTCCAAGTGATTCTCCTGCCTTAGCCTCCCAAGTAACAGGGATTACAGGCACACGCCACCATGCCCAGCTAATTTACTATTTTTAGTAGAGATGGGGTTTCCCCATGTTGGCCAGGCTGGTCTACAACCCCTGACCTCAAGTGATTCACCTGCCTCGGCCTCCCAAAGTGCTGGGATTATAGGTATGAGCCACTATGCCCACCCTTTATCACTGCTGGTATTGATTGATAATTTGTATTCTCTCTCTCATTTGTCTAGCTAGGGATTTATCAGTTACGTTGATCTGGGAACCACAGTTTGGTTTTGTTACTTTTTTCTATTGTTTGTTTTGTTTCGAGGCAGAGTTTTTGCTCTGTCACCCAGGCTGGAGTGCAGTGGCGCAATCTCGGCTCACTGCAACCTCTGCCTCCCAGGTTCAAGTGATTCTCCTGCCTCAGCCTCCTGAGTAGGTAGAATTACAGGCGTGAGGCACCATGCCCGGCTAATTTTTGTATTATTATTATTATTTTTTGAGACGGAGTCTCACTCTGTTGCCCAGGCTGGAGTGCAGTGGCACAATCTCGGCCCACTGCAAGCTCCGCCTCCCAGGTTCACGCCATTCTCCTGCCTCAGCCTCCTGAGTAGCTGGGACTACAGGTGCCCACCACCACTCCTGGCTAATTTTTTTTTGTATTTTTAGTAGAGACGGGGTTTCACCATGTTAGCTAGGATGGTCTCGATCTCCTGACCTCGTGATCCACCCTCCTCGGCCTCCCACAGTGCTGAGATTACAGGCATGAGCCACCATGCCCGGCCCTAATTTTTGTATTTTTAATAGAAACGGGGTTTTGCCGTATTGGCCAGGCTGGTGTTGAACTCCTGACCTGAGGTGATCCGCCCACCTTGGCCCCCCAAAGTGCTGGGATTATAGGTGTGAGCTAGTGTGCTGGGCTAGATTTTAATTTTTATTGAAATTTATTGAGATTTATTTTATTATTAATTTTTTTTTTTTTAAAGGGAGGGAACCATCTTTTATTCCTTCAAAGTACACGATGGTATAGCATAAAGCAGGAAATGAAAGCCGATAAGGGAGGATCTCTTTAAAATCTGACCAAGAGACGTAAATTAGAGTAAAAAAGAACCTGGAGTGCCATTATTTCTGCTGCAGTGACACAGACTGTGTGGGAAAAAGTCTGTAGGCTGTTGTCCCTTTTTTTTAATTTTTTTTATTTTTTATTTTTTATTTTTTATTATTACACTTTAGGTTTTAGGGTACATGTGCACAAGGTGCAGGTTTGTTACATATGTATCCATGTGCCATGTTGGTTTGCTGCACCCATTAACTCGTCATTTAGCATTAGGTATATCTCCTAATGCTGTCCCTCCCCCTTCCCCCAACCCCACAACAGTCCCCGGAGTGTGATGTTCCCCTTCCTGTGTCCATGTGTTCTCATTGTTCAATTCCCACCTATGAGTGAGAACATGCGGTATTTGGTTTTTTGTCCTTGCGATAGTTTACTGAGAATGATGTTTTCCAGTTTCATCCGTGTCCCTACAAAGGACATGAACTCATCATTTTTTATGGCTGCATAGTATTCCATGGTGTATATGTGCTAATAAAGAAGAAAAGAGAGAAGAATCAAATAGATGCAATAAAAAATGAAAAAGGGGATATCACTACCGATCCCACAGAAATACAATCTACCATCAGAGAATACTACAAACACCTCTATGCAAATAAACTAGAAAATCTAGAAGAAATGGATAAATTCCTTGACAAATACACCCTCCCAAGACTAAACCAGGAAGAAGTTGAATTTCTGAATAGACCAATAACAGGATCTGAAATTGTGGCAATAATTAATAGCTTACTAACTAAAAGGAGTCCAAGGGCCGGGCGTGGTGGCTCACGCTTGTAATCCCAGCACTTTGGGAGGCCGAGGCGGGCGGATCACGAGGTCAGGAGATTGAGACCACGGTGAAACCCCGTCTCTACTAAAAATACAAAAAAATTAGCCGGGCGTGGTGGCAGGCGCCTGTAGTCCCAGCTACTCGGAGAGGCTGAGGCAGGAGAATGGCGTGAACCCGGGAGGTGGAGAGCTTGCAGTGAGCTGAGATCGCGCCACTGCACTCCAGCCTGGGTGAAAGAGCGAGACTCTGTCTCAAAAAAAAAAAAAAAAAAAGAGTCCAGGACCTGATGGATTCATAGCCGAATTCTACCAGAGGTACAAGGAGGAACTGGTACCATTCCTTCTGAAACTATTCCAATCGACAGAAAAAGAGGGAATCCTCCCTAACACATTTTATGAAGCCAGCATCGTCCTGATACCAAAGCCTGGCAGAGACATAACCAAAAAAGAGAATTTCAGACCAATATCCTTGATGAACATTGATGCAAAAATCGTCAATAAAATACTGGCAAACCGAATCCAGCAGCACATCAACAAGCTTATACACCATGATCAAGTGGGCTTCATCCCTGGGATGCAAGGCTGGTTCAACATACACAAATCAATAAATGTAATCCAGCATATAAACAGAACCAAAGACAAAAACCACATGATTATCTCAATAGATGCAGAAAAGGCCTTTGACAAAATTCAACAACCCTTCATGCTAAAAACTCTTAATAAATTAGGTATTGATGGGACGTATCTCAAAATAATAAGAGCTATCTATGACAAACCCACAGCCAATATACTGAATGGGCAAAAACTGGAAGCATTCCCTTTGAAAACTGGCACAAGACAGGGATGCCCTCTCACCACTCCTATTCAACATAGTGCTGGAAGTTCTGGCCAGAGCAATCAGGCAGGAGAAGGAAATAAAGGGTATTCAATTAGGAAAAGAGGAAGTCAAATTGTCCCTGTTTGCAGATGACATGATTGTATATCTAGAAAACCCCATCGTCTCAGCCCAAAATCTCCTTAAGCTGATTAGCAACTTCAGCAAAGTCTCAGGATACAAAATCAATGTACAAAAATCGCAAGCATTCTTGTACACCAATCACAGACAAACAGAGAGCCAAATCATGAGTGAACTCCCATTCACAATTGCTTCAAAGAGAATAAAATACCTAGGAATCCAACTTACAAGGGATGTGAAGGACCTCTTCAAGGAGAACTACAAACCACTGCTCAATGAAATAAAAGAGGATACAAACAAATGGAAGAACATTCCGTGCTCATGGGTTGGAAGAATCAATATAGTGAAAATGGCCATACTGCCCAAGGTAATTTATAGATTCAATGCCATCCCCATCAAGCTACCAATGACTTTCTTCACAGAATTGGAAAAAACTACTTTAAAGTTCATATGGAACCAAAAAAGAGCCCGCATCGCCAAGTCAATCCTAAGCCAAAAGAACAAAGCTGGAGGCATCACGCTACCTGACTTCAAACTATACTACAAGGCTACAGTAACCAAAACAGCATGGTACTGGTACCACAACAGAGACATAGATCAATGGAACAGAACAGAGCCCTCAGAAATGATGCCACATATCTACAACTATCTGATCTTTGACAAACCTGACAAAAACAAGAAATGGGGAAAGGATTCCCTATTTAATAAATGGTGCTGGGAAAACTGGCTAGCCATATGTAGAAGGCTGAAACTGGATCCCTTCCTTACACCTTATACAAAAATTAATTCAAGATGGATTAAAGACTTACATGTTAGACCTAAAACCATTAAAATCCTACAAGAAAGCCTAGGCAATACCATTCAGGACATAGGTGTGGGCAAGGACTTCATGTCTAAAACACCAAAAGCAATGGCAACAAAAGCCAAAATTGACAAATGGGATCTAATTAAACTAAAGAGCTTCTGCACAGCAAAAGAAACTACCATCAGAGTGAACAGGCAACCTACAGAATGGGAGAAAATTTTTGCAACCTACTCATCTGACAAAGGGCTAATATCCAGAATCTACAATGAACTCAAACAAATTTACAAGAAGAAAACAAACAACCCCATCAAAAAGTGGGCAAAGGACATGAACAGACACTTCTCAAAAGAAGACATTTATGCAGCCAAAAAACACATGAAAAAATGCTCATCATCACTGGCCATCAGAGAAATGCAAATCAAAACCACAGTGAGATACCATCTCACACCAGTTAGAATGGCCATCATTAAAAAGTCAGGAAACAACAGGTGCTGGAGAGGATGTGGAGAAATAGGAACACTTTTACACTGTTGGTGGGACTGTAAACTAGTTCAACCATTGTGGAAGTCAGTGTGGCAATTCCTCAGGGATCTCGAACTAGAAATACCATTTGACCCAGCCATCCCATTACTGGGTATATACCCAAAGGACTATAAATCATGCTGCTATAAAGACACATGCACACGTATGTTTATTGCGGCACTATTCACAATAGCAAAAAGTTGGAACCAACCCAAATGTCCAACAACGATAGACTGGATTAAGAAAATGTGTCAAATGTTATTAATTTTTTTGCACACAAAACAATAAACATTTTCTAAAAATACATACAAACAAAAAGATGCATATCAAACATATTAGGAAGGTTGCACATGGGAAGACGGGGAATAGAAATGGGGATGGGAATTAAAGAAAATAAATGAGAGAGGGACTTTGTGTGGATCAATGATAACTCAATCCTGTATTTGACAAAGAAGAAGGAGAAGGAAGAGGAAGAAAAAGAAAGTGGGATAAAGGATCAGAAAGGGAGGAAAATCGAAAAAATTAGAGTATGACTCCAGGGTAGACCTGTTTTGTTGTCGCTGGGTTGGTTGGTTGGTTTGTCTGTTGTATTTTTCATATGTTTCATCATGTCGGCCAGGCTGGTCTCGAACTCCTAGCCTCAAGTGATCAACCCTCCCCGGCCTCCCAGAGTGCTGGGACTACAGGCATGAGCCACCATGTCCAGCCCCCACATTGCTTCTGGCCTCCATGGTAGACCTCCCAGACGGGGCGGCCAGGCAGAGGCACTCCCCACATCCCAGACGAGGCGGCCAGGCAGAGGTGCTCCTCACTTCCCAGATGGGGCGGCCGGGCAGAGACGCTCCTCACTTCCTAGACGGGGTGGCGGCCGGGCAGAGGGGCTCCTCACTTCCTGGACGGGGCGGCCGGGCAGAGGCACTCCTCACATCCCAGACGGGGCGGCCCGGCAGAGGTGCACCTCACTTCGCAGACGGGGTGGCCGGGCAGAGGCACTCCTCACATCCCAGACGGGGCGGCCAGGCAGAGGCGCTCATCACTTCTTCACAGACGGGGCCGCCGGGCAGAGGCGCTCCTGACTTCTTCCCAGACGGGGCCGCTGGGCAGAGGCGCTCGTCACTTCTTCCCAGACGGGGCGGCCGGGCAGAGGCGCTCCTCACTTCTTCCCAGACGGGTCGGCCGGGCAGAGGCACTCCTCACTTCCCAGATGGGGCAGCTGGGCAGAGGCGCCCCTCACTTCCCAGATGGGGCGGCTGGACAGAGGCGTCCCTCACTTCCCAGATGGGGCGGCCGGGCAGAGGCGCTCCTCACTTCTTCCCAGATGGGGCGGCCGGGCAGAGGCGCTCCTCACATCCCAGAGAATGGGCAGCCAGGCAGAGACGCTCCCCACCTCCTAGACGGGGCAGCGGCCGGGCAGAGGCTGCAATCCCAGCACCCTGGGAAGCCGAGGTGGAGGCTGCAGCCAGCCAAGACCACGCCACTGCACTCCAGCCCGGGCAACACCGAGCACCGAGTGAGCAAGACCCCGTCTGCAGTCCCAGCACCTCGGGAGGCTGAGGCGGGCAGACCACTTGAGGTCAGGAGCTGGAGACCAGCCTGGCCAACATGGCGAAACTGCACCTCCAGCCAAAGGAGAAAAAGCAGGCAGAGGTGGTGGCGCGCGCCAGCAATCCCAGCAGGCCGGGGCAGGAGAATCATGGGAGCTGGAGGCAGGGAGTCTGCAGCGAGCCGACTATACTCCAGCCTGGGCCACAGAGGGAAGAAAAGGAAGGAAGGAAGGACGGAAGGAAGGAAGGAAGGCTATTGAGATTTATTTTATGGACCAGCACATGACTTATCTTGGTGAACATATTGTGTTTACTTAAAAATAATGTGTATTTTGCAATATCTGAGTGAGTGGTATACAAATGTCCATCAGATCAAGTTGGTAGTGGGTTCAGATATATGTCTTTAGATAAATCTATTTTTGTCTAATTCTATTATTACTGAGAAAGGAGTGTTAAAATCTCATCTAAGCCGGGCGCAGTGGCTCACGCTTGTAATCCCAGCACTTTGGGAGGCCGAGGCGGGCGGATCACGAGGTCAGGAGATCGAGACCACAGTGAAACCCCGTCTCTACTAAAAATACAAAAAATTAGCCGGGCGTGGTGGCGGGTGCCTGTAGTCCCAGCTACTCGGAGAGGCTGAGACAGGAGAATGGCGTGAACCTGGGAGGAGGAGCTTGCAGTGAGCCGAGATTGCGCCACTGCACTCCAGCCTGGGTGACAGAGCGAGAATCCGTCTCAAAAAAAAAAAAAAAAAAAAAATCTCATCTAAGACTTGTGGATTTCTTCATTTTTTTCTCTTTTGATCATTTTTACTTGATGTATTTTGAAGCTCTGTTGTTTAGCACATACATATTTATGATTGTAATATCTTTCTGATGAACTTGCAGTTGTATCATTTTCAAATGTTTCTCTTTGTCTCTGATGGTACACTGTCGTAAAGGCTGCTTTATTTGATATTAAAGTAGCCGCACCAGCTTTCTTATGCTTAGTGATTGCATAATGCTTCCATTTCCATCCTTGTTTTTGCAACCTATCTATGTTTATATATTCAGTGCATATCTCTTGTAGACATCATATAATTAGGTCATGTTTTTCTGTCCAGGCTGAAAACATCTGTCTTTTATTTTTATTTTTATTTTATTTATTTATTTTTTTTTTGAGATGGAGTCTCGCTCTGTCACCCAGGCTGGAGCGCGGTGGAGCTATCTTGGCTCATTGCAACCTCCGCCTCCTGGGTTCAAACGATTCTCATGCTTCAGCCACCCAAGTAGCTGGGATTACAGGCATGTGCCACCACGCCTGGCTCATTTTTATATTTTTAGTTGAGACAGGGTTTTACCATGTTGGCCAGGGTGGTCTTGAACTCTTAGGCTCAAGCAGTCCTCCCTCTCAGCCTCCCAAAGTGCTGGGATTACAGGCAGGAGCCACCATGCATGGCCAGCTTCTGTCTTTTAATTGGAATCTATTCATCTTTTGAGTTTAATGTAATTATTGATATGGTTGATTTAGGTCTACAATTTCACCATTGGTTTTTTTGTTTGTCCCATCAGTTTTTTTGTTCTTACTACTTTTGGGTCAATTGAATATTTTTTAGAATTTCATTTTAATTTATGTACCATTTTTAATTCAGAAAAGTAATTTCAGGCCGGGTGCAATGGCTTATGCCTGTAATCCCAGGACTTTGGGAGGCTGAGGCAGGTGGATCACCTGAGGTCAGGAATTTGAGACCAGCCTGGCCAACATGGCGAAACCGCGTCTCTACTAAAAATAAAAAAATTAGCTGGGCGTGGTGGTGCACATCTGTAATCCCAGCTACTCAGGAGGCTGAGGCCTGAGAATGGCTTGAACCTAGGAAGTAGAGGTTGCAGTGAGCCAAGATCGTGCCACTGCACTCCAGCCTGGGTGACAGAGCGAGACTGTGTCTCAAAAAACAAAACAAACAAACAAAAAACAAAGAAAAGTAACTTCAAGAAAATCTCATCAATTCAGCCAGCAATTTTGTTTATTTTCATTTGTCCTGGCAGGATTATGAAAGCCCTTGCAAATGCTGGAGTACCTGTCCCTAACGTTCTTGATCTCTGTGAAGATTCAAGGTAAAGTTCAGATGTTTTTGCTATTGCACATTCAAGCTACTAGAGAGAAAAGCCCATATGCTAACACAAATTCCAATTTGTTAAAGACAAATAAAATTTGGGTAGGAGGGAAAAGAAACTTTATCGCAACCTCTCCCAGAAGTTCTCAGATATTTAAGTTATCCTGCAAGATAAGTATATGCCTGCTTTAGGGAGAATTGGTAGAAAACATCTTTTTTAACATTCAAAAAATACATATTTATCTAGTTTCATGTTGCTTGTTTTTGTTTATTTTTTTAAATCAGAGTCTTTCTAAACTGTTTTGTTTTGTTTTGTTTTGTTTTTTGAGACGGAGTCTCATTCTGTCATCCAGGCTGGAGTCCAGTGGCCTAATCTCGGCTCACTGCAACCTCTGCCTCCTGGGTTCAAGTGATTCTGTTGCCTCAGCCTCCTGAGTAGCTGAGATTACAGGCGCCGCCTACTGCGCCCGGCTAGTTTTTGTAATTTTTGAGTAGAGACAGGGTTTCACCATGTTGGCCATGATAGTCTCCAACTCCTGACCTCAGGTGATCCGCCCACTGCGGCCTCCCATAATGCTGGGATTACAAGTGTAAGCCACTGCGCCCGGCCCGAAACTATTTTAAACAGCTTTGTAACATGCTTTTTGAGTGTCTCTTCTTTCCTAACGTTTTAATTATGTAACATTTGAAACCGGCCGGGCGCGGTGGCTCACGCTTGTAATCCCAGCACTTTGGGAGGCCGAGGCGGGTGGATCACGAGGTCAGGAGATCGAGACCACGGTGAAACCTCGTCTCTACTAAAAAATACAAAAAAATTAGCCGGGCGTGGTGGCGGGCGCCTGTAGTCCCAGCTACTCGGAGAGGCTGAGGCAGGAGAATGGCGTGAACCCGGGAGGCGGAGCTTGCAGTGAGCCGAGATTGCGCCACTGCACTCCCGCCTGGGCGACAGAGCGAGACTCCGTCTCAAGAAAAAAAAAAAAAAAAAAAAAAAACATTTGAAACCTTCAGAAAAGGTGAAAGAAGAAAAAATAATACAGTGAATACCTGTTTACACTTCATCTAGATCAGAAATTAAAACATTGTTAACATTTTGCCACATTTATTTTCTATATATGTATATGTGTATACATGTATGCTTTTAACATGTAGATAATGATTTTTTTTTGGCTGAAGCTTTTGAAATAAGTTTCAGACAGCATGCATCTCTCAAGAATAAAGACATCGACCGAGCATAGTGGCTCATGCCTGTAATCCCAGCACTTAAGGAGGCTGAGGCGGGCAGATCACTTGAGCCCAGGAGTTTGAGACCAGCCAGGGCAACGTGGCAAAACCGCATCTCTACAAAAACAAACAAAAAATTAGCCAGGCGTGGAGGTGCACACCTGTAGTCCTACCTACTTACCAGGAAGATTGAGGTGGGAGGATCACCTGAGCCTGGGAGTTGGAGGCTGCAGTGAGCTGTCATCACACCACTGCACTCCAGGCTGGATGATAGAGTGAGAACCTGTGTTTTTTTTTTTTTTTTTTTTTTTGAGATGGCGTCTCACTCTGTTGCCCAGGCTGGTGTGAAATGGCACGGTCTGGGCACACTGCAACCTCTGCCTCCTGGATTCAAGCAATTCTCCTGCCTCAGCCTCCCAAGTAGCTGGGATTACAGGCATGCGCCACCACACCCGGCTAATTTTTGTATTTTTAATGGAGACGGGGTTTCGCCTTGTTGGCCAGGCTGGTCTCAAACTCTTGACCTCAAGTGATCCATCCGCCTCGGCCTCCCAAAGTGCTGGATTACAGGTGTGAGCCACTGCACCCAGCCGACATTGTCTTTCATAACCATAACACCAGTATACCTAACTAACAATTATTTAATAATAATACTGAATATCTAGCCCATGTTCAAATTTCCCCAATCCAAAACATCTTTTGTAATAGTTTTTCAGCTTGAAACATCTGTAATGGTAGGATTTTCAAAACAATTTTTTAGAGTAGTAAACTGGAGGCTGAGGCAGATGGATCACTTGAAGCCAGGAGTTTGAGACCAGCCTGGCTAACCTGGTGAAACCCTGTCTCCACTGAAAATACAAAAATTAGCTGGGCATGGTGGCATGCACCTGGAGTCCCAGCTACTTGGAAGGCTGAAGCAGGAGAATCGTTTGAACCCGAGAGGCAGAGTTTGCAGTAGGCCGAGATCACACCACCGCACTCCAGCCTGGGTGATAGAGTGAGACTCCGTCTCAAAAATAAATAAATAAATACAGTAGTAAACTGATTGCTAGTAATGACCAAAAGATGGATTAGTGACATGTCATTGGGTCACCTTAGTACTGCTGGGTGGTATATACACCACTCATACCACCAAAAAATGATAAAAAAAAAATCTCAATAACAAGAAGGGATACTTACTGAACCCTTATTGGAACCAGAGACCATGCCGGGCACTCTGTATGTTTGTTCCTTAATTCATGTTTTTTTTTTTTTAAGTAACAAGTACCCTGGAAGCTCCCTTAATTCTTGCAATTACCCTTTGAAGTGGGTATGTTTTACAGATTAAAAAACAACAACATGGCTGGGTGCAGTGGCTCACGCCTGTAATCCCAGCACTTTGGGAGGCTGAGGCGGGTGGATTACAAGGTCAGGAGATTGAGACCATCCTGGCTAACACAGTGAAACACCGTCTCTACTAAAAATACAAAAAATTAGCTGGGTATGATGGCACACACCTGTAGTTCCAGCTATTCGGGATGCTGAGGCAAGAGAATCACTTGAACCCCGGAGGCAGAGGTTGCAGTGAGCCAAGATCGTGCCACTGCACTTCAGCCTAGGCAACAGAGCGAGACTCCATCTCAACAACAAAGCTCAGAGAGTTTTAATAAGTCTCTCAGGGTCACTCTTCAAGTAAGGGCTGAGTTGGGATTTAAACCTGGTTCTGACCAGGTGCAGTGGCTCACACCCGTAATCCCAACGCTTTGGGAGGCTGAGGCAGGCAGATTACCTGAGGTCAGGAGTTTGAGACCAGCCTGGCCAACATGGTGAAACCCCGTCTGTACTAAAAATACAAAAATTAGGCATGGTGGCGTGCACCTGGAGTCCCAACTATTTGGGAGGCTGAGGCAGGAGAATCGCTTGAACCCAGGAGGAGGAGGTTGCAGTGAGCCAAGATCGCACCACTGCACTTCAGCCTGGGCGACAGAGCAAGACTCCATCTCAAAAAAATAAATAAATAGTCCGGGAGCAGTGGCTCACACCTATAATCCCATCATTTTGGGAGGCCAAGGTGGGCGGATCATGAGGTCAGGAGATCAAGACCAGGCTAACACGGTGAAACCCCGTCTCTACTAAAAATACAAAAAATTAGCCGGGCGAGGTGGCGGGCGCCTGTAGTCCCAGCTACTCAGGAGGCTGAGGCAGGAGAATGGCGTGAACCCGGGAGGCGGAGCTTGCAGTGAGCCGAGATTGCGCCACTGCACTCCAGCCTGGGCGACAGAGCGAGACTCCGTCTCAAAAAAAAAAAAAAAAAAAAAAAATACAAAAAATTAGCAGGGCGTGGTGGCGGGTGCCTGTAGTCCAGCTACTCAGGAGGCTGAGGCAGGAGAATGGTATGAACCTGGGAGGCGGAGCTTGCAGTGAGCCAAGATCGCGCCACTGCACTCCAGCCTGGGTGACAGAGCGAGACTCTGACTCCAAAAAAAATTAAAAAAAAAATAATAATAAATAAAAAACAAAAACCTGGTTCGGTGTGACTACAGAGGTCCTTCTCTGAGCCTTGCTGCTTGCTACATTATTATACTTTGAATCCATTCCAGTGGCTTACACAAATGAACCAGGGAGAAGAGAAAAGCATGCTGTCCAAGAAGCATAGATGTGCGTGCATGTGTGTGTGCACATGTGTATGTACATGTGTGCGTGCATGTATGTGGATCGATCCGTTGCAAGAGAGGATACTTCTAATGCACTGTGCTTATGTGAAAGGAAAAAGGAAGTATCCATTGCTCTGGGTCTGAACTCTTCACCAGCTCTCAACCCGTACACCCAGGGACAGTGACAAAGAATAGGGTCATGACTAACAGCCTGCCACATTGTGACTCTGATCCCTGAAACCCCTTCTGTGTTCCTCCCAGTGTCATTGGCACCCCCTTCTATGTGATGGAGTACTGCCCAGGTCTCATCTACAAAGACCCTTCCCTGCCAGGCTTGGAGCCCAGCCACAGGCGAGCCATATACACTGCCATGAACACAGTCCTGTGCAAAATTCACAGTGTGGATCCGAAGGCTGTGGGGCTTGAAGACTATGGGAAGCAAGGTGAGCAGGAGGCCACATCTCCCATGCTGGTTGTTTCATCACTAGTGCTTCTGCTTTTAGGATCTGAATCGTTTTGGGTCGTTTTGAGTATTAACACACCAAGCATAAGACTGACTTAGCTTCTTCCGTGGAAATCCAGTTTAGTTTTAATGGAGGTGTTGCTAACTTAGGCATTTGGGCCTTCGATAAATCCCTTTATGAACTACACAATCTTTCTTCCCTGCAACTTTTTTTTTTCATTTTTTTTCCCTTAAATATTCTGCTATCCAATTCCCTGCAACTTTTATCTCACTAGACCATTGAAACTTTTTTTCTGATACTGACCATAGGTATTTAAAATGTATTTTTCTCCATTTTTTACCCTTTCCCCTAAATATTCTTTTCAACAGGAATATATATATTTTTCAAGATGGGGGTCTCACTGTGTTGCCCAGGCTGGTCTCAAACTTCTGGGCTCAAGCCATCCTCCTGTCTCAGCCTCCCAAGTAGTTGGGACTCTGGGCATGTGCCACCATGTCCAGTTTCAACAGGGATAATTTTTTTGTTTGTTTTTTGAGACGGTCTCTCTCTGTCGCCCACACTGGAGTGTAGTGGCGTGATCTTGGCTCACTGCAGCCTCAACCTCTTGAGCTCAAGCAATCCTCCCACCTCTCCCTCTTGAGCAGCTGGGACTACAGGTACGCACCACCATGCCCAGCTAATTTTTGTATTTTTAGTAGAGACAGGGTTTCACCATGTTGCCCAGGCTCTATCCGAACTCCTGCACTCAAGTGATCTGGCCTCCCAAAGTGTTGGGATTACAGGCATGAGCTTCTGCAGCCAGCCCTCATGTAGTTCTTACCACATGCCAAGAATAGTTCTAAGGGCTTTACATATTTTATTCTCCCAGCAGCTCTATGAGGACCATCTCAAGATGAGGAAACTAAAGCATAGAGACATTAAGTAACCTGCCTGAGATCACACAGCTAGAGAACAACAGAGCTGGGTTTCAGTCTGGCTCCAGGGCTCATGTGCTCAGCTAACCACTGTTGTTTAGCCAAAAAGTGATTTATGAAAGGCTATTAGGAAGCACAGAAGATCTTTTTTTTTTTGAGACAGAGTTTTGCTCTTGTCACCCAGGCTGGAGTGCAATGGCGCAATCTCGGCTCACTTCAACCTCTGCCTCCCGGGTTCAAGCGTTTCTCCTGCCTCAGCCTCCCAAGTAGCTGGTATCACAGGCACCCACCACCACACCTGGCTAATTTTTGTATTTTTCAGTAGAGATGCGCTTTTGCCATGTTGGACAGGCTGGTCTCGAACTCCTGACCTCGTGATCTGCCTGCCTTGGCCTCCCAAAGTGCGGGGATTACAGGTGTGAGCCACCATACCCGGCCACAAGGTCTTTAAGAGGACCAGAGATCATACTTGGAGACCATACAGCTAGGAACAGCACCCAGACCACACCAATCCAGCCAAAGAGCTGGTGACTTCCACCTTGGGGCAGCAGGAGCATCATGTGGGAAATTCTCCAGTCATGGGAACGTGTTCAAAGACACTGCACCACCCAGTGCAGAGCATGACAAAGGGTTTCACTGCACTGTTTTTTTTTTTCCGCTACTTTCAGAGGTTGCTGAAATCGCACACCATGTTCTAATCCTGTTTCCCGCAGGGGACTATATTCCACACCAGTTACGAACCTGGGTTAAGCAGTATCGAGCTTCCGAAACCAGCACCATCCCAGCCATGGAGAGGCTGATCGAATGGCTGCCCCTCCATCTTCCCCGTCAGCAGAGGACCACAGTGGTGCACGGGGACTTCAGGTAGATGTGGTGGCAGGGAGAGCTAAAAAATGACAGCAAAGACACTCCAAGGGGGAATTGAGCAATTGGTCTTGGTGCAATTTACAGTTGGGAATTATTCCTATTACAAAGCACCTCTCTGTGTGTGGCCTTTTCAGGCAGGGTTTCTCAGCTCAGGCACCGTGACATGTTGAATTGGATAAGTTTTTGTGGTGGGAGGTACTGTGCATTGCAGGATGTCAGGCATCATCCCTGGCCTCAACCCACTCGATGACAGTGGCGCCCCTCCCCACAGAGTGTGACAACCAAAAATCTTTGCAGACTTGGTCCAGTGTTCCCAGGGAGGGCAGCATTCCTCTGTTGAGACCCACCGTTTGAAAGTAAGGCAGAGTCTACGGCCATACCACCCTGAACAGGCCCAATCTCATCTGAAAGTAAGGCAGAGTGAGGGTGCCCCTCACCTCCCAAGAGGCCTAGGGATGGACATTCTCACTGGGTGTAGTGAAAGGATTGAAAGAGAGTGGCCGGGCGCAGTGGCTCACGCTTGTAATCCCAGCACTTTGGGAGGCCGAGGCGGGCGGATCACGAGGTCAGGAGATCGAGACCACGGTGAAACCCTGTCTCTACTAAAAATACAAAAAATTAGCTGGGCGTGGTGGCGGGCGCCTGTAGTCCCAGCTACTCGGAGAGGCTGAGGCAGGAGAATGGCGTGAACCCGGGAGGCGGAGCTTGCAGTGAGCCGAGATTGCGCCACTGCACTCCAGCCTGGGCGACAGAGCGAGACTCCGTCTAAAAAAAAAAAAAAAAAAAAAGAGTGACAGGGTCTCTGGGGATATGTGATGAGTCTGTAGCGCGGCTAAAATGGGAACTTCAGTATGCCTGGCGTCTGGCGGCAGTGTCTAGCTTTAT
Source organism: Hylobates moloch (assembly GCF_009828535.3). Classification (NCBI taxonomy): domain Eukaryota; kingdom Metazoa; phylum Chordata; class Mammalia; order Primates; family Hylobatidae; genus Hylobates; species Hylobates moloch. The sequence goes on along the minus strand of NW_026652287.1, from coordinate 21,212,929 downwards.
CTTATCATCTCTTGCTGTGAAAACTGCCCATTAGGTACTTTTATAGGGTAGTGTTTATAGTGTTTTCTGCTTCGCAGCATGTGGAGACCTGCTTTTGATGCAAGCATGCCTTATTTGGCTTGTCTTCTTGCCCATCTGGGGACCCAGACCTTTTATTAAACAAGGCTAGACAGTGAAGGCTAATTTTAAAGACATTTCCATTTCTTTTTTTTTTTTAGACAGAGTCTCACTCAGTCACCCAGGCTGGAGTGCAGTGGCATGATCTCAGCTCACTGCTTATCCCAACTCCCGGGTTCAAGCGATTCTCCCGCCCCAGCCTCCCAAGCAGCTGGGATTACAGGTGTGCACCACCATGTGCGGTTAACTTTTGTATTTTTAGTAACCCAAAAATACAATACATTTTTAGTAATACAAAAATGTGAGATGGGGTTTCATCATGTTAATCAGGCTGGTCTTGAACTCCTGCCCTCAAGTGATCTGCCCACTTTGGCCTCCCAAAGTGCTGGGATTACAGGCGTGAGCCACCATGCCCAGCCTTAAAGACATTTCTTTGCCTTCCAAATTTGATTGGCCTCTCTTCATTGGCTTGACCAGTGTCCCTCACTCCCGGCTTCTTCCGTTAGCCAGCCACCTTTGGGGATCCCCCTGGGTCTGAGAGTGGACAGCTGAGCTTTCTTTGTCATGTGGTCATCACAGGAGCTTGAGGAACCTGCTTCTGCATCAGAGACTGACGGGGCCAAGTGCTTCCCCCACACTGCCTTGAACTCGGCGTGCAGTGGGCTGCATTTGACCCCCTCCTCCATCTTCTTTCTCCACTTGGGATTCTAGAGCACTTGCCTGATAACACTTTCCTTGCCAGCCATTGCCATGTATTTCCTTTGGTGGGGAAGACCTCAGGTGGCCTTCGTGTCACCAGCCCACAATAGCTGCTCCGTGGACCTTGTCTTTGCTTCTCTTGGCACCTCAACGGTCCACGAATGTGATCAAGTATACAGCAGGCAGGAGATGTCCAGTGCAGTCTTGAGCACCCCCTCCCCTAGCTATAGTGAAGTAAGATGATCATTTAGGATGTTGCCTCCAGGAAAGGCATCCTCTGATTTTAGAGAGCGTGCTGCTGCTTATTGATAACACAGTCAGAGATAGTTCTGTCTTTTGATGGATGGAAGAACATTTCTTTCTAGTGGAGTGAATCAGCGGTGGTGGGAACATAAACTGCTGCAGCTTCTTTGAAAAGCAGTAGGCAGCGGCCAGGAACGGTGACTCATGCCTGTAATCCCAGCACTTTGGGAGGCCGAAGCGGGCAGATCACTTGAGGTCAGGAGTTCGAGACCAGCCTGGCCAAGATGCCAAAATCTCATGTCTACTAAAAATACAAAAATTACCCGAGTGTGGTGGTGCCCCTGTAATCCCAGCTACTCAGGAGGCTGAGGCAGGAGAATCACTTGAACCCGGGAGGTGGAGGTTGCAGTGAGCCAAGACCGTGCCACTGCACTCCAGCCTGGGTGACAGAGTGAGACTCCGTCTCAAAAAACAACAAAAAAAGAAAAGTAATGGGCAGTAACATGGAAGATGGGAATATGCTACAACCCATCGTTTTCTTGTAAAGAAGCATCTGCTGCAGCTTTGCACCAAGAGACTCAGGCGAAGATATTTGTTTTGGTCATGCTTGTAATTGTAATACATGATAAATAAAGTGTAGTTTGGCCATTTGTTGGAGTTCTATTTAGTGGGTAAAATAAACCAATTTGCTGTACATAGGTCATAAGTCTCAAAAAAGATAATCTAAGTAGAAAAAAGTTTCAAAAGGGTAATATATCATTTATGAAAATTTAAAAATAATTGAAAGAACACTATATGTGGTATATAGGTACAGGTATAGATAAAAGAAATATAGAAATGTCTGAGACTGATATATACCAACTTCAGGATAGCAGTAAATCTGTCATTTTTTAAAAATCTGAAGCAAATATAACAAAAAAGCAGGTATAATATCTGTTAAATCTGGAAGATGGACACATGAGTCCTGTCATTATGTCATTCTCTGTATTTTTCTGCATGCTTGATGTTTACTTTTTCTTTTAAATAAAGCATGCATTACAGACAGCCCTGGCAGGAAACAGAAAGCATGAAAGAGGCTATTTGGGGAGAGTTCAATATAGGGTTATAGCATGGTTTAGAGGAACTGCTGAAGAACAGCATGGAGTCCCGGGGCCAGTAACAGTGAGGGGTCAGTCTAACAGGGCAAGCATGTGCTGTGGTTATTGCTACTCTACAACAAACTGTCAGAACTGAGTGGCTGTCAACAATGACAGCAGTCATTTTGCTCATGAATCTTTGCAGTCTGGGGACAGGACAGCTTATTTCAAAGTAGGGCGGCTGTCGGGCGGGGCTGAATCTTCTGAAGACTTGCTAGCATGCTAGCCCTGGGCAGAGAAGATATGAACAGCCGGGCTCCTTGGGCCTCTCGTTCCCACATGGTCTCTCCAGCATGGCAGCTTCTGGGTAACTGGATTTTTTTTTTTTTTTTTTTGAGAGAGGATCTTGCACTGTTACCCAGGCTGGAGTGCAGTGGCTATTCATAGGCTGGAACATAACTGACTGCAGCCACCAACTCCTGGGCTCAGTGATACTCCCACCTTAGCCTCCTGAGTAGCTGGGACTACAGGTGTGCACTACCATGCTCAGCTAATTTTTAAATTTTTTTTGTAGAAATAGGGTCTTGCTATGTTGCCCAGGCTGGTCTTGAACTCCTGAGCTTAAGCAGTCCTCCCAAAATGTGGGGATTACAGGCATGAGCCATTGCACTCAGCCCTGGACTTCTTACTTGGGAGCTCAGGGCTCCAAAATAGTATGTTTCAAGAGACAGAGGGCTGGGCAGAAGCTGTATCGTGTTTTCTGACCTAGTCTAGTCTCAGGAATCCCTCAGCATCACTTCCACGTGTCTTATATCTGTTAGAAGCAAGATGCTTCACTGGGCCAAGCATTAGACTCTACCTTTTGTGAGAGGAGTGCCAAAGGATTTACAGATCTGTTTTAAAACCATCACAGGGAGGGAGTAATTCCCTGAACCCAGAGGGCTGCAGAGAAGGAGCTGGGGAAATAAATAACCAGGACCCTTCCCATCTCCTGCTTTTGATTGGCTGAGTCCAGCTGGAAGCCAGAGGGCAAGGGAGTCCTTGGAGCACACAGCCCAGGGAGCTCAGGCGCCTGGGCACAGACGGGATGGGAGGGTGGGGAGCCAGCCTGAAGGGCAAGCAGACCACGCAGAATCCACCCTAGCTGGCAGTTTTCTTAGTGCTGTCTCTATTCCTCCTGGGACTTTTCAGGCTCGACAACCTGGTGTTTCATCCAGAAAAGCCAGAGGTGCTTGCTGTCCTTGACTGGGAACTTTCTACTTTGGGCGACCCCCTTGCCGATGTGGCCTACAGCTGCCTGGCTCATTACCTGCCGTCCAGTTTTCCCGTGCTGAGAGGTAGGAACTGCTGCTGGAGGATAGTGGGGGAGCAAGCCAGTTCTCAAAGCATTTGGGAGCAAACTCAGCTGAAGTAGTCCGTGGTTGGGCGGGGGAAGTGAAAGTGAGGTCCTGGTGGTTCTGGTGGGAAACATAACTGGAATGCAGTCCTGTCGCATTTACGAGAAAGTGGATATCGGATGTGTGTTAATTGGAAGTATGCCTGTATAGGCACCTCTTTTGCTTTTACACAGCTAACTTCTATTTAGGGTTTTAAATTAAAAACACATTCATTGTGGCTGGGCGCGGTGGCTCATGCCTGTAATCCCAGCACTTTGGGAGGCCAAGGCGGGCGGATCACAAGGTCAGGAGTTCCAGACCAGCCTGGCCAACATGGTGAAACCCTGTCTCTACTAAAAATACAAAATTAGCTGGACGTGGTGGCACACGCCTGTAATCCCAGCTACTCAGGAGGCTAAGGCAAGAGAATCGTTTGAACCTGGGAGGCAGAGGTTGCAGTCAGCCGAGATCACGCCATTGCACTCCAGCCTGGGCAACAGGGCAAGACTCCATCTCAAAAAAAAACAAAAACAAACCACATTTATTGTAAAAATACTAGAGCCGACAGATAGCAACAAGAACAAAACAGTTAAAATCATTAGTAGTCCCAGAGATAACCATTTGCTGACATTTCATTATCTATCCATGTCATCTTTTCTTCTGTGTGTATATGTACATTTCCTAAAACAAAACAAAAATGTAGCATGATCTAATGACATGCTTTTTTTCACTTCATTGTATACTGTAGACATGTTTTCATGACATTAAGTATTTCTTCTACAGCATAATTTTTAATGAGAGCATATAATTTTATTGTATAGAATTAAGGGAAGATGGCTGGGTGCGGTGGCTCACGCTTGTAATCCCAGCACTTTGGGAGGCTGAGACGGGCGGATCATGAGGTCAGGAGATCGGGACCATCCTGGCTAACACGGTGAAACCCCGTCTCTGTTAAAAATACAAAAAAATTAGCTGGGCGTGGTGGTGGGCACCTGTAGTCCCAGCTACTCAGGAGGCTGAGGCAGGAGAATGGCGTGAACCTGGGAGGCGGAGCTTGCAGTGAGCTGAGATGGCACCACTGCACTCCAGCCTGGGCGGCAGAGTGAGACTCCGTCTCAAAAAAAAAAAAAAAAAAGAATTAAGGGAAGACATTTGAGTTAATTCCTATTTAAATATTTAATTTGTTTCCAATTTTTTAATATTCCCCTACCTCCATGAAAAAAAGGCAGTGAACATCTTTGTAGTAATATATTTGCCTATATATAAGGTATACTCCTAAGATTAATTTCTAGGAATGGAATATATTACATGCTTCTAAATCATGAAAATGTCACAAATGGAAGAAATAAGTGAATTTTTTTTTTTTTTGAGACGGAGTCTCGCTCTGTTGCCCAGGCTAGAGTGCAGTGGTGCGATCTCGGCTCACTGCAAGCTCCACTTCCCGGGTTCACACCATTCTCCTGCCTCAGCCTCCCAAGGAGCTGGGACTACAGGCACCCGCCACCATGCCCGGCTAATTTTTTGGTTTTGTAGTAGACATGGGGTTTCACCGTGTTAGCCAGGATGGTTTCGATCTCCTGACCTTGTGATCCGCCCTCCTCGGCCTCCCAAAGTGCTAGGATTACAGGCGTGAGCCACTGCGCCTGGCCTGTGAAATTGTTTTATTTGCTATAATTATCATTTTCATAATTTGGTGAGATCTTTTTATTTTTATATTTATTTATTTGTTTATTTATTTTTGAGATGGAGTCTCCCTCTGTCACTCGTTTATTTATTTTTGAGATGGAGTCCCACTCTGTTGCCCAGGCTGGACCACAGTGGTGCGATCTTGGCTCACTGCAACCTCTGCCTCCCAGATTCAAGCTATTCTCCGGCCTCAGCCTCCTGAGTAGCTGGGATTACAGGCGTGTGCCACAACGCCTGGCTAATTTTCATATTTTTAGTAGAGGCAGGGTCTTCACCATGTTGGCCAGGCTGGTGTCGACCTCCTGACCTCAAGTGATCTGCCCTCCTCAGCCTCCTAAAGTGCTGGGATTAGAGGCATGAGCCACTGCACCCAGCCAGTTGTTTATTTTTTAATTTTTTTGAGATGGAGTCTCACTCTGTCACCCAGGCTGGAGTACAGTGGTGTGATCTCAGCTCACTGCAACCTCTGCCTCCCAGATTCATGCAATTGTCCTGTCTCAGCCTCCTTCCCAGGTAGCTGGGATTATAGGCGCACACCACCATGCCTGGCTAATTTTTGTATTTTTAGTAGAGACAGGGTTTCACCATTTTGGTCAGGCCGGTCTTGAAATCCTGACCTCAGGTGATCCACCTAACTCGGCCTCCCACAGTGCTGGAATTACAGGTGTCAGCCACTGTGCTCGGCCTGAGATCACTCTTTCCACATCATTTTTGATCAAATGACTGGTTGAAGATAATATGCATCCACCCTTAACTGTGGCCAGATGGAATTGGAAGCTCCCATTCCTTCCTTTACTGCCAATCGAGTTCGAGTCTGAAACCTGTAAGAGCCAATTCGTGAATAATGACTTCATGCCTGGATCCCCAGCCATCTAAGGGAGCAAGAGCCAATGCAGGAATAAGCTAACCCCTGGAACTGGTCGTGAAACTAATTTGCAAGGGACATGGCGATTTTCAGAATTTAAATATTTGCCAGCCACGGGGGCGTGTCACATCAGTGACTACCCATGAATGGCTCTGTCTTTCTCACAGGTTTTAATGACTGTGACTTGACACAGCTGGGAATCCCTGCTGCAGAGGAGTATTTCAGGATGTACTGCCTCCAAATGAGGCTCCCTCCCACTGAGAACTGGAACTTCTATATGGCTTTTTCCTTTTTCCGTGTGGCTGCAATCCTACAGGGAGTCTACAAGCAATCACTCACAGGTAATGGGATGGCTGCCCTGAAGAGCCGCTGGGGGGTGAGTCACAGCAAGGACCGTGCCTCCACCTGGAAACCGTCTCAGGGCTACAGAGGCTTTGGAGAGACCAGTTTGGCCAGGATTCTCTGAGATTCAGTTAATCCAACCATTTGTCTATAAATATTTTCTTTACAATATTTATTTGTTTATTATTTGTTTTTGAGACAGGGTCTTGCTTTGTCACCCTGGCTGGAGTCCAGTGGTGCGATCATGGCTCACTGTAATCTCTACCTGGTGGGTTCAAGCGATTCTCCTGCCTCAGCCTCCAGAGTAGCTGGGACTACAGGCTGGCGCCACCACGCCTGGCTAATTTTTTTTTGTATTTTTAGTAGAGATGAAGTTTCACCATGTTGGCCAAGCTGGTCTCAAACTCTGGGCCTCAAGTGATCCGTTTGCCTTGGCCTCCCAAAGTGCTGGGATTACAGGTGTGAGCCACCATGCCCAGCCTCTTTACGATATTTAAACTTGTTTTTTAATTGTTAAAGTAATGCACAAAGAAATTTTTTCAGTTAAAGCATTCATGCACATGATCAAAATTTGGTCATATAGAATTATGTAAAATTGTATCTCACCCTTTTCAACACCATTCCTCAAAGATAAATGTTACTGTTAAGAGTTTCCTGGGCCCTCCAGTTTTTCTGTTTATCTATTTTCTCTCTCTCCTCCTACTTTTATACAAATGTGATCATCCTACGTGTATTTTTCAGAACTTTGATTTTAAAATTTTGTAAGCTTAAGAATTTCTGTGGCTGGGCGTGGTGGCTCACGCCTGTAGTCCCAGCACTTTGGGAGGTCGAGGCGGGCGGATCACAAGGTCAGGAGATCAAGACCATCCTGGCTAACACAGTGAAACCCCATCTCTACTAAAAATACAAAAAATTAGCCGGGTGTGGTGGCGGGCACCTGTAGTCCCAGCTACTCGGGAGGCTGAGGCAGGAGAACGGCGTGAACCTGGGAGGTAGAGCTTGCAGTGAGCCAAGATTGCGCCACTGCACTCCAGCCTGGGCGACAGAGCAAGACTCCGTCTCAAAAAAAAAAAAATTTCTGTGAAATGTGTGTGTGGCCGTTTGCATATTTAACAAGTATGTGAGGCAAATTTCTTGTTGTGTGTGTGTGTGTGTGTGTGTGCGCGCGCGTGTGTGTTTTGAGACAGTTTCTCACTCTGTCGCCCAGGCTGGAGTGCAGTGGTGCGATCTTGGCTCACTGCAACCTCCACCTCACCAGCTCAAGCAATTCTCATGCCTCAGCCTCCCAAGAAGCTGGGATTATAGGCACATGCCACCATTCCCAGGTCATTTTTTTTGTTTTTAGTAGAGATGGAATTTTGCCATGTTGGCCGGGCTGGTCTCAAACTCCTGACCTCAGATGATCCGTCCACCTCGGCCTCCCAAAGTGCTGGGATTACAGGCATGAGCCACTGAGCCTGGCCAGCTCCCAAGTCTTTAGGTAAAACCCTTGTGGTCTTTGACAACTTCTTTGCTCGCTGGTATGACAAAATGTTCTAGGTTCATCTTGGCTGTCCAGCCTACCCAACATGGTGAAACTGTGTCTCTACTAAAAATACAAAAATTAGCCCTGCGTGGTGGCAGGTGCCTGTAATCCCAGCTACTTGGGAGACTGGGGCAGGAGACTCACTTGATCCTGGGAGGGGGAGGTTGCAGTGAGCCGATATCGTGCCACTACACTGCAGCCTGGGCAACAAGAATGAGACTCTGTCTCAAAAAAAAAAAAAAAAAAAAGACTTGGGAGCCAACCTGAACAGGCTCCCACTTGCTAACAATAGGAAACTTTGGGCATCACCAAGGATGATAGCTGAAATGGATGAAATGCATCAGGTATGTTTAAATCCATGAGTAGTAGCCAGGCATGGTGGCTCAGGCCTGTAATCCCAGCACTTTGGGAGGCCAAGGTGAGCAGATCACTTGAGGTCAGGGATTCGAGACCAGCCTGGCCAACATGGTGAAACCCCATCTCTACTAAAAATACAAAAATTAGCCAGGTGTGATGGCTGGCACCTGAAATCCCAGTTACTCGGGGGACCGAGGCAGGAGAGAGAATCACTTGAACCCAGGGGACAGAGGTTGCAGTGAGCTAAGATCATGCCCGTGCACTGCAGCCTGGGTGACTGAGCAAGACACTGTCCCCCCAAAAAATAAAAATTAAATAAATAAATAAGTCCGTGAGTAGTGATACAAAAACAAAGAGACAGTCTCACTGATGACCTCAGAGGATGCCAGGGAAGCAACTTATTATTCTGAAAATTGGTAAATGGGGTGGTGGGGGGTGGGGAATCAAGCATTTGTCCTGTCTTTCCTGTACAAATGATACTGCAGGCTATCCAAATAATCAATGAGGGAATGTTTCTCTCTAGAGAAGTATCCTGGACAGAATAATATAGAATTTGCATATCACCAATTTGCAACTCCTAATGCATTAATGGATGTGGGCAATAAGCTTCAATGAAAGCCAACACCACTGAGAGAGAGAGACAGCCAGACATTATGTACCTCCTGATGCTTCCCTCAAAAGTCACACCGACTCTGGCTAGGCCTCCAGTGCTAGCTGCCAACTCATGGGAAACACAGGGTTCAGAGGGACATGTTCAGCAGCACCCTGGGCACAGCCACTCACAAAATCCAGATTCTGGAAAACATCACAGGGCAAACAACTCAGTTTCTTCAAACACATACATTTCAAGGGGAGGAAAAGGGTGAAAAAGGAACCTGTAGATTGAGAGAGACTTAAAAGAAACATCAGGTTGGGCGTGGTGGCTCACTCCTGTAATCCCAGCACTGTGGGAGGCCGAGGTGGGTGGATCACCTGAGGTCAGGAGTTTGAGACCAGCCTGGCCAACATGGGGAAACCCCATCTCTACTAAAAAATATAAAAATTAGCCAGGACTGGTGGCGGGCACCTGTAATCCCAGCTACTCGGGAAGCTGAGATAGGAGAATTGCTTGAACCCAGGAGGCGGAGTTTGTGGCGAGCCATGATTGCATCACTGCAGTCTAGCCTGGGCAACAAAGTGAGACTGTCTCAGGAAAAAAAAAAAAAAAAAAATGGGGAGAGAGAGACTTAAAAGATACATTAGCCAGTTACAGTGTTGGGACCTTATTTGGATCCTTTCTTGAACAAATTATTTGGAAAAAAATTTGATGATAGTCAGTGAAACTTGAATTCTGAGTGGATAGTCGATGATATGAAGAAGTTACAGTCAACGATTTTTTAAGGGTGATAATAGTATTGTGGGTTTTTTAAAAAGTACTTGTCTTTAGAGTTTTGAAAGAATCCTAGATGCGGTATTTGGGATTTACTCCAAAAAATCCAGGACAGTGGGAGTGGGGATGGCAGGGAATGAAACCAGACTGGGCCAGCGTCGATCATTGTGGAAGGCGAGCAATAGAACCTGTAGGCTCATTATTCTCTCCTCTCTACTCCTGTGTGTCTTTGAAATTTTCCAAAAGGAGGCCAGTCGTGATGGCTCACACCAGTAATCCCAGCACTTTGGGAGGCCGAGGCAGATGGATCACCTGAGGTCAGGAGTTTGAGACCAGCCTGGCCAACATGGTGAAACCCCGTCTCCACTAAAAATACAAAAATACCCGGGTGTGGTGATGCTGCCTATAATCCCAGCAACATGAGAGGCTGAGGCAGGAGAATCACTTGAACCTGGGAGGCAGAGGTTGCAGTGAGCAGATACCGTGCCACTACACTCCAGCCTGGGTGACAGAACGAGACTCCCATCTCAAAAAAAAAAAAAAAAAAAGGCCAGTGCGGTGGCTCACACCTGTAATCCCAGCGCTTTGAGAGGCCGAGGCGGGGGGATCATGAGGTCAGGAGATCAAGACTATCCTGGCCAACATGGTGAAACCCCATCTTTACTAAAAATACAAAAATTAGCTGGGCTTGGTGGCGTGTGCCTGTAATCCCAGCTACTAGGTGCCTGTAATCCCAGCTACTAGGGAGGCTGAGGCAGATGAATAGCTTGAACCAGGGAAGGGAGTCAGAGGTTGCAGTGAACCGAGATTGCACCACTGCTCACTCCAGCCTGGTGACAGAGCGAGACTCCGTCTCAAAAAGAAAAGAAAAAGAAATTTTCCAAAAGCAAAACTTAAAAACAAAAGGCAAGGAGAAAGAAGGAGAAAGGAACTCATCATGGGGTTTGCTAGTGCTGAGGGAGTGTTTAGCTTTGCAGTCAGCGACACCCCAAGCTTGCTGGCAGCCTGTGTTCTCAGCCAGGTTGCCAGAGTCTTCTGAGAGAAGCAGTTGCAGTAGGGGAATTGATCATTCATTCCCAAGTATATGAGACTCCACTAAAAGCCACCACTGTGCTAGGTGGTCCTGTGGATACACAGTCATGAGGAAAACTGTCCGGAGAAAAACCAGTACCCAAAGAATTTCTAGTTTAACTGTACCTGCTCTGATAAGCAGGGGATGCAGGAAGCAGGAATTTCTGGAAACAATATTTTCCCTCTATTGGGAAAATACAGTATCAGCTGTAAGCCCCTATTTCCCATTTTTTAAATGGTTTTCCAATAAACACTAACCAGAAATATTTACTTAAACAGAATGGTTGCTAAGTCCTTATGGTGATGAATATAGGCCTGGTCGCTTCTGACATTTCCTAGCAGGCTGCCAAGTTCTCTCCCTGCTCTGCTCCAGTGACCTGGGAAGAGCTTAATAGACTTTGCCCATTTTAGAATATTCCACACTGAGTGTCCTCAGCCTGTCTCTCAGGAAGCCCTTTGACATGTTTCTAAGATCCCGCAAGCCATCGTTGTGGCTTCTGGTTTCTCTCGGCCCAGAGCTAAAACACCCCACCTGTTTGCCACCAGACAGAAAAATGTCTGTTTGCTTAGGCCTTTATTCCTCTTATCTTACTGTGCACTCTTTTCCCTCCCCCTGGGAAGCCAGCCAGACACACTGAGGAAATAGCTTAGTTTTCTCACATAAAAACAACAAAATCCATTTTTTGAAAGAATAATATAAAAACGTATGATGAATGGAGAAAAAACCAACTATACGAACATAAATATTACTTCTGTACATTTGTCTTCTACAGTTAGCTTTAAAATCATTTTTGTTTGAACAGCTGAGATATTTGGTACTGGCCAGGAAAAGTGGAGCTTAGAGAAGGGGTATCTGTTTCCAAGATATTCTCTCTATGGTGTCATTTACAAAAGACCTCAAATCAGCATTAGATTGGGAAGGGGATGAGAGAGACCAGAGCCCAGTGAGCAGAAGATTAACAGTATATACCTGCCCAGCCCATGTGTCCTTCTCCTTCCTTAATAAGTGGGTGCAGAAATTAGATTTCTCATAGATGGCCACTGAAATTCTATAAAGTGCTTATGACTGCAACTTAAGTGGACACCAATGATGTGGTTTCTTCTGCTGGAACTACATTTGGAAAATATACCAGAAGCAATAGCTCTAAATCAATCCAAGCTTATACAAGTGACTTTTTCAGAGACAAAGTAGCAGTCTCAGAGTGGGAGCCAACTAAATAGAAGAAAAGTAAGAATACACCTCTTACTCTGTTAGAAGAAAATCCTTATGAATAATAAGGAACATAAGGGAGTATCTTTCCCTTCAGTGTGCTGTGTGCAGTCCGAGGAATAAGGAATAAGCCCCCACTGTGTGTCTGTAGGGAAGGGGCTATCTGGTTCCTGCCTGACTTCCCTGGGTTAGGTTCATACCTAGCACCCAGAAGGTCCTCAGTAGAGACCTACTGAGGTCCAGTGGGCTAACTCTCTGCAGGGTAGCAAAGAATTTGCTCTGAGTTTATTCCTAACTCTGTAAGGAATAGTTAAAACTATCTTTAACACCAAAGCTGCATGAAAATGGCTCTCAGCTGGGCATGGTGGCTCATGCCTGTAATCCCAGCATTTGGTAGACTGAGACAGGAGGATTGTTTAAGGCCAGAAGTTCAAGACCAGTTTGGGCAACATAGTAAGGCCCCATCTCTTATTTAAAAATAAATAAAATATTTATTTTTTTGAGACGGAGTTTTGCTCTTGTCACCCAGGCTGGAGTGCAATGGCATGATCTCGGCCCACTGTAACCTCCACCTCCTGGGTTCAAGCGATTCTCCTGCCTCAGCCTCCCCAGTAGCTAAGATTACAGGCGTGCATCACCACACCTGGCTAAATTTTGTACTTTTAGTAGACACGGGGTTTCACCATGTTGCCCAGGCTAGTCTTGAACTCCTGACCTCCAGTAATCCACCTGCCTCAGCCTCCCAAAGTGCTGGGGTTACAGGTGTGAGCCAACGCACCCAGCCTAAAATGAAATCACTTAAAAAAAGAAAATGGCTGTCTCTTGAGAACTATTAATTTATCCATTTATTGGGTACAGTCTCTTGGGGACATGGAAGTGCTAGAAGTAATCCAGGAGAGCTGGCTGTGAAAAAGTTCACTGTGAGGAGACATTGTACACATAGCAATGTGGATGTGTCTCAGATGCAGGGCTCTGAGTGATGGAGGCCATACTGAAAAGGCCACATGCTGAGTGACATATGTATTTATGGGACATCCTGGAAGAGACAGACTACAGGAACAGAGATCAGTGGGTGCTGGGAATTGGGAGCAGGGGTTGAGTACAAAAGGACACTGGAGAAATTTCCAGATGATGGAAATATTCTGTATCTTTTTTTTTTTTGAAATGGAGTCTTGCTCTGTTGCCCAGGCAACCTCCACCTCTTGGGTTCAAGTGATTCTCCTACCTCAGTCTCCCAAGTAGCTGGGACTACAGGCATGTGCCACCATGCCCGGCTAATTTTTGCATTTTTAGTAGAGACAGGTCTCACCATGTTGCCCAGGCTGGTCTCGAACTCCTGACCTCCGGTGATCCACCTGCCTCAGCCTCCAAAGTGCTGAGATTATAGGCGTGAGCCATTGCGCCTGGCTGAAGTATTCTGTATCTTGATGGCAATGGTAGTTACCCAACTATGGGTTTGTTAAGACTTGCAGAGTTCTACATTAAGGAGGTGTATGTACACCACACCTTAATTTTTTTATTTTTATTTTTATTTTTTTTTTGAGATGGGTGGAGTGTGATGGCACAATCTCTGCTCACTGCAATCTCTGCCTCCCAGGTTCAAGTGATTCTCCTCCGTTAGCCTCCTGAGTAGCTGAGATTACAGGCATGCGCCATCACGCCTGGCTAATTTTTGTATTTTTAGTAGAGACGGGGTTTCTCCATGTTGGCCAGGCTGGTCTTGAACTCCTGACCTCAAGTGATCCACCCACCTCGGCCTCCCAAAGTGCTGGGATTACAGGCGTGATCCACCGCACCTGGCCACCTTAATTTTTTTTAATGGGGAAAGATATGTTTGTAAAAAAAGTCTTGATGCACATTTTACAAGAAGAAAGAGACACTGTGAGAGCCAAATAGTGAGTTGAGTGATGCTGGTGTTGATTCCATCCAGAGACAGTGGTGTCTAGAAATTGGCTCTTCCTTTAGTCAGTTGTGGCATTGCTGTTATCAATTTTATAGCAAGGGTGGTCTAGGATGCAGGACTTCTTATAGCCCCCTGGCAACGGTAGAGGTGATCTGGGGTGTTACTGATTAAATGTAGTCTTTTAGGAAAGCAGAGATCAAGAGCAGGGAGCAGGCAGACCTAAGTTGGACTCTGGCCCCCAGCCCCCTAAATTCCAGCTCGTCCAAGTCACTTCCTTCTCTTAAGACTCAGTTATCTTGCCTGCAAAGTGCAGGTGAAAGCAGTTGTATTGCTTTGGGACTTCAGTGAGCTATAGTGGCTCTTAGCACAGTGTTCGGTACTTAGCAAGTGTTCAGCAAATGACAATAGCTGCTGAAGTGACAATGTCATCACATGTTAACATCCCTATGATGGGTCGTGTAGGAGTAATCACTGTTTTTCTTTGATTCTGCTTAGGGCAAGCAAGCTCCACACATGCAGAACAAACTGGAAAGCTGACCGAATTTGTGTCTAACCTGGCGTGGGATTTCGCAGTCAAAGAAGGGTTCCGGGTTTTCAAAGAGATGCCCTTCAAAAATCCGTTAACAAGGTCCTACCACATGTGGGCCAGGCCCCAGTCCCAGTGGTGCCCCACAGGCACCAGGAGTTATAGCTCCGTTCCAGAAGCTTCCCCAGCTCATACCTCAAGGGGAGGTCTGGTTATCTCTCCAGAGAGCCTCTCTCCACCTGTCAGAGAGCTGTATCACCGGCTGAAGCACTTCATGGAGCAACGTGTGTACCTGCGGAGCCAGAGCTGCAGAGTTACCAGGCCTCAGCAGCCAGGTGGAGCCCCTCCCACTGATCGAAGACCTCAAGGTAAAGCAGCCATGGTGAGGTGGTAAGACCCCAATACCATGGCACACCCTCCCCGACCCCACCAGGCTCACCTGAGTGATCCCAGGCAGTGAAGATACAGGAGCGCCAAGTTGAATGATCCTTGCTTCCATCGTCTCAGAAAGAGCCAGCTCTTCATGACTCATTTTCCATCTCTTGCTTTTGCTGTGCCTGTGTCACAGGCAGATGGCTCAGGTGTGACTGCATAGCCCAGGCAGCAGAACGCTTGACCTTAGAAAGCCAGGGCAGGTTGGGCCTATCTCATGCGTATGTGAATTATGTAAATTTGAAACAGCGCTGTGTCAGCTAATAAATCTCTCTCTAGAGAACCCGTACTATCACAGCTAGAGGGCCAAATCTACTGTAAGCTGAGTTTCTGTATTGTCTCCCAGTGCTGTCACTTCAGCTGATAAACAGAAACACCTGCTGTTCCTTATCACGTGAACCTTGGATTGTGTTAGTTTTGAAATTACTTGAGATATTCAGGAGCATAATGGAATCATCATCTACTTTTCTTTTTTTCTCTTTTTTTTTGAGACGGAGTCTTGCTCTGTGCAACCTCCGCCTCCCAGGTTCAAGCGATTCTTCTGCCTCAGCCTCCCGAGTAACTGGGATTGTAGGCACATGCCACCATGTCCAGCTAATTTTTGTATTTTTAGTAGAGATGGGGTTTCACCATGTTGTTCAGGCTGGTCTTGAACTCCTGACCTTGTGATCTGCCTGCCTCAGCCTCCCAAAGTGCTGGGATTACAGGCGTGAGCCACCATATCTTTTTTTTTTTTTTTTTTTTTTTGAAACAGGGTCTCGCTTTGTCACCCAGGGTGGAGTGCAGTGGTGTGATCATAGCTCACTGCAGTCTCAAACTCCTGGGCTCACGTGATCCTCCCACCTCAGCCTCCTGTGTAGCTGGGACCACAGGCGCAGCCACCATGCCCAGCTCCTCATATCATTTTTTTGGGCACACATGCGTGTTTGGTTGTCTGCTTTGTTTCCTCCAATCCCTTTCATTGTTTGCCACGGTTCAAAATAAAATGAAATCTTCCACTGTGGTTTCCTGACTTATTTTCCGCATGATAGGAGAAAGCCAACGCTGAAGGACTTTGGAACCTTTTCCTACCCTTAGAGGCTGATCCCAAGAGAAAATACGGAGCAGGACTGACCAATGTGGAATATGCACATCTGTGTGAGCTCATGGGCATGTCCCTGTATGTCCCCGAGGTACCTTCTTTAAAGTTTTCCTTAGTGTGTGGGAACATCCTGATCTTTATAAGAACTCACTCCTAAACAGATAGACCAGATTCAGAAGCACCGGCATGAACTTGAACTTTTTTTTTTTTTTTTTTTGGGATGGAGTCTCGCTCTGTCACCCAGGCTGGAGTGCAGTGGCCCAATCTTAGCTCACTGCAACCCCTGCCTCCCGGGTTCAAGTGGTTCTCCTGCCTCAGCTTCCCAAGTAGCTGGGACTACAGGCACGTGCCACCACACTTGGCTAATTTTTCTATTTTTAGTAGATACAGGGTTTTACCATGTTGGCCAGGCTGCTCTCGAACTCCTGATCTCAGGTAATCCACCTACCTCGGCCTCCCAAAGTGCTGGGATTATAGGCATGAGCCACCATGCCCATCCAATTTGAAGCTTGAAATATTGATGTGAGAAGGCCAGGGATGGTGGCTCACACCTGTAATCCCAGTACTTTTGGAGGCCGAAGTATGGGGGATCACTTGAGGCCAGGAGTTCGACACCAGCCTGTGCAACATAGTGAGACCCTGTATGTACAGAAAAATAAAAAATTAGTCGGGTGTGGTGGTGCACACCTATAGTCCCAGCTGCTGGGGAAGCTGAGTCGTGGGAGGATGGCTTGAGCTGAGGAAGTCGAGGCTGCAGTGAGCCATGATCGTGCCACAATACTCCAGCCTGGGTGACAGAGCTTGACCCTGTTTTTTTTAGAAGAGGACATGACAGTCATGGTCATGCTCCTTTTCATTCTCAGGTATGTAACTGCTCTGTGCCTGACACGGGCAACATGGAGCTGCTCGTGAGGTATGGCACCGAAGCGCAGAAGGCTCGCTGGCTGATTCCTCTGCTGAAGGGGAAAGCCCGCTCCTGTTTTGCTATGACCGAGCCCCAGGTACCTCACCTGGGCTGCCACCCACTTGCCTGGCCCTGTTGTTGTCAGCCCCGCAGGGAACACAGGCTGTCTGCTGGCAGCTCTGACTGGAATGTGCTCCCCACTCAGGTTGCCTCTTCAGATGCCACCAACATTGAGGCTTCCATCAGAGAGGAGGACAGCTTCTATGTCATAAATGGTCACAAATGGTGGATCACAGGTATTTGGCCTAAAATGCACTTTCCAAATGCTCATCGGGGAGTCTGTACTGATAGGCATGTCTCTCAATGCCTGGGAGGAGCCTCTACTTTTTCAAGTTGACACAAAGGAGATTCTGTCACTTAGCGCCCCCAGCAGAGGCAGCTGGGAGAATAGGAGGGTACTGCGTGGAGCATGCTGTTCTCAGAGGTGGCTCTTCACAGGGCAGGGATGTCCCCCGGTGCCCACACATGGACGGATGCCTCCCTGCACATGTGAGCCCAGGAATCTCTCAGCTTCCTGCTGTTCATTCTGCCTTGGGCAGCTCCCCTTCCTTGGTGGCTTCCTGGCTCCTCTATCAAGTGTGTTACATCCTAAGGGCTAATGACAATCCTGACGTTTAGGGAGTGTCCAGTGTTACTTCTGTGGGGCCCCTACAAGTAGCCGTGGAGCTTACCTCCCAGAGCCCATACCTAAAACCATAAAAACCCTAGAAGAAAACCTAGGCAATACCATTCAGGACATAGGCATGGGCAAGGACTTCATGTCTAAAACACCAAAAGCAATGGCAACAAAAACCAAAATTGACAAATGGGATCTAATTAAACTAAAGAGCTTCTGCACAGCAAAAGAAACTACCATCAGAGTGAACAGGCAACCTACAAAATGGGAGAAAATTTTCGCAACCTACTCATCTGACAAAGGGCTAATATCCAGAATCTACAATGAACTCAAACAAATTTACAAGAAAAAAACAACCCCATCAAAAAGTGGGTGAAGGACATGAACAGACACTTCTCAAAAGAAGACATTTATGCAGCCAAAAAACACATGAAAAAATGCTCATCATCACTGGCCATCAGAGAAATGCAAATCAAAACCACAGTGAGATACCATCTCACACCAGTTAGAATGGCCATCATTAAAAAGTCAGGAAACAACAGGTGCTAGAGAGGATGTGGAGAAATAGGAACACTTCTACACTGTTGGTGGGACTGTAAAGTAGTTCAACCATTGTGGAAGTCAGTGTGGCGATTCCTCGGGGATCTCGAACTGGAAATACCATTTGACCCAGCCATCCCATTACTGGGTATATACCCAAAGGACTATAAATCATGCTGCTATAAAGACACATGCACACGTATGTTTATTGCGGCACTATTCACAATAGCAAAAGACTTGGAACCAACCCAAATGTCCAACAACGATAGACTGGATTAAGAAAATGTGGCACATATACACCATGGAATACTATGCAGCCATAAAAAATGATGAGTTCATGTCCTTTGTAGGGACATGGATGAAACTGGAAAACCATCATTCTCAGTAAACTATCGCAAGGACAAAAAACCAAACACTGCATATTCTCACTCATAGGTGGGAATTAAGAACACATGGACACAGGAAGGGGAACATCACACTCCGGGGACTGTTGTGGGGTGGGGGGAGGGGGGAGGGACAGCATTAGGAGATATACCTAATGCTAAATGACGAGTTAATGGGTGCAGCAAACCAACATGGCACATGGATACATATGTAACAAACCTGCACATTGTGCACATGCACCCTAAAACTTAAAGTATAAAAAAAAAAAAACTGAATTCTAAGAAAAAAAAAAAAGAATGAGCATCCCCATTTTGCAGAGGGGGAAACCGCACTCAGACGTAGGTCTCTTGCCTGGGGTATGAGCCCCCAGCCGGCAAGTAGAGAACCCAGAGTCAAAGGTTCGCCTGATTCCAAGGCCCGGGCCCAGAGCCATTATGTGTGCACCACCTGTGGGAGCCGAGCCAGCTGGCAGGGATCAAGTAGCAGTTTTCATCCTCGTCTCTAAATTATATTTTCTACTCTATATGATGCTTTTAAAAACTTGTTCTTATGATGTTGGATTCATTCCTCACTGGGACAAAACCCAATTTGCTCTTATTTCTGGTCAGCAGTCTGCAGATGCTCATCTGATTACATGGAGCCTTGAAGAGCTCTGTCTGCTTCCTCGCTGTGC
Organism: Hylobates moloch; assembly: GCF_009828535.3. Taxonomy (NCBI): domain Eukaryota; kingdom Metazoa; phylum Chordata; class Mammalia; order Primates; family Hylobatidae; genus Hylobates; species Hylobates moloch. The sequence goes on along the minus strand of NW_026652287.1, from coordinate 21,193,874 downwards.
CTTTCTTGGGCCAGGACCACGTGTGTAGAGATTTGATGGCCCTGGTGTCAGATGATGGGGTCTGTCTGTCTCCTTTCCTGGCAGGCATCCTTTATCCTCGTTGCCAACTCTGTGTTTATGGGAAAAACAGACCCACATGCACCAAGACACCGGCAGCAGTCTCTGCTCTTGGTTCTCATGGATACCCCAGGGATAAAAATCATCCAGCCTCTGACGGTGTATGGACTGAGGATGCACCAGGTGAGACTTCCAGGGGCGGGTCACCCCTGAGTGTGGGTCTGGTCCCCAGGAAACACCGTTGAGGAGCCCCTGTTCTTGTTCAGGACTTGCCACATCCCACGTCTGAGGGGATGATGACATTTGGAGTCACATGCTCCTGCATTTCATTTCCATACATGAATATCAACCATGCAGGCGGATTTCAGACAGGGATTTATGCATTTTTTCCCTCTTCTAAACTTAGAGGTAATCAGGAGTCTGTGACACAGGAAGCCATACAGGGCAGAGGCAGGAAGTGGACCCCAAACCTACTCTTCCAGGCCCCAGTGTGAACAGCTGACCTCTAGGCCACAGCCCTGGTTTTGTCCGCTCCCAGTTTGGTTCTCGGCTAATAGTGTTCACATTTTTACATTCAGTGTTTTCATAGGATCACTACATTGTCATAAACCACTAGGAGCTTCAGCTTAAGGTGGCATTGTTATGTTTTTATAAAAGGAATCACAGAGGCCGGGCGCGGTGGCTCACGCCTGTAATCCTAGCACTTTGGGAGGCTGAGGCGGGTGGATCACGAGGTCAGGAGATCGAGACAACGGTGAAACCCCGTCTCTACTAAAAATACAAAAAATTAGCTGGGCGTGGTGGCGGGCGCCTGTAGTCCCAGCTACTCCAGAGGCTGAGACAGGAGAATGGCGTGAACCCGGGAGGCGGAGCTTGCAGTGAGCCGAGATTGCGCCACTGCACTCCAGCCTGGGCAACAGAGTGAGACTCCGTCTCAAAAAAAAAAAAAAAAAGAATCACAGAATAGTCATTTGCCATTATAAATCAGTGATTCACTTTCTGTGTTTAACAGGCTCTTTCCTGCCATCCTTTGCCCTTTAAACATGTCCCAGTAAGAAGGCTAAATAAAGGGCAGGGACATTGCCAGCAGATAACCCAGACTGAGGTGAGGAATAAACACATCCAAGGGAAATGACTATGGCGATTGCTCACGGTGATCGTTTGGATCTTTTAGGTGGCCGTGGTGAAGTCTGATTTGAGCACGTGTGTGTGCCCAAAGAGAACATGGTCCTGGGCCCTGGCCGAGGCTTTGAGATCGCCCAGGGCAGACTGGGCCCCGGCAGGATCCATCACTGCATGAGGCTGATCAGGTTCTCAGAGAGGGCCCTGGCACTCACGAAGGCCCGCGTGAGTGCTTCCTTCCGTGCCCAGCACTGACTCAGAACCACCACCTTCTGCTTTGCTGTCGGACTTCAATTCCTACCTGTTTTCTGAGTGCAGTCCCAGCAGGTGAAGCAAGGTGACATCCTTGCCAAGCAGTTGCGTTTCTGTCTTTGCTTTGCGTCTGCTACTTTGCTGCAGTTTGGATTCAGAGCAGAATGGACCCCACTCTGTCGAGGTGACTTGAAGGGAAAGGCCAGGCTCTATAGCAGCAGAGGGCAAGGTTCCAAGGTGTAAAGGTCATGCTGCTAGCACATTATTAAAAATCAGTCTGGGTGCAGTGGCTCACAGCTATAATCCCAGTGCTTTGGGAGATCTAGGTAGGGGGGTCGCTTGAAGCCAAGCATTTGAGACCAGCCTAGGCAAAAAAGAGAGACTCAGTCTCTACAAAAAAAAAAAATTTTTTTTTTTTTTTGAGATTGAGTCGTGCTCTGTCACCAGGCTGGAGTGCAGTGGCGTGATCTCGGCTCACTGCAACCTCCACCTCCCGGGTTCAAGCAATTCTTCTGCCTCAGCCTCCCGAGTAGCTGGGACTACAGGCGCACACCACCGGGCCCAGCTAATTTTTGTATTTTTAGTAGAGACGGGGTTTCACCATGTCGGCCAGGATGGTCTCAATCTCTTGACCTCGTGATCCACCCGCCTCGGCCTCCCAAAGTGCTGGGATTACAGGCATGAGCCACCATGCCCAGCAAAAAAAATAAAAAGTATTTTTTTGTTTTTTTTTGAGATGGAGTCTCGCTCTGTTGCCCAGGCTGGAGTGCAGTGGCGCGATCTTGGCTCACTGCAACCTCTGCCTCCCAGGTTCACACCATTCTCCTGCCTCAGCCTCCCGAGTAGCTGGGACTACAGGCACCTGCCACCATGCCTGGCTAATTTTTTGTATTTTTAGTAGAGACGGGGTTTCACTGTGTTAGCCAGGATGGTCTCGATGTCACCGTGATAGCCAGGATGGTCTCAATCTCCGACCTCGTGATCCGCCCACCTCGGCCTCCCAATGTGCTGGGATTACAGGTGTGAGCCACCACACCTGGCCAAAAAGAAAAAGCTTTAAGTGCCAGGCATGGTGGCGTGTGTCTGTAGTCCCAGCTACTCAGGAGGCTGAGGCAGAAGGATCACTTGAGCCCAGGCATTTAGGGCTGCAGTGAGCAGTGATCACACCACTGCACTCCAGCCTGGGTGACAGAGTGAGACCCTGTCTCTTTAAAAATAAATAAATAAATAAAAATCAGACACCAGGGAGACCCCATGTTGCTTGTTTTTGTACCTAGGGTTCCATCATCTGGCCTGTACCACCCTCCTCCACAGCACATCCAGAAAACTTTATTCTGCCATGACCCCACCGCCCCCAAAGTTTGGAAACCTAGGTTAAAAGACAGCTGCTGCCAGGACAGGAATTCAAATTGGTGATCATCGATTTCAGAAAGGTGACACAAACCCTGAGACCAAAACCAGTGTCTCACAAGAACTGCTATTGAAAGAACAGAGGCAGTCTGCATTTTTTATTACTGAGCAAACCTGTGATTACACCCTTTTGAGTTAAGACTGACCAGTTATTTTTTCTTTCTAAGTAAAACGCTCCTGTCTATGGACTCAGGTATGGTGCTTCAGCCCCAGGTGGCATTAAATTCAACCTTCTGGCAGAACAATTGGACTGAATGAGTCAGACAGAAGTCTCCAGAAAGTGCATAATATGAACATGGCACCTGTACTGAGGACTTGGTTGGAGTTATTAGGAATCTACAAAAGATTTGCTACAAGGAGGTTCACCACAGTGCTCATTCAAATAGCAAAATTCTGAACAACCTATAAGGCTAACAATGACTGTTGGCCAAATAAACCACAAGATGGCATACAGTGAGACTTTAAATGATGCTGTGGAAATCTATTCCTTAACATGGAGAAATTGTTCACTATATACACTTCAATTTTTTTTAAAAAAGATTGTGGCCAGGTGTGGTGACTCACTCCCAGCACTCTGAGAGGTCAAGGCAGGCAGATTGCTTGAGCCCAGGAATTTGAGACTAGCCTGGGCGATATGGCAAAACCTCATCTCTATAAAAAATAAAAAATAAGGCTGGGCACGGTGGCTAACGCCTGTAATCTCAGCACTTTGGGAGGCCAAGGCGGGCGGATCGCTTCAGGTTAGGAGTTTAAGACCAGCCTCGCCAACATGGTGATACCCCGTCTCTACTAAAAATACAAAAGTTAGCTGGGCGTGGTGGCACGTGCCTGTAATCCAGCTACTTGAGAGGCTGAGGCAGGAGGATCACTTGAATCCAGGAGGTGGAGGTTGCAGTGAGCTGAGATTGCGCAACTGCACTCCAGCCGGGGTGACAAAGCAAGACTCCGTCTCAAAAATTAAAATTAAAATTAAAAAATTAAAAATATTAGCCAGGTGGGGCTGGGCGTGGTGGCTCACACCTGTAATTCCAGCACTTTGGGAGGCCAAGGTGGGCAGATCACCTGAGGTTGGGAATTCGAGTCCAGCCTGACCAACATGGAGAAACCCTGTCTCTACTAAAAATATAAAATTAGTCGGGTGTGGTGGTGCATGCCTGTAATCCCAGCTACTCGGGAGGCTGGGGCAGGAGAATCGCCTGAACCGGGGAGGTGGAAGTTGTGGTGAGCCGAGATCGCACCATTGCACTCCAGCCTGGGCAACAAGAGTGATACTCCATCTCAAAAAAAAAAAAATATTAGCCAGGTGTGGTGGCATGCATTTATAGTCCTAGCTACTCAGGAGGCTGAGGTGGGAGGACCTCCTGAGCCTGGGAGGTCAAGGCTGCAGCAACCTGTGACTGTGCCACTGCACTGCAGCCTGAGTAACAGAGCAACACCCTGTCTGGGAAAAAAAAAAAAAACAGAAACAAAAACAGGCTGTTAGCTTTGATGAAAAATAATTTTTTCTTGTTGTTGTTGTTGTTGTTGTTGTTGTTGTTGTTTTAAGCAGGCTGGCCAGGTGCTGTGGCTCACTCCTGCAATCCCAGTACTTTGAGAGGCCGAGGCAGGCAGATCACCTGCGGTCAGGAGTTCGAGACCAGCCAGGCCAAAATTGTGAAACACCCCATCTCTATTAAAAAAACACAAAAATTAGCCAGGTGTGGTGGCAGGCACCTGTAATCCCAGCTACCTGGGGGGCTGAAGCAGAAGAATCACTTGAAACTGGGAGGTAGAGGTTGCAGTGAGCCGAGATCGTGCCACTGCACTCCAGCCTGGACAACAAAAGCGAAACTCTGTCTCAAACAAACAAAAAGGCTACAAAATAATATATAGAGTGTGGCTCCCGTTTTTGGAAAAAATAAGTATATATAAAACAAGTATAGAAGGATAGAGGAGAATATCCACCAAATATTAACTAGAGGTGACTAGATGGTGGGATTCTAGGTGTTCTTACTGTCTTCTCTTTTTGTTCTGAAAACGGGTAGTTTTTCTGTCATGAGATAAATTATTTGTGAAGATTGTTTTTAGTAAAAAAAAAAAAAAACTAGGCTGGGTATGGTGGTTCATGCCTATAATCCCAACACTTGGGGAGACCAAGGCAGGAGGATTGCCTCAGTCTAAGAGTTTGAGACCAGTCTGGGCAATGTAGTGAGACCTTGTCTCTACAAAAAATTGAAAAGTTAGCTAGATGCGGTGGTTCTTGCCTGTGGTCCCAGCTACTCAGGAGGCTGAGGTAGGAAGATTGCTTGAGCCCGGGAGGTGGAGGTTGCAGTGAGCCAAGATCACGCCACTGCTCTCCAGCATGGGCAACAAAGTGAGACCCTGTCTCCAAAAAAATAATAAAAAAAGAAGGAAAAAGAATAAATAAAACAAGAGAAAAAAAGGAATACTTAGAACCTTTTCTGATGCCTTGTGACTTTCAGAATTTAAAATCCCCATTGCAGATAAGGCAACCCATGGCGGAAGGCCAGGAGCGAGACAGGGGGCTGAGGGGACCTTGCTCCCATTGGAGCTGCAGGGCGGGAAGGGGTGCTGCGGTCAGCAGAGGGCACCCTTCACCTGCGCCGTGTGCAGTGCCTGCAGTCACTCCCTCATTCCCATGTAGCCTTGGGCCAGATGCTGGCTCAGATCTGTAATCGCTTCTGTCTGGTAGCCAGGCCTGCCCAGATGTGCAGTGGCTGAAATAAAGGGTTCTTGGAAGCAGTTTGTTACAGGCACCTTGTAACAGTTTGTGGGCTGTGGCTGGCTGTGGCGCATGTGAAGGTTGTGTGTCAGACCTACTCCCTGGAAATGGCCCATGGCTGCACGCAGGCACCTTGGCTGAGAAGCTGCATGGTCCTGCTTTCACTCTCCTCCCCTGCCCTGTCCTCTCTGCTTCCACCTAGCTCTGCAGGCCACCAGCCCCTGCCTCTCATGGCCACCCCCAGCCCAGCGTGTCCTCAGCCCCACATCTCCTGTGTTGACAGGTGAAGTCCCGCGTGGCCTTTGGGAAGCCCCTGGTGGAGCAGGGCACAGTGCTGGCAGACATCGCGCAGTCACGCGTGGAGATTGAGCAGGCACGGCTGCTGGTGCTGAGAGCTGCCCACCTCATGGACCTGGCAGGAAACAAGGTAGGGGCAGAGGCACAAGGGGGCCTCCCAGAGGCAGAGATTCTTCCTCCTCATTCAGCAAAGCATGAGAGCTTGGCTTCTTGACATTAGAAACTTTATTTCACCTCTACTTGGAGCTGTTTGGGCAATTTTTCAAAAATTGAAAAGGCACAAGAAGAGAGGACTGGCCTTTGTGTTTTACTGACCTGGTGAGCTGCTTAGTCCAAGGCAGTGGGTCTGATGGGGCCACAGGGCCCCTGGGCGGCCCTGGACTCCCAGGGCCATTGGTGGAGGTGTTGGGCAACCTGAGTAAGGCAGGGAAAAGGGACCCTCTACTGGCTTTCATCTGAATATTGAATTAACAGAAATAGAAGCTTATTTTCAAGTGTGACATTAGTCATTCACTAAGGCTCTTTTTAACCTTTTATTTATTTATTTTTTGAGACAGGGCCTCGCTTTGTAGCCAGGCTGGAATGCAGTGGTACATCATGGCTCACTGAAGCCTCAGCCTCCCAAATAGCTGGGACTCCAGGCACACACCTCCATGCCCAGCTAATTCTTTATTTTTTGTAGAGACTGGGTCTCACCATGTTGCCCAGGCTAACTAAGGCTCTTTCTAAGTGCTTGTGATGACCAAGTACAATGCCATGTTGACCTTGCTTTGTCCAGCTTTCTGTGGGGCAGCCTCCACCCCCACCCAAGATCCTCAGCCATCAGGGACCAACCCAGGCTCACAGTTCCTGGTTCTTTGACACTGGCGTGCTAGATATGATGGAGGCTGCTGAGTGTCTCCCTTGAACACCCTGCCCCAGGGCAGATCACTGTAGCTCGGTTTCCTAGATCCCTGACTGGCCTTGGTCCACTGCTACTTAGAGGCAGAGCTGGCCATGACCCTGAGCAAAGCACAGGCCCCTCCCCTTGTCCTTTCAGTGTGTGCTGGCTGTGTTCCCCATCATCTGGGAAGACAGCCACATTCTCCCAGCACTTGCTTCACATCTTGTGATACAAGATAGTAGTTGCCAACATGGCTCCCTTCATCCCTGGGTGCTGTCTGGCTGTACACCAGGCAGGGGCAGCCTCACCCAGCTCACATCAGCGAGACCCTGGGGCCTCTGTTGTGGACCCTGGTGTTTGACTTCCTCCTGGGAATCTGATCATTCTTCTAAGCTTTCCGCCTTCTGGTCTTTTTTGTGGTTTGGTTTTTTGTTTTGTTTTTGAGAGACGGAGTCTTGCTCTGTCGCCCAGGCTGGAGTAGAGTGGCACGATCTCAGCTCACTGCAACCTCTGCCTCCCGAGTTCAAGCAGCTCTCCTGCCTCAGTTTCCCAAGTACCTGGGACTACAGGCATGCACCACCACGCCCAGCTAATTTTTGTATTTTTTAGTAGAGACTGGGTTTCACTATGTGTTGGCCAGGTTGGTCTGGAACTCCTGACCTCAGGTGATCTGCCCGCCTCAACCTCCCAAAGTGCTGGAATTACAGGCCTGAACCACCGCCCCTGGCCTTTGTTTGTTTTTGAAGAGGGGATCTCACTCTGTTGTCCAGGCTTGAGTGCAGTGTTGCAGTCTCAGCTTACTGCAGCCCCAACTTCCCAGACTCAAACAATCCTCTCACCTCAGCCTCCCGAGTAGCTGGGACTACAAGCATATGCCACCACACCTGTTAGTTTTTGTATTTTTAGTAGAGATGGGGGGTGGGGGGTCTCACTCTGCCACCCAGGCTGCCCTCTGGTATTTTATAATCGCATCTCCTCCTCCATACAGGCTGCAGCCTTGGATATAGCCATGATTAAAATGGTTGCCCCGTCCATGGCCTCCCGAGTGATTGATCGTGCGATTCAGGTGAGCACAGACCAGACAGTTGACTTATTTGAACCATCAATACCAGATGCCACACTCTCCTGTTTTCAGCCACCCAGCCTCCCATAGACCCTGGCAGATGCCCTGTGTCACCCACTCACCATGCATGCAACTTTCCTTTTCTTCAGAATGACCCAGCAAGGTGGGGGGTGCCATCCTACCCCCATTTTGAATGTGAGGAAACAGGCACAGAAAAGTGAAGTAACTTGTCCAGGTCACTGAGCTTACAAGTAGCTGACCTCAAATTCACGTGAACTTGGGTTTTCATAAGCCCAGAGCCCAGGCTCTTTCCCATGCAGGGAGGCAGCCTCCTCAGATCCTAACCCCCGGCCCCAGCACAGGGCAGAAGGCACCTGCAGGGTGGGCCTGGGGAGTCTGGAGGCCGTGTGATGGCGGGTGTGGCCCCACGGAAGCCCTCTGGAATATTACTGATTGTATCACATAGGTGCCACAGGGGAAGTCCGGGAAGATGGTTATTATGGGCCATCAAGAGCAGGCTATCATTCCTGGGGCTCTCAGAGACAAGGGCTGACCCAGGGCCGCCTCCCTCCACCCTGTGTCTGCCAGGCCTTCGGAGCGGCGGGCCTGAGCAGTGACTACCCACTGGCTCAGTTCTTCACCTGGGCCCGAGCCCTGCGCTTTGCCCACGGCCCTGACGAGGTGCACCGGGCCACGGTGGCCAAGCTAGAGCCGAAGCACGGCATTTAGAGCCTTGGGGCTGCACTGGCCCAATGTCCTGGCTGGACCAGCCGTGCCCAGATCTGTCACTGATGTGCCTTGAAAGATCCAGTGTTTGTGGCTCCTGCACCCTGCTCAGCAGCTCTGTCCTGGGACAGTCAGGGTGGACTCAGGCTTTCTGGTTCTCCACAGAAGATGTCTCTGCAAGAAGCCTGGAGTCTGTTTCAGGCCAGGAGGAGGGGATTTGCTGAGGGCCAAGGGGGTTCTGGGACAGAGTCTGGAAAGCTGGTCTTCAAGCTCTCAGTCCCAGCCTGGGTAGGCACTGTCACTTCACTTCAGCCTTTCAGTCCCTCTCTCTCTGCCTGGAATCTGGACACATTTTGGGAGGCCTCCCAAGGCTGTGGGACATGCTTGCTCTGGCAGCTGCAGGGTTCCTGTCTGGCCTCCCTGGTGAGCAGAGGGGCGGCCACGACGGGTGGTAGCCTAGAGACCCAGGGCCTGGGTGCCTGGGAAAATGGAATGCGACCCACATTGTAAAGCCACTGGCATCTGATTATCTCCATTTGAACACACAGCACAGAACAATAATTTAAATGTTATTTTGGAAAGGGGTTTTGGGGACACAGAAGAATAAGAAGGCACATCTCAGAGGCTTTGTGGACTTTCTGTGTCATACAAAGAGAATCGAGTGGAGAGGTTCCTTCAGCGCCTTCGTGCCTCCTCCCGCCTGTGTTTCCTCGAGGTCCAAGCCACCATCTCAGCCCCATACATGCTGGGAGCGCAGAGGCCACGGGTCCTATAAGTCCCGAGTTGGCTGCCTTCCCTCACTATGTAGCCCGCGGCTCTGTGCTCATACATACTTCACCCAGGACCTGGCATGTGAGGCCCCTGCAGCCTCCCCCTGCTCCATAGTCAGAATATCTGGGGGAAGGGGAGGTGGTGGCCCATTCACCATTACACTTTGGAATACAATCTCTCTTCTCTGAGGAGAGTGGAAATGCTTACTCACTTGCAGTCTGAGCTTCTTGAGAAACCCCGCGACATGCAGAGGTGAGCCAGGGGCAGTGAGGACCCAGCCTGCTCGTCTCATAACTCGTGGTGGGGTAGCCAAAACTTGTCTCAGGTTAGACCAGATGGGCAGGGACCATCCCCCGCCGGCTGCCACATTGCAGAGGTGACCCTGTGGGAACTGCCTTCCCTGAGAATGGCCAGCCAGGACTGCGCCCCTACAGGATCAGCACCACGAGGGGCCCGTGAATGGGCTCCTCAGACCCATGTGCCCGGGGGTCTGGGGAGGCAGGTCCCCCTTCACCACACTTGAGAAACTGCTTGTTGCTCAAGGAAGTTAAACCCCAAACAAATGCCTGTCACAACGCCAGCCACACTGGCCAGGAGCCCACTGCCAAGCTGGCAGGAGCACAGCAGCTGAGTGCTCCCTCAGGCTCTGGGAGGAGGGGTTTTCTTTAAAAAAAAGGAAGTGGTCCTGGCCTGGCCTGTCTCGTGGGCCTAAGAATGTCTTTTGTGGCCTCTGAGGTTAACCTTGCCTGTTCAGTAATGTGGCTGCAGAGAGGAAAATGGGAGTTGGGCTGTGGGCACCCCCATATCTCCCTCAGATCCTCTGCCTCGAGGGCTAGAGGCCCTGGGGGCCCCGGGAATGCTGCCTGCAGACAGGCAGGTCCCCGCAGGCCCTCCACCTCTGCTAGATCATTCTGCCCACCACTGTTGAGGGAGCCTCAGCTCTGGGCCCGGCAAGAGTCCAGGCCTTGCGGAATGTGCAAGAAAACAAAACAGGCCAACTGCTGGCCTTTGGGGGTTTGCATCTCAAGTAGGGGATGGCGGTTAGTGCCCTGGAGGCCTGGGCTTGTGATGGGGCAAGCACTGCTGGGGCTGGAGGCTGAGTGGAGGACTCTTTCCAGAAGAGGTGTCTCAGCCAAACCTGCCTAACAAGAAGAAAGGGCAGGCTGGGCGCCACGGGTCACACACGTAATGCCAGCACTTTGGGAGGCCAGATGGCATCTGGATGCCAAGATCTGTGCTCGCCAGGGCCTGATTTCGGATACTGTCAGATCATTCCACAACAATCCTACAGAAGCTGCAAAGAGACACTTCCAGGCAACTTGTCTGGGCAGGGCCCCTTCAAGACAGCAGCTGGGAGTGACACCGAAAGAACAGGCTCCAGTGATCTCTGCTGCTTGTACCCATCATAAGTCCCCTGGGGTTGTCAGTCACCACCCAGGGCTTCAGAGTTCCCCAGGGATGCCTGGGGTGTGCCAGGGCTGTCACTCAGAGACTCCTCTTGTTGGTATTTCTGCTGCCCTCCCTGCTGCGACATGGGTACAGATTTCTCCCCTTCATCCATTTTACCAAAATGGATGCGCGTTGGGACAGGTGAGTCCTGGACTCCAGCGGCCTGGGGCCCACACCTGCAAGTAACCTGGGACAGGGTTTCTTTTAATCAAGTTGACTGAGTGGAGAAATGGCCCAGGGGATTTTCTATCCTATCAGTGTTAGACGGATGACACAGTGGTGAAGAGCTGTCAGAGGTAAAGGCGGACACCGAAGTGGTAGGGACAGGTTTTATTCATTTTTCTGAGACAGAGTCTCACTCTGTTGCCCAGGCTGGAGTGCACTGTGCCATCTTGGCTCACTACAACCTCCACCTCCTGGGTTTAAGCAGTTCTCCTACCTCAGCCTTCCGAGTAGCTGGGATTACAAGCATAAGCCACCGTGCCTGGCTAATTTTTGTATTTTTAGTAGAGACAGGGTTTTGCCATGTTGACCAGGCTGGTCTTGAACTCCCGACTTCAAGTGATCTGCCTGCCTCAACCTCCCAAAGTGCTGGGATTACAGGCGTGAGCCACCGCGCCCAACAGGGACCGGTTTTAATCAGTCATAAGCCATTGCCTTAGAGAGCAGGGCCCAGTGGGAACTGAGCTCCACTTGGATTTGTGCGGAGGTGATGGGAGGGGTGGTGGTTGGCAGGGGGGCTCAGGAGTCAGGAAGGGGAACTATAGAGAGCAGGAAGGAGCGTGGTTGGCGTGACACCCGTCTGGGTTTGCTAACTGGTGCTTAGGGTTAGGCTCCTGCCCTCCCTCGGAGGCTGGGGGACAGGGTCCATCTTCTAGTGTTGCTGGAACAAACAGTAACTTCTTTCAGCAGCTTTGGGCTTTCTCAGGCAGGTACGGGCATCCCGCGGATGTGGTCTTGAAATGTTGGACACCATGTAACTGTTAAGTCTTTTCATGGGAGTATGGGGATGTGGACTTAAGCATTTGTGTTGAAAGTCTGCAGTTTTTATAGGCCAAGTTTGAGGTCTAGCAGAGATGGGAGCTCAGAGGGAGGCTGGTGAGAATGTGGTCAAGGAGAGAATTTTTGTCAGGACTGTGGCTCTGGATTCAAATGGGCCAAATTGAAATGAGTTTAAATCCTGGCTCTGTGACAGAGTAGCTGGGCAACCTTGGGAAACGTTCCTTCATCTTAGAGACTTAGATCTCTCGTTTTACTTATTTATTTATTTAAATTTTTTTTAGAGACGGAGGTCTCACCATGTTGGCCAGGCTGGTCTCAAACTCCTGAGCTCAAGCAGTCCTCCTACCTCGGCCTCCCAAAGTGCTGGGATCATAAGCATGCGCCACCACACCTGGCCAGACTTCTCATTTGAAAAATGAGACCAGTCCTTGCCTCCCAGAATCACCTGAGGATTAAATGGGATGATGTGTGGCTTACCATAAGCCACAGCACACACCAGCTGTTCACGTGTGGCTGGAGTCAGGAGCGGGACCGGCTAAAGAGGAGGTGGCTGTGCTCACATTGGGGTGCAAGCATGTGGGGCCTCATCTGGGCTGAGGACTAGCCTGGACCACCTAAGATGCCATGCTTCTCACACTCAACTAGCAAAGGAATGCCCCTGAGATCGGGTTAAAATGCAGAGTGTGGTGCGGTGGGCCTGCCTTCCTAACACACTTGCAGGTCATGCTCCTTGTTTTGGGACCCACTTTGAGAAGCGAGTGTGAGAAAGGCTTGACTTCCCTAACCTGATCCCCAGGGGAGGCAGAATGAGCAGACACCGCCTGGCTGGAATCATAAGAGCTACTGGGTATTTAGTACCTACCAGGTACCAAGAACTATCTGTATATTATTATTATTATTGTTTTTTGAGACAGAGTCTCACTCTGTTGTGCAGGCTGGAGTGCAGTGGTACGATCTCAGCTCACTGCAGCCTCTGCCTCCCGGATTCCAGTGATTTTCCTGTCTCAGCTTCCTGAGTAGCTGGGACTACAGGCACGTACCACCACGCCTGGCTAATTTTTGTAATTTTAGTAGAGACGGTTTCACCATGTTGGCCAGGCTGGTCTTGAACTCCTGACAGGTGATTGACCCGCCTCAGCCTCCTAAAGTGCTGGGATTACAGGCATGAGCCACTGAGCCTGGCCGGTTATTTTGAACCCTGTAACAATTGGCAGACCCTTTTATTCTGCCCCTGCTAGAGATGAGGAGACAGAGGTTCAAAGGAGTTGCTCAACTTGCTTAAGATCACACAGCTTGTCAGTGAATTCAAACCTAAATTCAGAAGATCCCAGAGCTCTTTCTACTCCATGGCATGGATCGTTAAGATCACCTCTGAGAGGTACTGGCCTCCTCACCTAGGAAAGGAGGAAGATGATGAGGCTTATGTCACCAAGGAGAGCATGCTGTGCCCTCAAGAAGTGCATGAGCTTGTGTGATGCTTCCAGAATAATCTCCGGGATGCCCCCCTGACTGCCTCTTAGGGGGTCAGGCTCCATGAGGGGGTGTCTGCCCTGTGGTCCTGGCTGCATGTGGGGTGTTGAGCCAGCTGTGTGTCCGAGAGAGAGAGAGAGAGAGTGCGTGTGTGTGTGTGTGTGTGTGTGTACATATGCAAACAAGGAGGGCAGAGCTGGGGCTCAGGGCTGACCACATTTTTCCTCCTACCTGTGAGGGCAGATGTCTGACTGTGTTTTGTTTTGTTTTGCTTTTGAGACGGAGTTTTGCTCTTGTTGCCCAGGCTGGAGTGCAATGGCATTATCTCGGCTCACCGCAACCTCCGCCTCTCGGGTTAAAGCGATTCTCCTTCCTCAGCCTCCCAAGTAGGTGGGATTACAGGCATGCACCACTACACCTGGCTAATTTTGTGTTTTTAGTAGAGACGGGGTTTCTCCATGTTGGTCAGGCTGGTCTAGAACTCCCAACTTCAGATGATCCGCCCGCCTCGGCCTCCCAAAGTGTTGGATTACAGGCTGAGCCACTGCCCCCAGCCAGATGTCTTCCTGTTAAAATGGGGCTTTAAATTCCTCACCTAACATCGTTTGCAACAACAACAACAAAGAGCTTCCATAGACAGAGTCAGTGTCCCAGAACGGGGACTAAACAACCAAACATCTAGAATCTCACCAGTCAGTGACCCTGAAGGAGACCTCAGTCACCGCCTTTGTTAGAGAGCAAGTGGAACTAGGGTTTTTTTAAGCCTGAGAGCACATCAGTTGTGCCCTAACAATGAAAGGTTTCAGAGTAGTTGAAAGCTAAGAATTTGAATATCTTAGAGGAAGTTACGTGGCTTGAGGGGCTTCCACCGAAGATTTTAGCACCGTGAGAATGCCTGTGCTTCTGCCAGCCCCATTCCTGCCAGTGAGCCCACAGACAAGGGGCGATGAAGAACCAGGAAAAGATGGAAAGAAACGTGGAAGAGAGGAAAGCCTCAGACTGTCAGGGCGAAATCTAGGTTGAGAGTTAAGTTTTAGTTCATGCTTTGGAGAGACTGAGCCACAAGGAGCCATAATTACATTAGAGTTTCAGCACATCCAGGTGATCTTGGTCTGCAGAATTTGGTTGAGGACTGTGTGAAAGCAGTTGAGGCCGAATGTGGTGGCTCACACCTGTAATCCCAGCATTTTGGGAGGCCGACGTGGGTGGATCACTTGAGGCCAGGAGTTTGAGACCAGCCTGGCTAACATGGCAAAACCCTGTCTCCACTAAAAATACAAACATCAACCAGGCGTGGTGGTGCATGCCTGTAATCCCAGCTACTTGGGAGGCTTGAAGCAGGAGAATTGCTTGAACCCAGGAGGCAGAGGTTGCAGTGAACTGAGATGGTACCACTGCACTGCAGCTTGGGCAACAGAAAGAGACTCCGTCTCAAAAAAAAAAAAAAAAAAAAAGCAGCTAAGGAAGGCTACTATGGTCACAAAAGACTTCCCAGAAGATGGGACTTGGGTTGGATCTTGATAGGGAAGATTTCCATAAGGAGAGAAGGCAGGACATGGGTGGAACAGCTGCACCAACAGTAGGGCACCAGGGATGAGAGAGCTGCTGGTTAGGATTATGGTGAGCACCACAGACCGCAGACAAACCAGAATAAACGAACCTGTGGACCAGCGTGTCCTGCACTGAGATACACACCACGCACGCCAGCAGGGACAAAGCACGTTGCCCATGCGGTATCGATGTATGTGAATGTGGATAAGTCAGCTCATTTTCTCCTTCCCCTCCCCACAACCAAGTTTACTGCTGCTCCTGGCTCCCCCATCTTGGGGAACAGCACATAGTAAGAACTTCAGCACCCCCTCCACTCCTCTCTCGCCCTCATCTCCACACAGCTACCTGTCAATTCCACCTTCACACACTCTCTGCCAACTGAGCCCTCCTCATCTCTCTGCCTCTGGCCTGCCTCCCCTCTACAACTGAGTTTCCATGCAGTTCTCAGAGGAATCCCTCGAAGGCACATGTGCAACCTCATCACTTCCAGGCTGAAAGATCTTGGTTAAGAGAAATATTAGTACAAGCTATTAAGACTTAGGAGGCGGCTGGGCATGGTGGCACATGCCTGTAGTCTCAGCATTTTGGGAGGCCAAGGTGGGCCGACTGCTTGAGCCCAGGAGTTCAAGACCAGCATGGGCAACATAAAGAGACCCTATCTCTACAAAAAAAAAAGAAAAAAAAATTAGCTGGTGCCTTAGTCTGTTTTCATGCTGCTGATAAAGACATACCTGAGACTGGGCAATTTACAAAAGGGGTTTAGGCCAGGCGCGGTGGCTCATGCCTGTAATCCCAGCACTTTGGGAGGCCAAGGCACGAGGATCACCTGAGGTCAGGAGTTCGAGACTAGCCTGGCCAACATGTTGAAACCCCGTCTCTACTAAAAAATACAAAAATTAGCCAGGTGTGGTGGCACGTCTGTAATCCTAGCTACTTGGGAGGCTGAGGAAGGTGAATCACTTGAATCTGGGAGGCAGAGGTTACAGTGAGCCAAGATCGCACCACTGCACTGCAGCCTGAGTGACAGAGCAAGACTCTGTCTCAAAAAAAAAAGAAAAGAAGTTTAATGGACTTATAGTTCCACATAGCTGGGGAGGCCTCACAATCATGGCAGAAGGCAAGGAGGAGCAAGTCACGTCTTACATGAACGGCAGCGGGCAGAAAAAGAGCTTGTGCAGGGAAACTCCTGTTTTTAAAACCATCAGATCTCGTGAGACTCATTCACTATCAAAAGAACAGTGCAGTAAAGACCTGCCCCCATAATTCAGTCACCTCCCACCAGGTTCTTCCCACAACATGTGGGAATTGTGGGAGTTACAATTCTAGATGAGATTTGGGTAGGGACGCAGTGAAACCATATCAGTCAGGCATGGTGGCATGCACCTGTAATCACAACTACTCAGGAGGCTGAGGTGGGAGGATCAATTGAGCCTGGGAGGTCGAGGCTGCAGCGAGTTGTGATTGTGCTACTGCACTCCAGCCTGGGTGACAGTGAGACCCTGGTCTTGGGGAAAAAAAACAAAAAGACTCAGGAGAAAGCTACAGTGATGAAAACAGTGTTGTACTGGCACAGGAATACAGACATCAATGACACAGAATATACAGTAGTTCAGAAATAGCTACTTACAGGCACTTAGTAGTAAAAAGATGACTGGCAGGATGTATTTGTGCCATATATGATAGACAAAATGTTAATTGCCTGGATACATATAAAGCACCTACAAATCAATTTCAGAAAGACCAACAATCCAATAGAAAAGTGAGCTAGAGACATGAGCAGCTAGTTCATAGCGGAGGAAACCTGCATGACTTCATCTAGGCAGAGATGCTCAAGCTCACTCGTAAAAGAGAAGCAAATTAATGTGGTAGTGAAATACCACTTTTTCGTCTCTCAGATTAGCAAAGCTAAAAAAAAAATCCTGAAACTTCTACTGGTGAGGGTGTAAGGAAACTCAGACATGACAGGGAGTGGGGCATAAATTAATCAAACTTCTTTAGAGGGTAATATATCTGTATTTAAATTGTAAATATTCTTTGTTCCATTTCTACTAATTTCTTTCTTTTCTTTTCTTTCTTCTTTCTTTCTTTTTTTTTTTTTTTTTTTTGAGACGTAGTCTCACTCTATCACCCAGGCTGGAGTTCAGTGGCACGATCTCAGCTCTTGGCTCACTGCAACCTCCATCTCCCAGATCCAAGCAATCTCCTGCCTCACCTTCTGGAGTAGCTGGGATTACAGGCACTGCCACCATTCCTGGCTAATTGTGTGTGTGTGTGTGTGTGTGTGTGTGTGTGTGTGTGTGTGTAGTAGAGACAGGGTTTCACCATGTTCGCCAGGCTGGTCTCGAACTCCTGACCTCAAGTGATCCACCCGCCTCAGCTTCCCCCCAGAGTGCTGGGATTACAGGCACGAGTCACCGTGCCAGCCCCATTTCTATTAATTTCTTAAGCAAATCAAGAACATACATTGTGGCATTGTTTGTAGTGGCAAAAGATTGGAAACAACCTAAATGTCCATCATAGGAAATTCATGAAATAAAACTACCTCATGTATCCAGAGGAATACCATGGAACTGTTGAAGAGAATGGGGACATAGTCCTTGTGTGCTGTGACAAAACGATCTCCATACACAGTATTAAGGGAAAAAAAGTGCGGTGGCTCACGGTGGCTTGCACGGTGGCTCACGCCTCTAATCCCAGAACTTCGGGAGGCCGAGGTGGGCGGATCACCTAAGGTCAGGAGTTAGAGACCAGCCTGACCAATATGATGAAACCCCATCTCTACTAAAAATACAAAAATAACCAAGTGTGGTGGCATGCGCCCGTAATCCCAGCCACTTGGGAGGCTGAGACAGGAGAATCGTTAGAACCTGGGAGGTGGAAGTTGCAGTGAGCCCACATGGTGCCAGCCTGGCCAACAAGAGTGAAACTCCATCTAAAAAAAAAAAACGCAGGGTGCCCTTGGGAAGGGGAAGTGGGGCTTGCATGGCTGAATTCAGAGAAGGAAGGGAGTCTTGCTTATCAGATTATCTCTGCAGCTGATCTCCAAACCTATTTCCCTTCTTCCTGGCACACAAGGCCACTCATTTCCCAGACTCTTTTGCATGGAGGCATGGTTGTGTGATTGAAATCGAGCCAGGCGAGCAGGCTCAGACCACAGAAACCTCCCATGGGCCACCCTCCATGCCTTTTCTTCCTCTGGTTTGTGTGGAATGGTGTTGAGCCCCTAGGGCGACTTTGGTGGAATCTGGTGTTGAAATCAGACTCCCGCCGCCAGGTGCGGTGGCTCACTCCTGTAATCCCAGCACTTTGGGAGGCCGAGGCAGGCGGATCACGAGGTCAGGAGATCGAGACCATCCTGGCTAACACGGTGAAACCCTGTCTCTACTGAAAATACAAAAAATTAGCCGGGCGTGGTGGCGGGCGCCTGTAGTCCCAGTTACTCGGGAGGCTGAGGCAGGAGAATGGTGTGAACCCGGAGGCAGAGCTTGTAGTGAGCTCAGATCGCGCCACTGCACTCCAGCCTGGGCGACAGAGCGAGACTCCATCTCAAAAAAAAAAAAAAAAGAAGCAAATCATGCAAATCATACTGTTCTAAACTCTGAACCACTGCTTCCAAGACCCTCCCTGCCCTGGCCCTGGCCGCCTCTCTCCCCTTGTTAATTGGGCTCCCTTCATTCTTTCCATTTCTCTAACACGTGCCAGGTGGTCCCATCTCCTGGCCTTTGCCCTTGCTGTTCCCTGTCATCATTCAGGTCTCACTTGTCATTTCCTGACCGTGGTACTTATAAAAGCAGTGCCGTCTGCCCCATCCATGTCATCTCGTTCATCTCCTTCACCTCCGAAATGATCTCGCTTTTGGGTTTACGGCCGGTCTTTTCCCCTGGAGCATCAGCCGGGGAGGTCAGGGTCGCCCTGGCTCGGGCCTGTTCACATTGGGGTCAAAGGCACACATTGGGGGCTCAACCAAGGCGAGCTGCGTTCGCAGGGCCGGGTCTTTCCGCACAGGCGGAGGGCGGTGGCGGGCGCGGAGGCGTCGCGCGAGCCGGGAGGCAGCCACGGGCCGGGGGCTGGGGGTACCTGTCGCCACCCGCTCCGCCAGCATCAGCTGCGCGCCAAAGCCCGAGGATGGGGAGAGGCGGCCCCGCCCCCCGGCCCGCCCCCCGGCCCGCCCCCATCTTTCCATTGGCGGCCGCGCGGGGCGGGGGCGGGGTCGGCTCAGTGACCCTGAGCCCCTAGCTCCGCACTCGGTCGCTCGCTGTCCGCTAGCCCGCCGCGATGTTGCGCGCTGCCGCCCTCTTCGGGCCCCGCCTGGGCCGCCGCCTCTTGTCAGCTGCCGCCACTCAGGCCGTGCCTGCCCCCAACCAGCAGCCCGAGGTCTTCTGCAACCAGGTGAGCCCACCGGCCAGGCTCGCTCTTTGTTCTCCGGCCCGAGTCCCCGCAGGCCCCTAGGAAGGCCCCGCGCCGCTGTGGGCCCCAGTGTACCCATCCGGGGCTCGAGGAGTTTGCAGAGGCTGACCTGGAAGCACATCTGCCCCTTCCTCTCCTGCAAGCATTTTAGCCCCTTCACCGCCTCTGACAGTCCCCGTCCCAATTCCCCGTGACTTGGGCCCCCTCTCCGTCTTCGCCCAGCCTCGGTCTGTTTTCCAGCGCCAACTCGGGGGGTTCCGTTCTCCCCATGATCCTTGGCTTTCGGGTCTCCGCAGGGTCCCCATCCTCACCCACTCAGAAGACGCGGCCAAGTCCCTCTTTGCTGGAACTTTTCTGTCTTTCCCTTAGTCATCCCCTTTACCCCCTGACTCATGCCGTCATCCAAAGAGTTCAAAAGGAAAAACCAGGAAAGAGGTGATTTGCAGCCACGTTCTCCAGTTCACCACAGGCGAGGCCACGCCAGTGGGCGCTAGGCTGCTTCCATTGCTGGGAGTAGGGAATCCTGGAGGACCTTCGGCCCCAGGGAGCCGACCGCAAGCGGTGTCCGCGGCTTCCAACGCCGGCTTCGACCAAACCAAGGAGGAGCTTTCCAGGATAAAACCGATTCCCGTGGTCCATTTATTGATTGCTCAATCAGTAATACTTTGGAATATTTTTTCTTTTGATCTTTGAGTTCGGTTAAAGTTCTAGACTTCACAGAGGCTGAAACTGGTTATGAAAGAGTTTGTTTTGTTTGTGCCAGTGCATGTTGGCTGCCTTCTCTGACTTAAGCTTTTTCTCCTATAAATGGAAAAGGGCTCTGAGGGTGAGGTTCACACAGGCCCTCATCAACCAGTCGCTTCATAGTTAATCACAGCTCCTGTCCTCTCTGCACAGCCTTTGTGCCTGGCAGTGTTCTAAGTGTCTACCTGTTTTGCAATTTAAGGTAATTTTTACAACAGCCTCAGTAGGTAGGGACTGTAATTCTCCATTTTATAGATGAAGAGACTGAGTCACAAAGAGGTTTAGTGACTCACCTAAAGACCAAAGTCAGTGGCATAGCTGGGGTTCACAGCTGAACTTCCAGGAGTAAGCCCCTAACCAGGAGCAATCTTCCCTCCTTGGCCTCCCAAAGTGCTGGGAGTACAGGCGTGAAGCACTGAACTAAAGAGAGAACTGACAGGCAATTAAGGATGGATTTCCTAAGGCTAGGTGTGGTGGCTCACAGCTGTAATCCCAGCACTTTCGGAGGCCAAGGTGGGAAGATTGCTTAACCCCAGGAGTTCAAGACCAGCCTGGGCAACATAGCCAAACCCCATCTCTACAAAAACTTAAAAAAATTAGCTGGACATGGTGGTGAGCGCCTGTAGTCCCAGCTACTTGGGAGGCTGAGGCAGGAGGATTGCTTGAGCCAAGGAGTTCGAGGCTTCAGTGAGCTTTGATCTTGCCACTGCACTCCATCCTGGGCAACCCTGCAAGTATACATAGGCACCGTACAGAAATGTTCATTGCAACTTCTTTTATGTCAGTAAAAGCTTAGGAAATAAGCCAGCTTGAGCTCCATTGGGAAATAGATGAACACCTATGTTACAGTTATAGGAGGGAATAATCCTCTGCATGTAGCAGTTACAAATCATTGGCTCAACCTGTACAAATAATGTATCTCAAAAACATGTCAAGGAGGAAAAATGTCCGGCACTCTACACCATATGAAACCATGAAAACTGTACAAAACAAAACTTTATATTGCATATAGATAGACAAATCTCCATAAAAAGTATGTAAGAATGTGCTGGAAGGAAAATTCTCCTTGGTGTGAGGGTGTTTACGGCCTGAGTGGGTGGGACAGGATAGGGGACAGGCAGGACAGGATAAGGGTAGTGATGAACGAGGACACTGGCTTCATTTAAATGTTTGATTTCTTTAAAAATTGGCCAGGCACGGTGGCTCACGCCTGTAATCTCAGCACTTTGGAAGGCTGAGGCGGGCAGATTGCTTGAGCACAGGAGTTCGAGACCAGCCTTACCAACATGGTGAAACCCCAATTCTGCTAAAAATAAAAATTAGCTAGGCCTGCTGGCCCACACTTGTAATCCTAGCTACTCCGGAGGCTGAGGCATGAGAATCACTTTAACCCGGGAGGCAGAGGTTGCAGTGAGCCGAGATCACACCACTGTACTCCAGCCTGGGCGACAGAGTGAGACTTCATCTGAAAAAAAAAACTCCCCCCAAAAATAAAAAAAGGCCGTGTGTGGTGGCTCACACCTGTAATCCCAGCACTTTGGGAGGCCAAGGCAGGCGGATCACCTAAGGTCAGGAGCTCGAGAAGAGCCTGGCCAACATGGTGAAACCCCGTCTCTACCAAAAATATAAAAATTAGCCAGGTGTGGTGGCCGGTGCCTGTAATTCCAGCTACTCGTGAGGCTGAGGCAGGAGAATTGCTTGAACCTGGGAGGCGGAGGTTAGTGTGAGCTAAGATCGCGCCACTGCACTCCAGCCTGGGCAACGGAGCGAAACTCTGCCTCAAAAAACAACAACAACAACAACAACAACAACAAAAACTTAATACCCCATGAGCAGATATTAAAAGAAAAAAGAAAAAATATAATGGTCCCCTGATGTGCCACCCCTGCAGATAATCACTGTTAACAGTGTATCTGAAGCAGAAATTTGCTTTTTCTTGTTTGCCTGGGAGATTCTTACAGAATGAGCCAAAACCTGTGTTTTGGAGTGACTTCGTGCTGACTGAATCTCCCTGTTGATTGTACAGGTTGACGACTTCTTTAGGAGTTTTCTTTGTTTTTGTTTTTGTTTTTGAGATGGAGTCTCACTCTGTCGCCCAGGCTGGAGTGCAGTGGCACGATCACGGCTCACTGCAACCTCCGCCTCCCGGGTTCAAGCGATTCTCCTGCCTCAGCCTCCTGAGTAGCTGGGATTACGGGTGCCGCCACCATGCCCAGCTAATTTTGTATTTGTAGTAGAGTTGGGGTTTCACCATGTTGGCCAGGCTAGTCTCAAACTCCTGATCTTGTGATCCACCTGCCTTGGCCTCCCAAAGTGCTGGGATTACAGGTGTGAGCCACCACGCCCAGCCTGTTTTTTTTTGGGTTTTTTTTTTTTTTTGAGACAGGGTCTTGCTCTGTTGCCCAGGCTGGAGTGCAGTGGCATGATCTTAACTCACTGCAACCTCAAACTCTTGGGCTGAAGCGATCCTCCTGCCTCAGCCACTAGAGGCACTGGGATTACAGGCATGGGCCACCACGTCCAGCTAGGAGTTTTAAGAGCCTCTATAGAAATAGATTTAGGTGGCCAGGCATGGCGGCTTACGTCCTGGCATGAGAGTGAGGCCTAGCGACAGAGTGAGACTCCGTCTCAAAAAAACAAAAACAACAAAAAGAAATAGATTTAGGCAGGCTGGGTGTGATGGCTCATGCCTGTAATCCCAGCACTTTGGGAGGCCGAGGTGGGCGAATCACCTCAGGTCAGGAGTTCGAGACCAGCCTGACCAATATGATGAAACCCCATCTCTACTAAAAATACAAAAATTAGCTGGTGTGGTGGCATGTGCCTGTAATCCTAGCTACATGGGAGGCTGAGACAGGAGAAACTCTTGAACCCGGGAGGTGGAGGTTGTGGTGAGCTAAGACTGCGCCATTGCACTCCAGCCTGGGAAATGAGTGAAACTCCGTCTCAAAAAAAGAAGAAAGAGATTTGGCAGCCCAGAGAGTCTGGGGGTGTCACTGGGCCCCACCTTGGTTACCTCTGCTTCTAATAACATGGGTTTTTTTTGTTTTGTTTTGTTTTGTTTTGTTTTGTTTGAGATGGAGTCTTGCTGTGTCGCCCAGGCTGGAGTGCAGTGGCGTGATCTCGGCTCACTGCAAACTCTGCCTCGCGGATTCACGCCATTCTCCTGCCTCAGCCTCCCGAGTAGCTGGGACTATAGGTGCCCGCCACCATGCCTGGCTAATTTTTTTTTGTATTTTTAGTAGAGACAGGGTTTCACCATGTTAGCCAGGATGGTCTCAATCTCCTGACTTCGTGATCCGCCTGCCTTGGCCTCCCAAAGTGCAGGGATTACAGGCGTAAGCCACCACGCCCTGCCCATGTTTTTAATCAGAGAACACAAATGGGCATTCCATACTTCCTGCCTGCCCAGAATCTGTGGGACACACTTGAGTTTCAGGTGACGGGGCTATAATAATGTTTATGTTCCTGAGGTCAAGTTGAGTTGAGAATGTACATGTGTGGACAAGTGTATGTATCCCCTCCTCCAGTAATCATGATTATTCATCACCTATTTTCCATCAGGCCCTCTACTGAGGACTTCTACCTGCATTTCACCCTTCATCCTACCCGCAACTCTATAAGCCTGGTAGTATTGCTGTCCCGTCTTGCAGGTGAGGAAACTGAGGCTCAGGGAGGTCAAGTTCACATTAAGTGTAACTAAGGGCATGTGTGTGAAGGTTAGGCAGGGCAGAATTTGAAGCCTACTTTCAAACTTATAACTTAATATGAACTTGACCTCCCTGACTAATGATCAGACCATAAGAATGTATTAATAAACATTTAAGGGACAAATGAATAGAATTTTAAAATCAGAGAGGAGGAGCCATGTTTGTATTGTTCACTTTTGTGTTCCTGGCACCTAGCACCTTGGCATAGGATCACTGTTGGGTAAATATTTATTGAATAATGAATGGTTGCCATTTACGAAACCACATTTACAGTTTTGTGCTCCAGAAGTGGGGTAAAGGGTTGCTTAATGGGAACCCAGTATTTCTACTCAAAAGGGCCTTATTGCAAAGTATTTGGAAGTTTAAAAGAGTGGGAACGTGGAGACGCATAGGGAGTGGTGAAATTGGCCCAGGGAAAGTCCATTGCAGCAAGATAGAGGTTGCCAAACCATAAGCAGAATGACAAGTTGAAACCGTGCCTGTCTGGCAACAGTCCAGAGTAGAATCAAACCTCCCATCTTTGAAGTGGTGAAAAAAGGTCCTGGGGTGGGGGAGTGGGGCGGAGGGCTGGCGTCGTCTGCCTGGGTTAGTCTTGGTTTGGGAGTGTCCCGAGCAAGCCTGGGGAGATGGCTGCCCCTTGCCTTGATCCCCAACTAACCTGGGGTTCTGGATGATGTGTGGGGAAGAGAGAATGTGTGTGGCATTCCGTGTTTGTCTTGAACTTTGCTCCCTGGAATCTTATAATACAAGCAATGGCATCTGCTTTCCGTCGGACATAATCACCTAACCGCAGATTAGCAAGTGAAAGAGCACATGCCGTTGGGATCATCCCAGGCTGCAAAACCACGCCATTAGCTTGCTCACTCTTTGGGAAAATACGGTGTTCCAGGGACGAGGATTTCCTAGGTAACATGCCCAGTTCTTTCATGCATCAAAGCTTGAACTGAAATCTTTCTAGAATGTGTCTTGCCTCCTTAAATCAGAACTACTGAACACAGTTTAGCCTTTCACTGGAGACCCTGGGCAGATGATAACCACCCATTGTCATGAGGTCTCGGGGTGGTGGCCAGAATTTCATTCTCTCCTGGCCTTGGTCTGGCCTCTGCCCCCAAGGTCCAGTTGTCCTGCTCTGGGCACTGATCCTGCCCCAGCTTCTGAGCCCCTCGACCACCACAATCACCACTAAGTCTCTGCCTGGCATGGAGAACAAGATATCCAAGGTGAAGAAGGATCCTGTTACCCTCTAACTCAGTAGTTCTAATTTCTACACAGTAGTCTGTCCCATGTTTGCAAAAACGCATGTGAAAGGGTTCGCTGCAGCTGTTGCTGGGATGGTGATCACTGTCCTGAAAGTGCATTTGTAGGAAATCGTTAAATAAACCATGGCCTGACCGTGCTGAGGAATGCTGTGTGGCTTAACATGAGGCAGAGCTGCCTGTGGAATAATGTCCAAGAGAAACTGAGAAAAGCAAGTTAGCAAATAGCAAGTCTATTACCCCCACTTAGAAAGGACACGGCAGTGTCCCGGTTCTCTGGTCTCCTGGGTCCTCCCAGCATCAAGTGCAGATCCTGGCACACAGCGGGTAGAATCGCAAGCCCCCCACTCTCCCCTCACCTACACCCTGCAGCCATATCGGCCCATTCAGTTCCTCCTGTCCCCAGGCTCTTCCTAGCAGTCACCCTTCAGACCCCTCAGCTGGCCAAGCCTCCTTCCGCTTCTCACTTGCTTGGTTTTGCTTGTTTACTGCGCCCTCTCCTCACCAAGACTTCAGCTCCCAGAAGCCAGGACTTGGCTGTTGGACTCCCTGTGCTGGAGTGGCCAGGGCTGTAAGTGAAAGCTTATGGAATGCGTGGGTGAATGAATCCAACTTTTACAAAACAAAGTGAGACGTATTTATTAAAATATGTAGGAATTAGAGTTTTTTGATAGAAAATCTTTATGTTTTGCCAACAGTCTAGATTGAAAGTGTCAACTCCAGACATCACTCTGCTTCTGGAAACTATAAAGAGGAAGTGGGAGCTAGGACACCCCCCCACCCCGCCCCACCCAAGAGCGTCCGGGTTAAGTGTGTTGTGTAAGTTGAGCTTCGGGTTTCGGGTCAGGAGGTTATAAAGCATTTGGCCCAGAGTCTGCCCTGGTGTTTATTCAGGGGAACTGCTCCTCACTTGAAGCAGAACTTTGGCAGAGACTCAGCGTGAGAACAGTTCCTACCCAGTCCCCCACCGGGGAAGGAGGCCACTGAGTCTGGCTCTAGGAGAAGGGAAATGGGAAATGTAAACCAGAGGAAGTTTCCAGGGTCCTACTGGGCAGACCCAGGTGTATCTTATCAGTGGAGAAGGGAGGATGGGTTGTTGAAAGTGCAGCCTGATTCAAGGGTGAAGGGTGACTGAGAATATTCTAGGCTTTGAAAGGCAAACATGCTAGGGAGTTGTCTTTCCAGGATCCTAATCTAAATCAGAGGGGCCAGCCCAGCGAGGAAGGGGTGGGGCTGGTGAGGTTTTAGCCAGACTGGCCCACCTCTCCCCTTCCTACTTCCTGATCTTTGCAAAATAAAGTTTAAAATCCAGGGCAATTTAGTATGCTTTGGTGCAGGGAACAACATAAAGAGTATATACCTGGCCCTCGCTCCTAAGAATCTTTAAGCTATGAGAGCTGCAGGATCTAGAACACTGCAGGACCCCCTGCAGGCAAGGTCCTAGCTTAGGAACTGTACACTCGTTATTGCATTTAACCTTCACATCGGCCCCCAGAAGTATTCGATGAGGCATCTGGGAAGTGAAGGGATTTGCCCAGGGTCAAATCTGTGAGGGATGGAGTCAGAATTCAAACCCAGGCCGGGCATGGTGGCTCACAGCTGTAATCCCAGCACTTTGGGAGTCCGAGGCAGGAGGATCACTTGAGCACAGGAGTTTGGGACCAGCCTGGCCAACATGGTGAAAGCCCATCTCTACAAAAAATATAAAACCCACCTTTAAAAAAAATTCAAACCCAGATCTGTTTGGCTTTGAGGTTGGTGCTTTTTACAACATGCAGAATAAATTTTTTTTTTTTTGAGACTCTGTTGCCCAGGCTGGAGTACAGTTGTGCAATCTTGGCTCACTGCAACCTCCATCTCCTAGGTTCAAGCAATTCTCCTGCCTCAGCCTGTCGAGTAGCTGGGATTACAGGCAAGTGATACCACGCCCAACTAATTTTTGTATTTTCAGTAGAGACGGGGTTTCAACATGTTGTCCAGGCTGGTCTCGAACACCTGACCTCAAATGATCCACCTGCCTTGGCCTCCCAAAGTGCTGGGACTACAGGGATGAGCTACTGTGCCTGGCTCAGAATCAAAATTTGAAATCAACCTGTGTTGAGTCAGTAAGTAAACCATAAAGATGGAGATTCGGGAATCAGAATTCCAACCTCCTTGAAGGCAGACCTGGGCTATGGCTGGAGGTTGGAGTTGGAAGAACTGAGGAAAAAACACAGGCCTTGGAGTCCCAAAGACCTGGCTTCAAATCCTGGCTCTGCCTTTGCTGCTGTGTGACCTAGAGCCAAGTGGCTGGACTCTTCTGTGCCCAGCATCCTCTGCTGTGAACTGGAGAGGATGAAGTTCACCTCCTAGGTTTGCTATGAGGTTTAAATGGGAACAATCCAAGTACACAGAACCGCTGGTGCAGGGCTGCTTCTTGAGGGGTAGCTAGGGAATGTTAGCCATGTCCATGACACGCAGAGGGCTGAGTGGACTTCCTCCCTGGGTGGGGGAGGAAGGAGAAGCTTGGGGATAGTACAAGGCCAACCAGACCAACTTCCACCCAGCCCAGCCTGGTGCTTCTCTGTACTCTCCTAACCCTGCTGACCCAAGTGCTTTGCTGCGAGGCAGTTGTGTGTGAGGCGTGAACCCTGAGCCTGTGCTGCAGGGGGAAGGAGAGAAGGATGCTCACCCAATGGCTGCAGGTTGCCTGCCCGCCCCCCACACCTGTGAGCCCCCATCTTCCAGCAGGCAGACCCGGGAACTCCCTTCTCCTCCATGGGCACCTCGAGGATGAGCTGACTTTCAGAGTCGGGGAGTAAACACCCAGGGCCTGCTGCCCAGGCACGGCATAGTCCAACTTGAACTTACGTCTGGCAGTCTCCTGGCTTTGAACCTGAGCTCTTTATTGCCACACCTGTCCCCACAATGGAAATGACCCAGCCCTCCCGTGGAAAGAAAGAAGGGTGCCATTTCCCTAAAAATTAACAATTGACTAACTAATATGAAACCACACAAGCAGGCCTCCAGAACCCCGGTTAATGTTTACCCATGTTCTTCTCTGGTGCCAAGAGCCTTTCCTGTGGGTGCACAGCTGCGGATTCCACCATAGAGATTATGCGGAACAAATTTCAGCCTAGGAACATGATTCCTGCTAGGCCCTTACCTGAGCAACTCCTTCCTGGGGTACTCTGTTTCCACCCTGCCTCGTCACGGCATTGGGCATTCACACCATGCTTGGCACAGAGACTTCAGACCCTCAAACAGCTTTATAAAGGGGGCTCTAGGGCGATTCCCATCCTACAGATGAGGAAACAAAGACACGGGTGAGGTCCTTGTCCCATGTGACAAAATCAGGAGCAAAAGAGCCCATATTCGGCCAGGTGCGGTGGCTCACGCCTGTAATCCCAGCACTTTGGGAGGCCAAGGCAGGTGGATCATTTGAGGTCAGGAGTTCAAGACCAGCCTGGACAACATGGTGAAACCCCATCTCTACTAGAAATACAAAAATTAGCTGGGCATGGTGGCAGGCACCTGTAATCCCAGCTACTCGGGAGGCTGAGGCAGGAGAATCACTTGAACCTGAGAGGCAGAGGTTGCAGTGAGCCAGGATCGCTCCATTGCACTCCAGCCTGGGGGACAAGAGCCAGACTTTGTCTAAAAAAAAAAAAAAAGCCCCTCACGCCTGTAATCCCAGCACTTTGGGAGGACGAGAAGGGCGGATCACAAGGTCAGGAGATTGAGACCATCCTGGCTAACTCGGTGAAACCCCATCTCTACTAAAAATACAGAAAAATTAGCCAGGCATGGTGGCAGGTGCCTATAGTCCCAGCTACTTGGGAGGCTGAGGCAGGAGAATGGTGTGAACCTGGGAGGCGGAGCTTGCAGTGAGCTGAGATTGTGCCACTGCACTCCAGCCTGGGCGACAGAATGAGACTCCGTCTCAGGAAAAAAAAAAAAAAAGCCCATATTCGTCCAGATTCTTTTTTTTTTTTTTGAAGAGTCTTTTTCTGTCACCCAGGCTAGAGTGCAGTGGTGCAATCACGGCTCACTGCAGCCTCAACCTCCCAGGCTCAAGTGGTCCTCCCACCTCAGCCTCCTGAGTAGCTGGGACTATAGGCACGCAACCACACCTGGCTAATTTTTCATTTTTTGTGGAGAGAGCGTCTCACCATGTTTTACCCATGTTGGTTTCGAATTCCTGAGCTCAAGCAATCCTCCCCACTTGGCCTCCCAAAGTGTCGGGATTACAGGCATGAGCCACTGCGCCCGGCCACCCAGATTCTTGTCTTGAACTTCTGCTCCTTTTTATGTTTTTTTGGTTTTGTTTTTTTTTTTTTTTTTTTTTGAGACAGGGTCTTGTTCTGTCACCCAGGCTGGAGGCAGTGGTGTGATCATGGCTCACTGCAGCCTCAACCTCCCAGCCTCAAGCAAGTGATCCTTCCATCTCAGCCTCCTAAGTAGCTGGGACTACAGGCGCATG
This sequence comes from Hylobates moloch, assembly GCF_009828535.3. Taxonomy (NCBI): domain Eukaryota; kingdom Metazoa; phylum Chordata; class Mammalia; order Primates; family Hylobatidae; genus Hylobates; species Hylobates moloch. The sequence continues at coordinate 21,164,520 of NW_026652287.1, read as the reverse complement.
CTACCACACTTGGCTAATTTTTCATTTTTTGTGGAGATGGAGGTCTCACTATGTTACTCAGGTTAGTCTCAAATTCCTCAGCTCAAGCAATTGTCACGCCTTGGCCTCCGAAAGTGCTGGGACTACAGGTGTGAGCCACTGTGCCAGGCCAAATGTCTGCTTTTGACCAGTGAGCCTGGCCACCCCTCCCCAGCCCTGTTGTGAGCCTCGCTCCAGGCTTTGCTTGGCAGCTCAGTATTCTTTATGGTCCAACACTCTGGCCCAGAGTGACCACGGATATCTCACTGGAGTTCTAGGCCAGGGCCAGGGCCAGGACATGCAGGGATGCTGGGGCCAAAGGGACCCCCAAGGAAGGCAGGCAGAGAGGCAAATGTCTTTGCCTTCATGTCACCTGTAGCCTTTGCCCCAGCACTGGCGAGGTGACCATGGACCCTGCCAGGAGACTGGTTTACCAAGCCCGAAAGAAACAGCTTGCTGGGAGATGTCTTCTCTGCTCTCCCCAAGACCATCGCCCAAAGCCTGGAAAGCAGAGGGCGAACTCTGGCACTTTATTTATGTATTTATTTTTATTTTTATTTTTTGAGATGGAGTTTCACTCTTGTTGCCCAGGCTGGAGTGCAATGGCGTGATCTTGGTTCACTGCAACCTCTGCCTCCCGGGTTCTAGTGATTCTCCTGCCTCAGCCTCCCAAGTAGCTGGGACTACAGGCGCCTGCCACCACACCTGGCTAATTTTTTGTATTTTTAGTAGAGATGGGGTTTCACCGTGTTGGCCAGACTGGTCTCAAACTCCGAACCTAAGGTGATCCGCCCACCCCAGCCTCCCAAAGTGCTAGGATTACAGGCACGAGCACCGCGCACAGCCTTGCACTTTAATAGGTGACTTTAGGTAATAGGTAAGGACCCTTCTTCTGAGCAAATGGAGGGGCTTTAGCTCTCTGACATTGGCCTCATGAGGAAGGAAGTCTTTCCCCCAGATGTGGCTTGGGTGGGTGATGGCCTGGTCTGAATTACATTATAGAGGTGGAACCATCCTGGGACCCACCCTCCTCCCTGACCCCGTATTTTATCACTTCCTTTCTGGTTCACCAGTAACTCTGGCCACCTTTGCTTTTTCTCAAATCTACCAGACTTATTCCTGCCCTGGGGTCTTTGCACTTGCTATTCCATAGCCTGGATTGCTGGTCCTCCGGCTCTTCCTGTGGACCCCTCCATTTCATCATTCAGGACTCGGTCGAATGTCTGCTCCTCAGGGCGACCTGCCCCTACCACCACGGCTGGAGTTCTTTACTCCCCACCTTAGTCACCTTCTCTGGATCCTGTTCTTCCCTTCACCTTCATCTGTACAGTCTGAGGTGGTCTTCCATGTTTGATTGACTCTTTATTTCCTGGGCACCACGAGAGCATGGTCTTTGTTGGCTTTTGGCTCTACTGTGTCCTCAGCCCTAGAACTGTGCCTGGCCCATTGCAGGTGTTCATTAAGTATTTGCTGAGTGACTGAAATAATAATCTAAGGCTGGGCATGGTGACTCACGCCTGCAATCCCAGGACCTTGGGTGGCTGAGGAGGGAGTATCGTTTGAGTCCAGCCTGGGGAACACAGAGGGACCTCGTCTCTACAAGAAATACAAAAATTAGCCAGGCGTAGTGGCGTGTGCCTATGAGTCCCAGCTACTCAGGAGGCTGAGGCAGGAGGATCGCTTGAGCTTGGGAGGAAGAGGCTACAGGGAGCCGTGATTGCGCCACTGCACTCCAGCCTAGGCAACGGAGTGAGACCCTGTCTCAAAAAAGAAAAAAAATAAAAATAAAAAGAATAATTTAGTTCTCACAACAAATTTGTGTGGGAGTGGAATAGAATGAAGGTGGTTGCAAATTGTTTGCCATTCCTTCTAGGGAGAAGGGGAGGCTCTCTCCTCAACCTGGGACTCTGGGCTGAGCCTATGACTCACTTTGACCAACAGAATTTGGTGGCAGAAATGAGGCCAAGTGACTTCTGAAGCTAGATCTTAGGAAGCCTTTCAGCTTCCACCTGGGTCTCTAGGAACACTGTCTCAGGGGAAGCCAACTGCCATGTGGGAAGTCGGACTAGCTTGAGCCAGCCATGCAGTCAGGAAGCCCAAGCAGCCACATGGTGCCAGACGAGTAAGTGCAGAAGCCATCTTGCACATCCAGCCTCAGAGTTAGATGACTGTGGCTCCAGCTGTCCTCACACTGTAGCCACACAAGGGAACTCTGCCCAGATGAGCCCAACCAGGGGACTCTACTGTAGGAGATAAGAAATAGTTTTAAGCCACTAAGTTTTAGGGTGCTGTTACACAGCAATGGATAAATAGAACAAATAGGAACATTCTCATCATTTTTTAAAGAAACCAAGGCACTGAAAAGTCAAATGACTTACCCAAGATCACTTGATGGAGTGGGCATTCTGGCCTAGATTGTCTGCAAGGCCTGTGCTTATCATTTCTAGGCTACACCACTCTGAAATTAATTCATATTTGCTTTTTCTTTACAATACTGGTAGTCAGTATTAGGTTGAGAGCTGGTCCTAAGAACTTCTTTCCTTCTCACTGTAGATCTTCATAAACAATGAATGGCACGATGCCGTCAGCAGGAAAACATTCCCCACTGTCAATCCGTCCACTGGAGAGGTCATCTGTCAGGTAGCTGAAGGGGACAAGGTGAGAACTGGTGACTTACCTTGGGGGAGGGATGGATTCATTTTCTATTTTATATGTTTTTGTGTGGCGAAAGCTTTACCATATATGTGTATTACTTTCACAAGTAACAGATGCCAATGAAAAATTCCGAGTAAATTATTCAATAGAAACTTGCCTGCAGACAATGGTGTTAATTTACTTAGTGTAGAACTATAGACTTAGAAGTGAATTCAGCAAATATCTAATAGAGTGTCTCCTTTCCAGACCTGGAAGTTGAAGGTCAGAGATGGAAACCTTGTTGGGTAGAATTTGGGTCTCCTAAGATCTAGCTCCTCTGGAGGTTTGAATTGTATAGACTGTAGGAACCAATCGAAACTGATAATATTATGTTTAAAATTTTTTAATTAGACTTAGTAAAAATACTTTGTGTTTTTGGCCGGGCGCAGTGGCTCAGGCCTGTAATCCCAGCACTTTGGGAGGCTGAGATGGGAGGATCACTTGAGCCCAGGAATTTGAGACCAGCCTGGGGAAACATAGTGAGATACCATCTCTAAAGTAAACAAAGAAACAAGTAAATAATTTAAAAATAAGAAAATACAGGCCAGGCGCGGTGGCTCACGCCTGTAATCCCAGCACTTTGGGAGGCCGAGGCAGGCAGATCATGAGGTCAGGAGTTTGAAACCAGCCTGACCAACATGGTGAAACCCCGTCTCTACTAAAAATACAAAAATTAGCCCGGTGTGGTGGCGTCTGCCTGTAATCCCAGCTACTCAGGAGGCTGAGGCAGGAGAATTGCTTGAACCCGGGAGGCAGAGGTTGTAGTGAGCCGAGATTGCGCCACTACACTCCAGCCTGGGCGACAGAGCGAGACTTCGTCTCAAAAAAGAAAAAAAAGAAAATACAGAAATTATCCAGATTCTCATTCCCACCAGGACTTCATGAAAGGAGGGGACGGTCATGTTATTCAACCCCATTGCTGAAGTCTGGTGCTCATCAGGGCTCTGCCGGGCTAGGAGCATTGTTTATGGGGCAGGTTTTCTGTGCAGCGATGTGCTGATGACCTTTTGGATGTGTTTGTATTCGGAGCTGGTTGTTACTGAGAAGGCCTGAGTTTTCCAGGAAGGCTTGAGTTTTCCTGTGTTTTCTAGGAAGATGTGGACAAGGCAGTGAAGGCTGCCCGGGCTGCCTTCCAGCTGGGCTCACCTTGGCGCCGCATGGACGCATCACACAGGGGCCGGCTGCTGAACCGCCTGGCCGATCTGATCGAGCGGGACCGGACCTACCTGGCGGTGAGTCCTCAGCCCTTCTCCCCCTCAGATCCCACGTGGCGAATGGGCTCGCAGCATCCTGTGAACAGCCAGGAACCAAGCATCCTGTGAACAGCCAGGGGCCACACATCTGACATGGGACTGATGGGAATGGCGTAGGATGGACACCTTTAGGGGGCACCTCTGTACTAACCAGAGGAGCCCTTTCAGTGTCTTGTTTTTTTTGTTTTGTTTTGCTTTTTTGAGATGGAGTCTCACTCTGTCGCCCAGGCTGGAGTGCAGTGGCGACATCTCGGCTCACTGCAACCTCCACCTCCTGGGTTCAAGTGATTCTCCTGCCTCAGCCTCCCAAGTAGCTGGGATTACAGGCACAAGCCACCACGCCCAGCTAATTTGTGTATTTTTAGTAGAGACAGGGCTTCACCATGTTGGCCAGGCTGGTCTCCAACTCCTGGGCTCAAGTGATCCACCTACCTTAGCCTCCCAAAGTGCTGGGATTACAGGCATGAGCCACCACACCCGGCCTTAGTGTCTCCTTTGATGCGGCGGGTTTGGCTAAGCAAGAAGGATCTGGGGGAGGGGAGAGGAGCTGTGTCAGGGAGGCCTTCCCAGGAGAGAGACCCCTGGGAATGGACACCTCTCCCTGGGCCCCTCCATGGTGGGCCTTCTCCCTGGCTCAAGAGGAGAAGAAACCAGGAGGCAATCTCCTCCGAGCCACCATTGATTCTGCACACAGAAGCCAGAGCAAACCTTCCAGAAGGTGGATTATACATGGCACTCTGCTCTTATCCCTGCATGGCATGCGGTGTCCTTAGGATAAAATCCTCAACATTTTCTGTAAGACCCAGGCTGCAACATGGCAAGATCCTGTCTGTACAAAAAGTTAAAAAACTAGCTGAGTATGGTGGTATATGCCTGTAGTCCTAGCTACATGGGAGGCTGAGGCAGGAGGATTGCTTGAGTCCAGGAGTTCAAGGCTGCAGTGAGCTGTGGTGGCGCCACTGCGCTCCAGCCTGGGCAACAGAGTCAGATCCTATCTCAAAAAAAAATGACCCAGCCTGTTCTAGTTCCATCATCTGAGTCATGCTGCACTGCAGTCCTCACATTCACATGTGCTCCCGAGCCTGGGCTCCCATGCTTGATGGCCAAGCCTCTTTGAGCATCAGCACTTGCACCTGCCTGGGATGCTCTTCGCCCTGCTGCCATCGTACCATCCCCTTTGCCCAGTTGCCCCCTACATATCATTTAGGTTCTAGCCTAAAGGGCTCATCTCTGGCTGATGTTTCTAGACAGGGCTGGGCAGCCTGGCTCCCTGCTTTCTATTTTTTCGCACTTTTTTTTATTTATTTATTTTTTTTTTGAGATGGAGTCTCACTCTTCACCCAGGCTGGAGTGCAGTGGCATGATCTCAGCTCACTGCAACCTTTACCTCCCGAGTTCAAGCAATTCTCCTGCCTCAGCCTCCCCACTAGCTGGGATTACAGGTGTGCACCACCACGCCCAGCTAATTTTGTATTTTTGATAAAGTCAGGGTTTCACTGTGTTGGCGAGGCTGGTCTCAAACACCTGACCTCAGGTGATCCACCCGCCTCGGCCTCCCAAAGTGCTGGGATTATAGGTGCGAGTCACTATGTCCAGCCTCTAGCACTCTTAACACATGTGACTGAGGACTTGTGTCATTATGCACGGTCTCTTTGCTCTATAAGTTCCACGCTGGTCTCTATCCCAACACCTGGATATGGTAGAGAGCAGAAGCTAAAAGAGTGTGTTTGTGAAATCACTGAGTGAGAAGTTGGTGCCTCATCCTGCTTGGCCCCCTTCCTCCTCCTCCCTGCCTTTGGAGAGACCATGTCAATAGTCCAGAGATGCCAGTGATATTTGGCAGCACAAAGGGGACTCTCACCCTGGGCTTGCACCAGCCCTTCTCAGTCCCAGCCTTGGCGCCCTCTGTCAGCCCTTTGTTTTCCTCTCATTCCTGCACCCACGTCTCTGCTGACCTTGTTTTCTTCTCAGGCCTTGGAGACCCTGGACAATGGCAAGCCCTATGTCATCTCCTACCTGGTGGATTTGGACATGGTCCTCAAATGTCTCCGGTATGGGCTCAGCTTTCCTGTTCTTTGTTCTGGCAGGGGAAAAGGGGAGGTGACATTGTTAGGAGGTAAAAATTAAATTACAAAAATTCAAAAGGGGCAGGGCGTGGTATCTCATGCCTATAATCCTAGCACTTTGGGAGGCTGAGCTAGGCGGATTATGTGAGGTCAAGAGTTTGAGACCAGCCTGGCCAACATGATGAAACCCCATCTCTACTAAAAATATAAAAATTAGCTGAGCATGGTGGCACACACCTGTAATACCAGGTACTCAGGAGGCTAAGGTAGAAGAATCTCTTGATCCCTGGAAGTGGAGGTCACAGTGAGAGAAGATGATGCCACTGCACTCCAGCCTAGGTGACAGAGTGAGACTCTCTCAAAAACAAAAACGAAAAACAAATAAATTACAAAACTTCAAAAGGATCACAGGAGTCAGAGAAGCCTACTCCATTTAGACTCCAGCTCATGGGAAAATCCTTCAATATCACAAATTGTGACTTAGTCATAAATGCTTTATTTTGTTCTTGAGTCACTTTTGGTACTTTCTGTGTCACTTGGAACTTGTCCATTTTATCGAGGTTATCTAATTTGTTGGTATACAATTGTTCACGGTATTCTCTTATAATCCTTTTTATCTCTGTAAGATCTGTAGTGATGTCTTCATTTTCAGTTTTACTTATTTGGGTCTTCTCTCTGTTTCTTAGCCTAGCTAAAGTTTGTCTATTTCGTGAATGTTTTCAAAGAACCAAACTTTTGGTTTTGTTTATTTTATTGTTTTTCTATTCAAGAAAATACTCTCTGTTTCAGTCTTTATTATTTTGTCTATCTCTGTTTCAGTCTTTATTATTTCCTTCCTTTTACTAGCTCTGGGTTTAGTTTAATGAAAAATGTTTTATTGATTGATTGATTGATTATTATTATTATTACTTTTTGAGACAGAGTCTCGCTCTGTCACCCAGGCTGGAGTGCAGTGGCGCGATCTCCGCTCACTGCAAACTCCGCCTCCCGGGTTCATGCCATTCTCCTGCCTCAGCCTCCTGAGTAGCTGGGACTACAGGCGCCCGCCACCACACCTGGCTAATGTTTTGTATTTTTAGTAGAGATGGGGTTTCACCGTGTTAGCCAGGATGGTCTCCATCTCCTGACCTAGTGATCCACCTTCCTTGGCCACTCAAAGTGCTGGGATTACAGGAGTGAGTCACTGCGCCCGGCCGACTGATTGATAATTTTAATTTATTTTTTTTTGAGGCAGGGTCTCACTCTGTTGCCCAGGCTGGAGTGCAGTGGCACAATCATAGTTGACTGCAGCATTGACCTTCTGGGCTCAAGCAATCTTCCCACCTCAGCCTCCTAAGTAGCTGGGACCACAGGCGTGCACCACCATGCCTGGATACTTTTTAAATTTTTTGTATAGACGGGGGTCTTACTATGTTGCCCAGGCTAGTTTTGGACTCCTGGGCTCAAGCAATCTTCCCACCTTGGCCTCCCAAAGTGCTGGGATTACAGGCACGAGTTACTATGCCCAAGAATCATAAACATTTCAATGACCAAGGAACAAGAGCTTTGTTAGAGCCCTTGTGTTGGAGCGGTCAGAAATTGACTGAGGCTGGGCACAGTGGCTCACACCTATAATCCCAGCACTTTGGGAGGCTGAGGTGGGTGGATCATTTGAGGTCAGGAGTCCAAGAGCACCCTGGCGAACATGGTGAAACCCCATCTCTACTAAATATACAAAAATTAACCAGGCAGTAGTGGCACATGCCTGTAGTCCCAGCTACTCAGGAGGCTGAGGCACGAGAATCACTTGAACCCAGGAGGTAGAGGTTACAGTCAGCCGAGATCATGCCATTGCACTCCAGTCTGGGTGACAGACTGAGACTCCATCTCAAAGAAAAAAGAAATTTAGTGGAGCCCAACTTAGACGATAGAGTCAAGGGGTCTCTAATGCAAAAGGCCATTGAGTCTCACTCACCTCCCTGCTTGCTTCATTCTCCTCAGCGACACTGGCTTTGAGGGCCAGGTTTTTGTTTTGTTTTGTTTTGTTTTTTGAGACAGAGTCTTGCTCTTTTGCCCAGGCTGGAGTGCAGTGGCACGATCTCGGCTCACTGCAAGCTCCGCCTCCCAGGTTCACACCATTCTTCTGCCTCAGCCTCCCAAGTAGCTGGGACTACAGGCGCCCACCACCACGCCCGGCTAATTTTTTGTATTTTTAGTAGAGATGGGGTTTCACCATGTTAGCCAGGATGGTCTTGATCTCCTGACCTCGTGATCCACCCGCCTCAGCCTCCCAAAATGCTTGGATTACAGGCGTGAGCCACCGTGCCCGGCCGAGGGCCAGTTTTTATGTTGGGACCTGGTAGCCCACACCACCTGTTCTTGCACCTCCATGCCTGATTCCAGCCAGGCTAAGCTGTCATCTTTTAGTTGTAATGCCATATTCCTGAGGGAGGACCCTGAGTGGCTGGCCTTGGTTCTGACCAGCTGTGGCCAAGGGTAGACAGATCATTTGTGTACATAGTGGCTGCCTCCCTATGACATGTAAACAGAGATGGTGGGGAGGAAGCAGTGCCATAAGAGTAGAGGTTGGACAAGAAAACAGTTGGGCCGGGCACGGTGGCTCATGCCTGTAATCCCAGCACTTTGGGAGGCCAAGGCGTGTGGATCACCTGAGGTCAAGAGTTCGAGACCAGCCTGGCCAACATGATGAAACCCCCATCTCTACTAAAAATACAAAACTTAGACGGGCGTGGTGGCAGGCACGCTACTTGTAAGTCTGAGGCAGGAGAATCGCTTGAACCTGGGAGGCGGAGGTTGCAGTGATCTATCGCACCACTGCACTCCAGCCTGGGGGACAAGCGGGAGACTTTGTCTCAAAAAAAAAAAAAAAAAAAGAAAACAGTCGGTATCCTTCACAACAGGCGCACATAGCCAGTGCAGTCACGCCTCCCCGGGGACACTGGGCGACGTCCAGAGACATTTTTGGCAGCCTCGACTGCGAGGGGAAGGGTACTACTGGCATCTAGTGGATAGAAGTCAGAGATGCTGCTCAACATCGTACAATGTCCAGGACAGTCCCACAACAAAGAATTCTCCAGCCCCAAATGTCAGCAGTGCCAAGGCTGCAAAACTCCCTCTGCAAGGACACCCCAGAGAGAGCAGCCTGGTACATCTCAGTTGGGGCCAAACGCTTTCCTAAATTTTGGCATTTTGCTTTTGTGCTGATGAAATAACTTCTGGGGCTTGCAAAACACGTCATGTAGACTGTATAGATCTGGGGGAGGGAAGGTGCAATGCCTGGGCTTGCACAGATTGGCAACCCCCTAGCTAGCTTTCTTCCAGGGTCACAAACCCATGTTCAAACCCAGGTCACTAGCCAGGTGCTAATGGCTCGAGCCTGTAATCCTAGCACTTTGGGAGGCCAAGGCAGGAGGATCACTTGAGCTCAGGAGTTTGAGAGCAGCCTGGGCAACATAGGGAGACCTGCATCTCTACAAAAAATTTGAAAACATTAGCCAGGCATGGTGACATGTGCCTGTTGTCTCAGCTACTCAGGAGGCTAAGGTGAGAGGATCACTTGAGCCCAGGAGGTCAAGGCTGCAGTGAGTTATGATCGTGCCACTGCACTGCAGCCTGGGCAACTGAGCAAGACCCTGTTTCTTTCTTTTTCTTTTTTTTTTGAGACAGAGTCTCGGTCTGTCGCCCGGGCTGGAGTACAGTGGTGCGATCTCGGCTCACTGCAACCTCCGCCTCCCAGGTTCAAGCGATTCTTCTGCCTCAGCCTCCCGAGGTGCTGGGATTACAGGCGCCAGCCACCACGCCCGGCTAATTTTTTGTATTTTTAGTAGAGATGGGGTTTCACCACCTTGGCCAGGCTGGTCTTGAACTCCTGACCTCGTGATCTGCTCACCTAGGCCTCCCAAAGTGCTGGGATTACAAGTGTGAGCCACCATGCCCAGCAAGACCCTGTTTCTTTAAAAAAAACAAAGAAGGTCAGGCATGGTGGCTCACACTTGTAATCCCAGCACTTTGGGAGGCCGAGGTGGGTATCACGAGGTCAGAAGTTCGAGACCAATCTGGCCAAGGTGGTGAAACCCCGTCTCTACTAAAAATACAAAAAATTAGCCAGGCATAGTGGCAGGTGCCTGTAATCCCAGCTACTCAGGAGGCTGAGGTAGAGAATCGCTTGAACCTGGGAGGTGGAGGTTGCAGTGAGCCGAGATCACACCACTGCACTCCATCCTGGGTGACAGACCGAGACTCTGTCTCAAAAGAAAGAAAAGAAAGAAAGAAAAAAATTCTAATTCCTGGGCATGAGCCCCAGAGAGTGGGATTGAGTAGATTGGAAGTGGACTCCTGGGATCTGGTGTTTTTCACAAGAACCCCAGGCGATTCTGAGGCTTAAGGGTTAGCTAACTAGATTATTGTGAGCTTCGCAGTCACTTGTCTTTCTCTGAATAAGCCAAAAGCAAGGGCGGTTTTCAGAAAGACTCAGCTGGACCAGTTTGAGTCTTCTCTTTCTGCCAGGGTTTGCAGGGGGCCCGGACAATCATTGATTTGAGCTTGAGCGTTTCTTTTTTTTAAAGGTATTATGCCGGCTGGGCTGATAAGTACCACGGGAAAACCATTCCCATTGACGGAGACTTCTTCAGCTACACACGCCATGAACCCGTGGGGGTGTGCGGGCAGATTATTCCGGTGAGTCCAGCCTCCCTGGAGTTTCTTTAGGGTGCCCTGAGATTTGGCAGTCTGCCAGGCTCATTGCAGAGGTTCTGGGGGTGGTGTTGGAAGGCAGCCTGGGTGGCAGGTAAGAAGATGGGCTCTGACAAAGCCAATCTGGTTTGAGTCTCAGCCCTGCCACTCGTGAATTCTGTAACCTTGGGCAAGTCACTTATCCCCCAAGCCTCAGTTTCCCCATCTGAAAAGTGGAAGTGGGCATAGTGCCTGTCTTAGGGAGGTAATTAGGGCTTAGCATGGTGTCATGGACGTAAAAACACGGATAAATGTGAGTCTGTCATCCTTGTGCACCGCCTGCCTTGTCCATCCATCTTAAAACCACGATGGATGGAGTTAGGGGAGGAAATGCAGGGTTCAGAGAACTCGGTGCTGCTTCTGCCCTCTGGGGTTGCCACCTTCTGCTACCCAGTGTAGTTCTCTGAGGAAGCTTGGATTTCGACAGCGGCTGCTATTTGTTGCAGTGGAATTTCCCACTCCTGATGCAAGCATGGAAGCTAGGCCCAGCCTTGGCGACTGGAAACGTGGTTGTGATGAAGGTAGCTGAGCAGACGCCCCTCACCGCCCTCTATGTGGCCAACTTGATCAAGGAGGTGCGTGGCTTGTCCCGGTCTTAACCTCTAAATGCCCTTGTTGAGGCTTGTTCTAAAGGAGTTCTGAGGAGGGTCTCAGGGGGTCCCTAAACAGGGAGGCGTGTTTGTGGAGCCCCCATCATCATGTGAACCAGAGTGGCTCCCTCTTAGCTTTTCTCCACATTGGACTTCACTGCAAGATCCCCTTTGAAGAATTAAAAACATTGCTGTAGGCCAGGCTCGGTGGCTCACACCTGCAATCCCAGCACTTTGGGAGGCCAAAGCAGGAGGATTGCTTGAGTCCAGGAGTTTGAGACCAGCCTGGGCAACACAGCAAGACCCCGTCTCTACAAAAAATTAAAAATTAGCTGGGTGGCACGCACCTGTAGTCCAAACTGCTTGAGAGGTTAAGGCAGGAGGATCACTTGAGCCCAGGAGTTTGAGGCTGCAGTGAGCTGTGATCACAACATTGCACTCCAGCCTGGGTGCCAGAGAGAGACTTGGTCTCAAAAAACAAACAAAACCCACTGTTGTTCTAAATGAATGCTGTCAGGGGAGGGGCAAAGACACAGGGAACCCCAGCGAACAGGCTTCTTCTCCGTCCCATTTAGAATTCCCATGTAGTGCCCCATACAACTAGCTTCTGACCACATGTGTCCTTGGCAGACTGTCCTACCCTCTCTGAGAAAGGATGCGTCTTCCCCTGGTGGAGCCCTTCAGAATAGGAGGGTGACTCCCAATGTCCCCTGGCTGTTTGCTCACAGGCCGGCTTTCCCCCTGGTGTGGTCAACATTGTGCCTGGATTTGGCCCCACGGCTGGGGCCGCCATTGCCTCCCATGAGGATGTGGACAAAGTGGCATTCACAGGCTCCACCGAGGTAAGGTGACCCTGGCCTCAAGCTTGCAGCCTCCTTGGCCCAGGCTCCCCCTGTCCTCAGTGGACGACATGCTCAAGGTGAGCTCCTGGGTGTCAAGTGGAGGTCTCTTCCTCCAGGACTTGCCCTCTGCAGAGCTCAGGCGAGGACCCTGTAGGTACCAGGAGGGGTGGGCAGGGTTGAGCCCTTTGTGGTCTGGTTGCCACACTAGCTGCCCTTGGGAGGGGCCAGTGTCCCATGTGGACTAAGGGGGCCAGGCCTAGCCAGACTCCACACAGCCCAGAGCTGACCGCTTGCCCCAAATCAAAGCACCTTGGCCAGGTCAGACTCCTTGACCAGGACTACCACTGTGGTTAAAAATTAGCCCTGTGTGGTGGTGTGTGCGTGTGGCCCCAGCTACTCAGAAGGCCGAGGCAGGAGGGTTACCAGAGCCTGAGAGGTCAAGGCTGCAGTGAGCTGAGATCACGCCACTGCACTCCAGCCTAGGTGACAGAGCGAGACCCTGTCTAAAAGAAAAAAAAAAGTGAATGTCTATTTGGTGAAATTCTCTAGGTCTCTCATGGTCCAGTTGCTCACTCAAGCCGTGGGGGACTCTGTTCTGTGTCTATAGAGTGCTGGACTCTTTCTCCCTGCACTGAGAGCTTGTTCCTGTCTCTCTGTCCCCACAGATTGGCCGTGTAATCCAGGTTGCTGCGGGGAGCAGCAACCTCAAGAGAGTGACCCTGGAGCTGGGGGGGAAGAGCCCCAACATCATCATGTCAGATGCCGATAGTGAGTTCCCAGCTGGAGGAGGCCTGGCCTTGAAGGCAGTCCTGGCCGCCTGTGTTGTGGCTCCAGCCGATCCTGTCGCCCCCAGTGCCCAATGGCATTGGTTGCTGTCCCTTGGGCCTCAGGATAAGACGCCAGCGCAGGGCCTGTGTGGCCTGGCCTTGGCCTGTCCCCAGCCTCTCCCTGGCTGCTCTCTGCATCATCAGGCTAGGCCACGCCCCTGCTATCTGACTCATCCACTCGCCGCCATCACGCCCTTTGTCCTGGTTGGCAATGGGCTCCCAGATCGCCCCTCTTCTCCTTGTATCTGTCTCTGGCACCCAGCAGGCATCAACCCTGACAGTGGTGGGAACAGGCTCCATTGGGCAGGCAGCCACCGGGGCCAGGGTCCTCCTCCTCTTCTCACTGTCACCTTTCTGTCCCCTGCCCACTTCCCGCAGTGGATTGGGCCGTGGAACAGGCCCACTTCGCCCTGTTCTTCAACCAGGGCCAGTGCTGCTGTGCTGGCTCCCGGACCTTCGTGCAGGAGGACATCTATGATGAGTTTGTGGAGCGGAGCGTTGCCCGGGCCAAGTCCCGGGTGGTTGGGAACCCCTTTGATAGCAAGACCGAGCAGGGGCCGCAGGTGAGCCAGGCAGTGCAGCAGGGTCTGGGTGTCCAGAGCCAGCATAAGAAGCAGAGAGGGCATCGGGCTCAGATCAGTTGGGACTGGGTTCAGGTCTCAGCTCTACCACACAGCAGCTGTGTGCCTTTGGGAAGCTATGTTCCCTCCCTCAGCCTTCATTTCCCCATCTCGAGCCCTGCCCTGCCTCATTCACAGGGTGGCTGTGATGTGGAAATTAATCCTGGGAAGCACTTTGTAAATTGCATATATGTAACAAATATCAGGAGTGTCTGCAAAAGGGAGAGTGTGTTTCCAAGACCTTGGTCATCAGTAGAAATGTATCCACCAGAAGATACACAGCCCTGTGAACCTTGGTGTCTGAGAGCCATGGTATGGCTGGTGTAGGGACTTTATTTCACTTCATGTTTTGAGCTGTTTGATTTTATTTATTTATTTATTTACCTATTTATATTTTAGAGACAAGGTCTCTGTTGACCAGGCTGGAGTGTAGTGGTGCAATCATACCTCACCTCAGCTTTGAACTCCTGGGCTCAAGCAGTCCTCCTGCCTTTGCCTCTCAAAGTGCTGGGATTACAGACATGAACCACCACGCCTGGCCTGGATTTTACTTTTGAGCAATTGTAGGTTTATAGAAAAATAGAGCTGAACGTACAGAGAGTGCCCATATATTACTTTGCACCTCCCTGTTCCCCCAGTTTCCCCTTTATTCACATCCTGCACGAGTGTGGTTCATCTGTTAGTATTGATGAGCCAATACTGGTACCTTATTATTAACTTAAGTCTGTAGTGTATATTTGAGTTTTTTTTTTGGAGACAGAGTCTTGTTCTGTCGCCCAGGCCTGCAGTGCAGTGACGCGATCTCGACTCATGCCACCCGGGTTCAAGCAAATCTTGTGCCTCAGCCTCCTGAGTAGCTGGGACTACAGGTGCACACCACCACGCCTGGCTAATTTTTTGTATTTTAGTAGAGACAGGGTTTCACTCTGTTGCCCAGGCTGGGCTCGAACTCCTGAGCTCAGGCAATCTGCCATCAGGCACCCAGCCTTGGGGTCATTTTTTGTGTTGTTGTACTTACTATGAGCCTAGACAAATGTATCATAATATGTATGATACCATCATTCTAGTAGCATGTAAATATATTTGTGCCCTGAAACCCCCGTTCTCCACCTATTCTTCCCTCTCTTCCTCCCCTGAGCCCTGGCAGGCAACCACTGATTTTTTTTTTTTTTTTTTTGAGACAGAGTCTCGCTGCATCACCAGGCTGGAGTGCAGTGGTGCGATCTCGGCTCACTGCAACCTGTACCTCCTGGGTTCAAGCGATTCTCCTGCCCCAGTCTCCTGAGTAGCTGGGACTTACAGGTGCATGCCACCATGCCCAGCGAATTTTTGTATTTTTAGTAGAGATAGGGTTTCACCATGTTGGCCAGGATGGCCTCAATCTCCTGACCTCGTGATCCACCCACCTCGGCCTCCCAAAGTGCTGGGATTACAGGTGTGAGCCATTGTGCCTGGCCAATCTTTTTATTGTCTCTATAGTTTTGCCTTTTCCAGATTGTCTTATACGAATCATACAGTAGGTAGCCTTCTCAGACTAGCTTCTTTCTTTTAGCAGTTTGCATTTCTGGTTCCTCAGTGGAGAGCCACAGCCATGTCTGAGGATGGACTGGCCTTGCCATGGGACAGGGTTATGTGCCCAACATCCCCCTCTTTGATTTTTTTTTTAGAGACAGGGTCTTGTTCTGTTGCCCAGGCTGGAATGCAGTGATGTGATCATGGCTCACTGCAGCCTCAACCTCTTGGCCTCAAGTGATCCTCCTGCTTCAGCCTCCCAAGTAGCTGGGACTGCAGGCACACGTCACCACACCTGGCTAATATTCATACTTTTTGTAGAGATGAGGTCTTGCTATGTTACCCAGGCTGGTCTTGAATTGCTGGGCTCAAGCAGTCCTCCCAACCTCAGCCTCCCAAAGTCCTGGGATTGCAGGTGTGAGCCACTGTGCCTGGCCTTCAACATCTCTATCTTTAATAGCTTTATTGAGATATAATTCATGTAGCATAAAATGCACCATTTTAGTGTACGATTCAGTGATTTTTAGTATATTCACAACATTGTGCAACCATCACCACTAATTCTATAATATTGTCACTACCTCCCCTAAATATCCTGTACCCATTAGCAGTCACTCCCCATTCCTCCCCCCACCAGGCCCAGGCAACCACCAATCTATGTTCTGCCTGTAGATTTATCTATTGTGGACATTTTATACAAATGGAATCCTACACTACATGGTTCTTTGTGTCTGGCTTCTTCCACGTAGCCATGTTTTAAAGGTTCATCCATGTTGTAACAAGAATATATCAGAATATAAAAGGCCAAGTAATATTCCATTGTGTGGATAGACCACATTTTGATTTTTCCATTAATCTGTTGACAGACACTTGATTGTTTCCACCTTTTGGTTACTGTGAATAGTGCAGCTAGGTACACTAACATTTCTTTCTTTCTTTTGAGACAGTCTCGCTCTATCACCCAGGCTGGAGTGCAGTGGCACCATCTCGGCTCACTGCAACCTCCACCTCCTAGGTTCAAACAATTCTCCTGTCTCAGCCTCCTGAGTAGGTGGGACTACAAGTGCACACCACCACGCCCTGCTAATTTTTGTATTTTTAGTAGAGACGGGGTTTCACAAGATGGTCAGGCTGGTCTTGAACTCCTGACCTCAGGTGATCCATCTGCCTCGGCCTCCCAAAGTGCTGAGATTACAGGTATGAGCCACCGCACCTGTCCTAACATTTCTTTTCTTTTTTTTTTTTTTTTGAGACAGAGTCTCGCTCTGTCTCCAGGCTAGAGTACAGTGGCACGATCTCGGCTCACTGCAACCTCCACCTCCTGGGTTTGAATGATTCTCCTGCCTCAGCCTCCCGAGTAGCTGAGATTACAGGTGCCCACCACCACGCCCAGCTAATTTTTTGTATCTTTAGTAGAGAGGGGGTTTCACCATGTTGGCTAGGCTGGTCTTGAACTCCTGACCTCGTGATCCACCCACCTCAGCCTCCCAAAGTGCTGAGATTACAGGCATGAGCCACTGCACCCGTCCTAACATTTCTTTTTGTCTCATTTCTCTTTGTGGCTAATTATTAAGGTAATATAAACTTGCATTAATAATTTTAATGAGAAAGTGTTTAGGCTATATGTGGCAACTCACATCTGTAACCTCAACACTTTGGGAGGCTGAGGCAGGAGAATCTCTTGAGCCCAGGATTTCAAGATCAGCCTGGGCACTACAGCAAGACCTTGTCTCTACTAAAAAAAAAAAAAAATGCAAATCATGACCAGCCTGTCCAACATGGTGAAACCTCATCTCTACTAAAAATACAAAAACTATTCAGGCATGGTGGTGGGCGCCCATAATCCCAGCTACTCGGGAGGCTGAGGCAGGAGAATCACTTGGACCTGGGAGGCAGAGGTGGTGAGCCAAAATCGCGCCACTGCACTCCAGCCTGGGTGACAGAGTGAGACTCTGTTTCAAAAAATAAGTAATTTTTTTTTTTCAAAAAAGCAAAAAAAATTAGCTAGACATAGTGATGCGTGCCTATACTCTCAGCTACTTGGGAGGCTGAGGTGGGAGCCCAGAAGGTCAAGCCTGCAGTGAGCAGTGATCACACCACTGCACTGCTGCCTGAGCAACAGAGTGAGACCCTGACTCTTTTAAAAAAAAAGGTATTTAATGTAAAAAATAAGACTTTGTTGCATTTCTTTTATTCTCCATCGGTAACCACACATGCACACACAGTTATGTTGTATGTTTATTTTTTTAAAATAGGCCGGGTGTGGTGGCTAACCCCTGTAATCCTAACACTTGGGAGGGAGGCCAAGGTGAGTCAATTACTTGAGCCCAGGAGTTCGAGACTAGCCTGGGCAACATAGCAAAACTCCATCTCTACTAAAAATATAAAAATTACCCAGGTGTGTTGGCGCACACCTGTGGTCCCAGCTACTCGGGAGACTGAGGTGAGAAGATACCTGAGCTCAGGGAGGTTGAAGTTGCAGTGAGCCATGATTGTGCCACTGCTCTTCAGACTGGGCAATAGAGTGAGACCCTGTCGCCCTTCTCCCCTACCCCATAAAGGAGTATATAGTGCATATTGTTCTACAAGCTTTCCTTCTTTTTTTTTTTTTTGAGACGAAGTCTTTGTTGCCGAAGCTGGAGTGCAGTGGCATGATCTCGGCTCACTGCAACCTCCACCTCCCTGGTTCAAGCGATTCTCCTGCCTCAGCCTCCCGAGTAGCTGGGACTACAGGCACGTGCCACCATGCCAAGCTAAGTTTTGTATTTTTAGTAGAGACGGGGTTTCACTGTGTTGGCCAGGCTGGTCTCGAACTCTTGACCTCATGATCGGCCTGCCTTGGCCTCCCAAAGTGCTGGGATTACAGGCGTGAGCCACTGCACCCGGCCCAAGCTTTCCTTCTTTTTACAGAATATCTTGGGCCATCTTTCTGTGTCAGTTCACAGATCTATTAGTGGCAACCGAATATATTGGATGCACCGTAATAATTTTAACCAACCCCTCTACTGATTTATACTTAGAATTGTTTCCATCTTTTGCCTTTATAAAATGCTCCCCCAGCCTGGGCAACAAGGCAAAACCCTGTCTCTACTAAAAATACAAAAATTAGCCCAGCATAGTGGCGTATGCCTATAGTCCCAGCTACTCGGAAGGCTGAGGTGGGAGGATCATTTGAGTATGGGAGACGGAGATTGCAGTGAGTGGAGATTGCACCACTGCACTCCAGCCTGGGTGACAGAGTGAGACCCCGTCTCAAAAACAAAAATACAAAAAAAAAAAAAAATACTCCCTAGTGAATATCCTTGTTCATTTCTCTTTGTGCATATGTAGAATAAATTCCTGGAAGTTAAATAGCTGGGCCAAAGGGTCTGAGCATATAATTTTTGAGCAATATTAATAAACCACTTGCTCTAAAGGCTGTATCAGCCTGTCATCCTTCTAACAGTGTATGTAACAGTCTCTTGCTATCAGTGTATTTTCTTCCTAAACTTTTTGGTAATCTTATAGTTGAAAAGTAAAAATTGATTTGATGTCCTTTTCTCTGGTAGGCTGAGGAAGTTGGGCCTTTTTTGTGTTTTCTGTTATTGGCCCTGTGTGTTTCCTCTTCTGATCTTGCTTACTCATGACGTTGGTCCATTTCCCAGTTGTCTTGTTGCCGCATAATTCTAAGCCTGAGGCCTAGGAGAGGTCTGAATCCGATGTCTCCATAACTCTGGGTTCCTTCTCCCACAGGTGGATGAAACTCAGTTTAAGAAGATCCTCGGCTATATCAACACGGGGAAACAAGAGGGGGCGAAGCTGCTGTGTGGTGGGGGCATTGCTGCTGACCGTGGTTACTTCATCCAGCCCACCGTGTTTGGAGACGTGCAGGATGGCATGACCATCGCCAAGGAGGAGGTGAGCACCTGGGGCCGGTGCTTTGGGAACGTTCTTGGCGGGAGGTGAGGTAAACAGTTCAGCCTGGCATCCTGACGCTGTCACCCATCTGCTAGCTTGGGGCCAGATCTCGAGTTATGCCCAGAACCAGTGCCCATAACAAGTTATTCATAGTATGTATCTGATCTTGTCACTCCTCTTCAGCTTGTACCCTCTGTCTGGGAGATTGTCTGCATTCCTCAGCATGGCCTGCAGGCCTTCGTGTCCTGGCCCTCAGAGCCAGGAGTCTAGGAATGACACTGCCTGTTCCTTCCCATGACTTTTTTACTTTCAGTCAGCGTCTTGCTCTGTTGCCCAGACTGGAGTGCAGTGGTATAATCATGGCTCCTTATAGCCTTGAACTCCTGGGCTCAAATGATCCTCCCACCTCAGCCTCCTGAGTAGCTGGGACTACAGGTGCTCACTACTATGCCTGGCTAATTTTTAAAAAAATTTTTAGTAGAGGTTGGGCGCAGTGGCTCACGCCTGTAATCCCAACACTTTGGGAGGCCAAGGCGGGTGGATCACCTGAGTCAGGAGTTCGAGACCAGCCTGGCCAACATGGCGAAACCCTGTCTATATTAAAAATAAAAAATTAGCCCGGCGTGGTGGTGCTTGCTTGTAATCCCAGCTACTCTGGAGGCTGAGGCAGGAGAATCGCTTGAACCCGGGAGGCAGGGGTTGCAGTGAGCTGAGGTCATGCCACTGCACTCCAGCCTGGGCAACAGAGCAGGACTCCATCTCCGATTTTAGCCACGCCTGGCTAATTTTTGTATTTTTATTAGAGACAGGGTTTCACCATGTTGATCAGGCTGGTCTCGAACTCCTGACTTCGTGATCTGCCTGCCTCGGCCTCCCAAAGTGCTGGGATTACAGGCATGAGCCACCACGCCCGGCTTGTTTTTTCTCTTCTTTTTTTGAGATGGAGTCTCACTCTGTCGCCAGGCTGGAGTGCAGTGGCACGATCTCGGCTCACTGCAACCTCTGCCTCCCAGGTTCAAGCGATTCTCCTGCCTCAGCCCCTACTAGTAACTGGGATTACAGGCGCACACCACCACATCCAGCTAATTTTTCTTATTTTTAGTAGAGATGGGGTTTCACCATTTTGGCCAGGCTGGTCTCGAACTCCTGACCTCAGGTGATCCACCTGCCTCAGCCTCCCAAAATGCTGGGATTACAGGTGTGAGCCATCATGCCCGGCCAATTTTTTTTTTTTTTTTTTTTTGAGTAAAGACAAGGTCTCACTGTGTTTGCCAGGCTGGACTCGAACTCCTAGACTCAAGTAGTTCTCCCACCTTGGCCTCCCAAAGTGCTGGGATTACAGGCATGAGCCACAATGCCCAGCTGACTTAAATTGTTTGACACTAAATCTATGTGTCACATGTGAATAACATACCTGGCAGGAATTTTTTTTTTTTTTTTTTTTTTTTTTTTTTGAGACGGAGTCTTGCTCTGTCGCCCAGGCTGGAGTGCAGTGGCGCGATCTCGGCTCACTGCAACCTCCGCCTCCCGGGCTCACGCCATTCTCCTGCCTCAGCCTCTCCGAGTAGCTGGGACTACAGGCGCCCGCCACCACGCCCGGCTAATTTTTTGTATTTTTGGTAGAGACGGGGTTTCACCGTGGTCTCGATCTCCTGACCTCGTGATCCGCCCGCCTCGGCCTCCCAAAGTGCTGGGATTACAAGCGTGAGCCACCGCGCCTAGAAACGGGATACTCTATGTAAAGCCTGGGGCCCACAGGAGGAAGTTGGCCCCTGTTGGCTCCATTCCCTCTGTGTTCTGCTGAGCTTGATGGCTGTTGTCTTCCCCTGGAACTGTTAAAGCATGACTGGGGGCTCATCCCCCAATCTGGAATCATCTGTTCTGCTCTGAGAGAGCTTGATGGCAGGTGCCTCCGTGTTGCCGAACCCCCCTACTCTGCTCTCTCACTCCAGATCTTCGGGCCGGTGATGCAGATCCTGAAGTTCAAGACCATAGAGGAGGTTGTCGGGAGAGCCAACAATTCCACGTACGGGCTGGCCGCAGCTGTCTTCACAAAGGATTTGGACAAGGCCAATTACCTGTCCCAGGCCCTCCAGGCAGGCACTGTGTGGTAAGAGCCTCCCAGCAGCCCCTCACAACCCAACAGAGATTCCTCAAAGGCAGGGCCTTCTGGAATCCGGTGGTCACCATCCTGGAATTTGGGGAGCTGGGCTCAGTTTCTCCTGGGTCAGGGTATGATGTCGATTTGAGAAGTCCTGCCACCTCGCCTCCGAAGGATCAAGCTTCTCTGCGGTGCAAAGGCCCTGCACCTGTCCTTGGCAGGCAGCGGGGTGGCGGGGCTCCTCCCCAGCTGCCTCAGGGCAGGAGACCAGAGCAGAGGGACCCATGATTGTGACACTGATCCTAAAAGCTTAGCCTCTGCTTCACACTTAGCCCCCACTAGGATGGCTATATTTTTATTATTTATTTATTCTTAGTTTTATTTTTTGAGACAGAAAAAAATATTCTACCCAGGCTGAAGTGCTGTGGGGTGGGATTATAGCTCACTGCAGCCTTGAACTCCTGGGCTCAAGCAATCCTCCCACCTCTGCCTCCCGAGTAGCTGGGACCACAGGTGTGTACCACCACACCTGGACAATTAAAAAAAAATTTTTTTTTTTGTAGAGATGAGATCTTGCCATGTTGCCCAGGCTGGGCTATATGTATATAATTTTTAAAGTATTGGTGAGGATGTGGAGAAACCGGAACCTTCCTATGTTGCTGATAGGAATGGAAAATGGCACACTTATTGTGGAAAATAGCTTGGGAGCTCCTCAAAAATTAAACATGAAGCCCCCATATGACCCAGCAATTCCACTCCTAGGTATTTATCCAAGAGAAAGAAAAACGTGCTCCCACATAAAAACATGTATATGAATCTTCACAGCAGCATTATTTGTAACAGCCAAAAGGTGAACACAACCCAAATGTCCATCAGTAGATGAATGGATACAGAATGTGATCTGTCCATGCAATGAAATGTGGCTCAGCCACAGAAAGGAATGAAGTAGCTGTATGAATCTGTTCTCACACTGCTGGTAAAGACATTCCAGAGACTGGGTAATTTATAAAGGAAAGAAGTTTAATGGACTCACACAGTTCCATGTGGCTGGGGAGGCCTCACAATCATGGTGGAAGGTGAAAAGCATGTCTCACGTGGTGGCAGACAAGAGAAGAGAACTTGTGCAGGGAAACTCCCCTTTATAAAACCATCAGATCTTGTGAGATTTACTCACTATCACAAGAATAGCATGGGAAAGACCTGGCCCCATGATTCAATTACCTCCCACAACACGTGGGAATTGTGGGAGCTACAATTCAAGATGAGATTTGGGTAGGGACACAGCCAAGCCATATCAGTAGTCATGCATGCAATAGCATGGATTAATCTGGAACATAACATTGAGTGAAAGAACCCAGACTGTCTGGGTGCAGTGGCTCACGCCTGTAATCCCAGCACTTTGGGAAGCCGAGGTGGGTAGGTCACTTGAGGTCAGGAGTTTGAGACCAGCCTGGCCAAGATGGTGAAACCTTATCTCTACTAAAAATACAAAATTTAGCTGGCTGTGGTGGCAGGTGCCTGTAGTCCCAGCTACTGGGGAGGCTGAGGCAGGAGAATCGCTTGAACCTGGGAGGCGGAGATTGCAGTGAGTGGAGATCATGCCACTGTACTCCAGCCTGAGTGACAGAGTAAGACTCAAAAAAAAAAAAAAAAAAAACAAAAAAACCCAGGCATAAAAGGCCACATACTGTGTGATTCCATTTACAGTATTATAAATATCTAGAATAGGCGAATCCATAGAGACAGAAAGTACATTAGTGGTTGCCAGGGGCTGGGGGAGGGAGGAATGGAGAGTGCCTGCCTCCTGGGCATAGGGTTTCTTTCAGTGTGATAGAAATGTTCTGCAATTAGACAGTGGCGATGGTCACACAACACTGTGAATATGCTGTCAACCAGTGATTGTACACTTTAAAATGGTGAATTTTAGGCTGGGTGCAGTGGCTCACTCCTGTAATCCCAGCACTTTGGGAGGCCAAGGTGGACAGATCACGAGATCAGGAGATCGAGACCATCTTGGCCAACATGGTGAAACCCCGTCTCTACTAAAAATACAAAAATTAGGCCTGGGCGTGGTGGCTTACACCTGTAATCCCAGCACTTTGGGAGGCCGAAGTAGGTGGAACATGATGTCAGGAGTTCAAGACCAGCCTGACCAACATGGTGAAACCCCGTTTCTACTAAAAGTGCACAAATTAGACAGGCGTGGTGGCGTGTGCCTGTAATCCCAGCTACTTGGGAGGCTGAGGCAGGAGAATCGCTTGAACCCGGGAGGCGGAGGTTGCAGTGAGTTGAGATCGTGCCATTGCACTCCAGCCTGGGTGACAGAGCAAGACTCTGTCTCAAAAAAAAAAAAAAAAAATTAGCCTGGTGCAGTGGTAGGCACCTGTAATCCCAGCTACTCAGGAGGCTGAGGCAGGAGAATCACTTGAAACTTAGAGGCAGAAGTTGCAGTGAGCCGAGATCACACCACTGCACTCCAGCTTGGCCATAGAGTGAGACTCTGTCTCAAAAAAAGAAAAAGAAAAAGGGCGGGGCGCTGTGGTTCACGCCTGTAATCCCAGCACTTTGGGAGGCCAAGGCGGGTGGATTGCAAGGTCGGGAGATCAAGACCATCCTGGCTAACACAGTGAAACCCCGTTTCTACTAAAAATACAAAAAATTAGCCGAGTGTGGTGGCGGGCACCTGTAGTCCCAGCTACTCAGGAGGCTGAGGCAGGAGAATAGTGTGAACCTGGGAGGCGGAGCTTGCAGTGAGCCGAGATCGCGCCACTGCACTCCAGCGTGGGTGACAGAGCGAGACTGTCTCAAAAAAAAAAAAAAGAAAAGAAAAGAAAAATAGGCCGAGCGTGGTGGCTCACACCTGTAATCCCAGCATTTTGGGAGGCCAAGGCAGGCATATCACGAAGTCAAGAGTTTGAAACCAGCCTGATCAACATGGTGAAACCTTGTCTCTACTAAAAATAGAAAGATTAGCTGGGCATGGTGGCACGCACCTATAATCCCAGCTACTCAGGAGGCTGGAGATTGGCTTGAACCTGGGAGGCGGAGGTTGCAGTGAGCTGAGATCTCACCACTGCACTCCAGCCTGGGCGACAGAGCGAAACTCCATCTCAAAAAATAATAATAATAAATAAAAATAAATAAATAAATAAATAGTGAATTTCAAATTCAAATAAAATTTAATAATTTTTTTAAATTGCAAAAAAAAATGAAAGAAAAGAAAGCCATCCAGGTGCAGTGGCTCACACCAGTAATCCCAGTGCTTTGGGAGCCTGAGGCAGGAGAATTACTTGAGGCCAGGAGTTCGAGACCAGCCTGGGCAACATAGTGAGATCCCATCTCTACAAAAAATAAAAGATAAAAAAATTAGCCAGGCATAGTGGCACATACCTGTTGTCTTAGCTACTTGGGAGGCTGAGGCAGGAGGATCACTGGAGGCCAGGAGTTGGAGATCAGCCTGGGTAACATAGTCAGACCCCGTCTCTTAAAAAAAAAAAATTTATTGTCAGGCGTGGTTGCACGTGCCTGTAGTCCAGCTACTCAGGAAGCTGAGGCAGGAGAATCTCTTGAACCCCAGATGTGGAGGTTGCAATGAGCTGAGATCACGCCACGGCAACTCCAGCCTGGGCAACAGAGAAAGATTCCATCTCAAAAAAAAAAAAAATTGTTTTTAAGTTAAAAATAAAATAAAGACTTTGGGGCAATACAGGGGGTCCTGGGAGTGTAACCCATAACCCCCAAGAGTGATTTCTGCAATTTCATTTCAAATTACAGGGTCAACTGCTATGATGTGTTTGGAGCCCAGTCACCCTTTGGTGGCTACAAGATGTCGGGGAGTGGCCGGGAGCTGGGCGAGTACGGCCTGCAGGCATACACTGAAGTGAAAACTGTGAGTGTGGGACCTGCTAGGGGCTCAGGGCCTGTTGGGGGTTCAGGGTCTGCTGGTGGCTCGGAGCCTGCTGGGGGATCGGGGTCTGTTGGGGGCTTGGGGCCTGCCAGAGGTTCAGGACCTGCCGGGGACTCAGGGCCTGCTGGAAGTTCAGGACCTGCTGGGGATTCAGGGCCTGCTGGGGGTTCAGGGCCTGCCAGGGATTTAGGGTCTGCTGGGCGGGCCACCTTTTGGCCTCTCCCTCATGCTTGAGGCCATCAGTGTTTCCTACTAATTTCCCATTTTAAGCCTGAGAAGTGACAAGAGAGGGTAAAGACCCAGCCTCTGCTCTGTCCCGTGAGAAATACTGAGGGACGTGCCCCCACCAGGCCTATACGGTCATTTGCTGGGCTTCATTATATGCCCAGGCCTGTAGAGCCTGAGAAGAGGGAGAGACCTCAGGGGGCGGAGCCAAGAGGAAAAGCTTCTAGTAAGAATCTTTTCAGATTTTCACCAGGCGCGGTGGCTTATACCTGTAATCCCAGCACTTTGGGAGGCCGAGGTGGGTGGATCACGAACAAGGTCAGGAGTTTGAGACCAGCCTGACCAACACGGTGAAACCTTGTCTCTACTAAAAATACAAAAATTAGCCAGGCGTGGTGGCTCATGCCTGTAATCCCAGCATTTTGGGAGGCCAAGATGCGCGGATCACTTGAGGTCAGGAGTTCGAGACCAGCCTGGTCAACATGGTGAAACCCCATCTCTACTAAAAATGCAAAAATTGGCCAGGCTGGTGGCCATGTCTGTGGTCACAGCTACTTGGGAGGCTGAGACAAGAGCTGTCTGAACCCGGGAGGCGGAAGTTGCAGTGAGCTGAGATTGCACCACTGTACTCCAGCCTGGGCAACAGAGCAAGACTCTGTCTCAAAAAAACAAACAAACAGACCGGGCATGGTGGCTTACGCCTGTAATCCCAGCACTTTGGGAGGCCGAGGCGGGCAGATCACAAGGTCAGAAGATGGAGACCATCCTGGCTATGGTGAAACCCCGTCTCTACTAAAAATACAAAAAATTAGCCAGGCATGGTGGCGGGCGCCTGTAATCCCAGCTACTTGGGAGGCTGAGGCAGGAGAATGGTGGGAACCCGGGAGGTGGAGCTTGCAGTGAGCCGAGATGGTGCCATTGCACTCCAGCCTGGGCGACAGAGCGAGACTCTGTCTCAAAAAACAAAACAAAACACCTGAACACACAAAACACAAAAATTAGCCAGGCTTGGTTGTAGGTGCCTGTAGTCCCACCTACTCGGGAGGCTGAGACAGGAGAATTGCTTGAACCTGGGAGGCGGAGGTTGCAGTGAGCCGAGATTGTGCCACTGCACTCCAGCCTGGGCAACAGAGTAAGACTGTCTCAAAAAAAAAAAAAAAAAAAAAATTTAAGAAACCTCACTCTGCTTGCCGTAGGGAGAATGGACCATCCAGTAAGAGGAGGGATGAGGGAGCTGTCAGGAGACTGCTCCAAGGAGAAAGATGGTGGTTTGGATTGGAGTGGTGCAGTGCAGGTGGAGAAAAGAGAGTATATGTGACGGGAAGCCAGGAGTAGAATTGGCGACTCTGGATATAGAGAGGAAAAGCAAAACTAGGAATCAAAGATGGCACCCAGGTTTCCAAGGAGGGTTGAGTGGTGACGCCAGTCCTGTGATAGGGAACACTGGATGAAGTACTGTGGTTCTCTTTAGGGTTGTGTTTGGGGTACCTGTCCAAACCCAAGAGGTGATGTGGAGAACACATCTAGGGAGATGGGCTTGGAGCTCCAGGGGCAAGACCCAGATTTGCAATAGAAATTCTGACATCCTTGGCCTATAACTGTTCATCAAAATCATAGTTACAGGCCACATGTGGTGGCTCACGCCTATAATCTCAGCACTTTGGGAGGCCCAGACAGGCAGAATGCTTGAGCCCAGGAGTTCGAGACAAGCCTGGGCAACATAGTGAGACCCCATCTCTAATAAAAATACAAAAAGTTAGCTGGGTGTTATGGTGCACGCCTGTAGTCCCAGCTACTTGGGAGGCTGAGGTGGGAGGATTGCTTGAGCCAGGAGGTCAAGGCAGTAGTGAGCTGTAATTGCACCCCTGTACTCCAGTCTGGGGAAAAAAAAGGAAAAGAGCTTTCTGCTAACACTCAGTCAGCTCCTAGCTGAGGGTGCCTACAGATCACAGGGAAGCAGGAAGATCTAACGGCTTCTTTGTCCCCCTTACAGGTCACAGTCAAAGTGCCTCAGAAGAACTCGTAAGAACCATGCAAGCTTCCTCCCTCAGCCATTGATGGAAAGTTCAGCAAGATCAGCAACAAAACCAAGAAAAATGATCCTTGAGTGCTGAATATCTGAAAAGAGAAATTCTTCCTACAAAATCTCTCGGGTCAAGAAAGTTCTAGAATTTGAATTGATAAACATGGTGGATTGGCTGAGGGTAAGAGTATATGGGGAACCTTTTAAATGACAACAATACTGCTAGCTTTCAGGGTGATTTTTAAAAAATAGATTCAAATGTCTTATCCTCTCTCTGAAACGCTTCCTGTAACTCGCGTTTATAGGGGAAGAAAAAGCCACTGTTTACAATTATATCAGCATCAAGGCAACTGCTACACCCTGCTTTGTATTCTGGGCTAAGATTCATTAAAAACAAGCTACTCTTAACTTACTGGGTAACTCTTTGTCCATCTCAATAACCAAAGGAAGGCGGGCGTGGTAGCTCACGCCTGTAATCCCAGCACTTTGGGAAGCCGAGGCGGGTGGATCACTCGAGGTCAGGAGTTTGAGACCAGCCTGGCCAACGTAGTGAAACCCTGTCTCTCACTAAAAATACACAAATTAGGCAGTCATGGTGGCTGGCACCTGTAATCCCAGCTACTTGGGAGGCTGAGGCAGGAAAATTGGTTGAACCTGGGAGGTGGAGGTTGCAGTGAGTGGAGATCACACCACTGCACTCCAGCCTGGGAGTCAGAGCGAGACTCCATCTCAAAAAAAGTAGATAAATAAAATAGCCTAAGGAAACGCTGGCAGGCAGCAATGATATGGCACACTGGATATGATTTCTGCCCCTCCTCTGCTGTGGATAAACAGCTTCTGTTTCGTGCATATACTTTTTTATTTTAATTACAACAGTAAGAATGTGCTTGAATGTTTCATGCATTTAACTTGTTTCATGCATTTAACTTCTGGCCTGCTTACCTGTAGCAGGCTCTGAGATGTGCTCTAGAGACAGAACCTAAACATGATGTCCAAGAGAGGGGAGAAGTAAGCCAGAAAAGAGATACTGAATGTCCAGTGTTCTCAAATGTTTTTTTTTTTTTTGAGACAGGGTCTTGCTCTGTCATCCAGGCTGGAGTGCAGTGGCACGATCATAGCTCACTGCTGCCTCGACCTCCTGGGCTCAAATGATCCTTCTGCCTCAGCTTCCTGGGCTAATGTTTGTATTTTTTGTGGAGGTGGGGTTTTGTTATGTTGCCCAGGCTGTTTTCAAACTCCTGGACTCAAGTGATCCTCCCGCCTCAGCCTCCTAAGGTGCTGGGATTACAGGTGTGAGCCACTGTGCCCAGTTCAGTTCTCAGTAAAAACGTGATCAGGCCAAATAAAAGTGACATTAGCCAATTTCATAATAGATTGATTTGGAAACCAGATGTCAATTTACTCATCTTAAGTGAGATCTGTATCTTCAGTAACCAGACCTCTTGAGTCTACCACCCCGAACACTATCTTCCTCTAGTCAAGATACCTGGCAAGGGCCGGGCACAGTGGCTCACGCCTGTAATTCCAGCACTTTGGGAGGCCAAGGCAGGCGGGTCACCTGAGGTTGGGAGTTCGAGACCAGCCTGACCAACGGAGAAACCCCATCTCTACTGAAAATACAAAAAAAAAAACTAGCCGGGCATGGTGGCTCATGCCTGTAATCCCAGCTACTCAGGAGGCTGAGGCAGGAGAATCGCTTGAACCTGGGAGGCGGAGGTTGCAGTGAGCCAAGATTACTCCATTGCACTCCAGCCTGGGCAACAAGAGCGAAACTCCGTCTCAAAATATAAATAAATAAGAAAAAGAAGAAATGGAAGCTGGGTTCAAGAGGGCAATCAGCAGTCTCTACCATCATGTGAAACACCACTCTGTGATTTGACAGTCTTGACAACGTATTTTCTTTTTTTTTTTTTTTTGAGACTGAGTCTCAGTCTGTCGCCCCAGCTGGAGTGCAGTGACGTGATCTTGGCTCACTGCAACCTCTGCCTCCTGGGTTGGAGCAATTCTCCTGCCTCAGCCTCCTGAGTAGCTGGGATTACAGGTGTGTGCCACCATGCCTGGCTAATTTTTGTGTTTTTAGTAGAGACGGGGTTTTGCCATGTTGGCCAGGCTGGTGTTGAAGGCCTGACCTCAGGTAATCCACCCACCTCTGCCTCCCAGAGTACTGGGATTACGAGTATGAGCCACCGTGCCTGGCCAACAACGCGTTTTCAATATACTCCCCAAACTACAGCAAACTCCTCTTTACTCAGGATTTAGGGAGATGCCCTACTTATGCCTAACTTTATCACCAGCTTAACCCTCATCTCATTATATAGGATGATATTACTTCTAGGAAGATTTTCTATGTATGGAGAGTGCATCATTTAAGAGTATTTTAGGCCCAGGCACTGTGGCTCATGCCTGTAATCCCAGCACTTTGCGAAGCTGAGGTGGGTGATTTGCTTCAGCCCACAAGTTCAAGATCAGCCTGGCCAATGTGGTGAAACCCCATCTCTACAAAAAAGTACAAAAATTAGCCGGGCGTGGTGATGTGTGCCTGTGGTCCCAGCTACTCTGGAGGCTGAGGTGGGAGGATCACTTGAGCCCAGGAGGTCAAGGCTGCAGTGAGCTGTGATTGTGCTACTTCACTCCAGCCCAGAGTGAGACCCCATCTCTGAAAAAAACACAAAAAACAAGAAAAGAATACTGCAAAGAACCTTGGTAGTGGTGAATTGGAAAAAGCAGAGAAATGTAATATTTCTTTCCTGCTGTACTCACTGTAACTGTGAGAGAATTGGCTCTTTTAACCAACAGATAAGAAAGGAAATACTAGCTATGAAGAAATGTCTATCATGTTGATTTTGACATCCTAGACACATTAGAACATGCAAGGTTCATCCACATCGCAACATGCATCAGCACTTCCTTCCTTTTTATGGCTAAATAATATTCCACTGCATGGATATGTCACATTTTGTCTGTCCATTCATCTATTGATGGATACTTGGGTTGATTCCACCTTTGAGCTGTCGTGAATAGTGCTGCTGTGAACGCTCGTGTTTGAGTAGAACTACGCAACTACAGAAGACATCACAACAGAAGTTATTAATGTGACCAAGGAAACAATAGCAAAAATTATCATGCCTAAGGCTCTATGGACACAGTGAGTAAGTTGAGTTAGAAGCTGTTTCATGAAGTGCAAAGCAGGGGTGGTAGCCCAAGGCTGGGACAGATTAACAGGAATCCATAGCCCAGGGATGCGACCCAAAATTATCAAAGTAGAGACATTATGTGTTTGCAATGTGCTGTGATTAATGCAGTGATATAACTGGCAAGATTTACAGGTCAATTGGGTATTGTTTACCTGGAGCTGGTCCTTCTTAGCTTCCAAAAAGACATAAGGATTAGAAACACAAACCATAAATTGAGTGGTGATATTCTTTACAAATGTAACATTAAGACTGTGTTGCTTACTATTGCTATCACTGGATAGTATCCCATCCCAGATGCTGCCATTCATAAATGGGACTGCTGCCTTCTATAACGTCTCTTGGATTGGTCCTTTCCTCCCTAGATAATGCCACTGAGGAAGAGGCGGGCTAAATCCTGCTCCATGCTAAGCAATCTGGGTGGCAGACTGGGATTGGATCCCAGTGTGGTATAAAGAAGAAGCATTAAAAGCTTGCCACCAATGCCAGCGAAGTTTGTGCCATGATTTCTGATTTTCATGTTTTCCATATAGTTGACCTTTAGGTCCCCAACCCACAATGTCTCCAGTTAACATAGATTGTTTTCTAGTCAGTGGGCCAAGACATTGGGTCCATGGAGGGGGGTAGTAACTATCGAAGGGAATCCATTCCATATAGTCAGCACAATTAGGGTGATTGGGCTGGGAATGGTTGGTTAGCACACCAGCTACATTAATAGAACCAAGACTTAATAGGCACATGACTTTTCCATAATGACTCAACCATTCTTGAGCTTGAATTATAAGACAGCTATAGTTAAGTGATGTCTTTGTAGTGATACACAAGGGGAGTCCTTCTAGTGGGGGGGTATAATTAATGACATTGTTCTGAGAGTCTAACTGTTCTATGTCAGGGGGAGTTAGGGGTCCTGAAGCCCACACTCCCTGATCATGACAAATCTCAGGAGGAGTGTCACTCCAAAGTATAGGTTGTACTACTGGGGGATTGGGAACATATGCCCAAAATGTTTTTGCCTCTGCACAGGGAAAACATACCACACAGGACATTATGGCTAACATGGCCAAGAACATGGAATCAGGGGTTTTTGCCTGGCTCTGATGCTCCAGTAGTTTCTCAGCTTCCTGAGTGGTATTCTTGAGTTGCCCCCAGGTTATGGGGGTTGATGTCGTCATGACTCCGGTCAGCCTTCTCTCCATCTTTGCACTCAGGCTCAGCTGGCTCATGGCTCGTACCAGAGGGACTAGGCCCATAGTTGGCCACCCTGGGTTCCTCTAGTCTCCCGTTCCATGGTCACATGCACCTTGAGGGCACCCACACGGCTTGTCCGTCTCCCATAAAAACACAAGCATACTCTCATCCCCATGTCAGTAAATCCACCAGACCTTTCCATTGTCTTTTTTCCTGGGGATTTCAATAATACTTTCGGATAAATGTTCCTCTTTTCCTCTAGCACTTGCCAATGTCTTTCTGCTGGAGTCTTACCATCTGTACCAGGAGTCAAAAAATTTAAAGTAAATAAGGCTAAGTGTAGTTTTGTTTGAGGTGGTAACTGGTCTCCTATTCCTCCTTTCTGTTTTTCCTTTTTTTTTTGAGACGGAGTCTTGCTCTGTCACCAGGCTGGAATGCAATGGCGCGATCTTGGCTCACTGCAACCTCCGTCTCCCGGGTTCAAGTGATTCTCCTGCCTCAGCTTCCCAAGTAGCTGGGACTATAGGTGCGCATCACCACGCCCAGCTAATTTTTGTATTTTTAGTAGAGACGGGGTTTCACCATGTTGGCCAGATGGTCTCAATCTCTTGACCTCGTGATCTGCCCACCTCGGCCTCCCAAAGTGCTGGGATTACAGGCGTGAGCCACCGCACCTGGCCCCTTTCTGTTTTTTTCAACACGTGTTGTAATGTTTGATGTGCCCACTCTATAATTCCTTGTCCTCTAGGATTACAAGGATTCCTTTTTTATGGGTTATAGCTCAAAGCTGTAAGAATTTTGAAAAGCATGACTATTATAAGCGGGTCCACTGTCAGTTTTTAATTGTTTAGGTATCCCCATATGAGCAAATGATGACAGATGATGTTGCCGTACATGACCAGCTGTCTCACCTGTTTGGCATGTAGCATGCAGCATATGAGAATAAGTGTCTATAGTCAATGAACGTAGCTAAGTTTACTAAAGGCTGCTACATGTGTAACATCCATTTGCCAGATTTCATTTGGAGCCAAACCTTGTGGGTTACAACCTTCTACAGGTGTGGCTCCAGGGACATGCTGGGAAGTAGGACAGGCTTGTATTATAGCCCTAGCTTGGCTGCGAGACAAATGGAACATGCGAGTAGGGCAGAAGTACTTTGGTGCAGAGGCTTGAGCTTGCTGAAACAGAGAACTAATCAGTTTATCTGCTCTATCATTACCTAGAGATAGTGGTCCAGGAAGTTGTGTGTGAGAGCGAATATGAGAAATATGAAAAGGAGATAAGGAGAGCCAATAGTTTGTTGAAGTCTTAGAAACAAATTAAGCAGTACTGGGTCTAGTGTATTTTTAATTGTAGCAGTTTCTATGCAACTGGCTACATTTACAACATAAGTTGAATCACAGACAATGTTGATAGGATCTGCAGCTGTGAGCCGTAAAACCTGAATGACTGCAATTAACTCTGAGCGCTGAGCTGAAACCCCAGTGGTCATTATTGTTTGAGTATGTTTAGGTCCATAAATAGCTGCATGAGCTTTAGAAGAGCCATCAGTAAAACAAGTCTGGCCACCTGAAATAGGCTTGTGATGAGTAATCACAGGAAGAATGAAAGAATGAACTTTATAAAACTGCAAAATTTTGTCTGAGGGATAGTGGTTGTCTGTTGCACCCACAAAGTCTGCAAAAGTGATTTGCCAGGCTGTTGACATTTCCCAAGCTGCGGACTGTTGCTGAGAGTCTAAAGGAACAATAATTTTATCTGGATCATATCCCATAAGCATCTTTGACCTATGCCTGCCCATAGTCACAATTCGTGTAATTAAAGAAAGATAGACTTGCAAAGTTTTGACTGATTAGGTAGAAAGAGCCATTCTATTACTGTTACAGATTTGTCAAGCAGTGGCCTAAAAGTCCTTTTGGAGAGTGAGGGATAGGAAGAACAAACAAATGCAAAGGTTTT
The DNA here is from genome assembly GCF_009828535.3 of Hylobates moloch. NCBI lineage: Eukaryota > Metazoa > Chordata > Mammalia > Primates > Hylobatidae > Hylobates > Hylobates moloch. The sequence goes on along the minus strand of NW_026652287.1, from coordinate 21,130,876 downwards.
TGTGGCTCTAGCCATGAGGCATATCATTGCTGTAGCATCTGCTCTACAAGTTGTAACTCCACTTCTGCCTCTTTGGTCAATTGCTGCGGGGAATTTAAGGAAGAATCTCCTTGCAGGGTTTGATAAAGATGTGTAAGTTGATAAGTTGCAATAACTAGCATTGATCACAGCCAATTAATATCTCCTAATAATTATTGAAAATCATTTAAAGTCTGTAACCTGCATTTGTAACCTGCATTTATGGAGAACTACTTTCTGAGGCCGGACACTATCGGGGAACCTGCCCCGATATTCACGTAGGTTCTTTTCTATTTTTCCTAAGTGTTGGCCAGCTTGAGAAATAAAGGGACAGAGTACAAAAGAGAGAAATTTTAAAGCTGGGTGTCCGGGGGAGACATCACATGTCGGTAGGTTCTGTGATGCCCCACAAGCCGCAAAAAACAGCAAGTTTTTATTAGGGAGTTTCAAAAGGGGAGGGAGTATGCGAATAGGTGTGGGTCACAGACATCAGGTACTTAACAGGGTAACAGAATATTACAAGGCAAGTGGAGGCAGGGCGAGATCACAGGACCACAAGACCAGGCAAAATTAAAATTGTTAATGAAGTTTCAGGCACCATTGTCATTGATAACATCTTATCAGGAGACAGCGTTTTGAGATCAACCGGTCTGACCAAAATTTATTAGGCGGGAATTTCCTCTTCCTAATAAGCCTGGGAGCACTATGGGAGACTGGAGTCTATTTCATCTCTGCAGCCTCAACCATAAGAGACAGGTGCACCTGGGGGAGCTGTTCATAAGCCTATACCTCCAGGCGCGTATTCTCTTTCTCAGGGGTGTTCCATGCTGAGAAAAAGAATTCAGCAATATTTCTCCCATTTGCTTTTGAAAGAAGAGAAATATGGCTCTGTTCTGCCCGGCTCACTTGCAGTCAGAGTTTAAGGTTATCTCTCTTGTTCCCTGAACAATTGCTGTTATTCTGTTCTTTTTTCAAGGTGCCCACATTTCATATTGCTCAAACACATGTGCTGTACAATTTGTGCAGTTAACGCAATTATCACATTGTCCTGAAGCGACATACATCCTCCTCAGCCGACAGGATTAAGAGATTAAAGTAAAGACAGGCATAGGAAAGCACAAGGGTATTGACTGGGGAAGTGATAAGTGTCCATGATATCTTTACAATTTATGTTTAGAGATTGCAGTAAAGACAGGCATAAGAAATTACAAAAGTATTAATTTGGGGAACTAATAAATGTCCATAAAATCTTCACAATCCACGTTCTTCTGCCATGGCATCAGCCGGTCCCTCTGTTTGGGGTCCCTGACTTCCCGCAACAGTACACTCCCCTCTGTAACAATAGTTCCTAAGTATTGGTATGGGGAAGTTGTTTGCACTTTCTCTGGAGCAATTTTGAGATTCCATTTAATTAAAGCCTGTTTTGTTTCTCTGAATAACTGATGTAAAATTTGATCTGTAGGAGCAGCCAAAAGAATATCATCCATAAAGTGAATGATATACACAGTGGGAAACATATTTCAAGGCTCCTTTAATGCTCTTCCCACAAAATGCTGACAATAATGTAGGACTGTTAAGCATGCCTTGAGGTAAAACTTTCCATTGATAGTGAGAAACAGGTTCTCTATGATTAATAGAAGACAGAGAGAAGGCAAATCGAGGCTTATCCTTCTCACTTAATGGTATAGTAAAGAAACAGTCCTTAAGATCTATTACTACAAGAGGCCAGTCTCTTGGAATGGCTGCTGGGGAAGGTAAACCTTGCTGTAAGGCACCCATCGGTTTAATTTGTGCATTAATAACTCTCAAATCATGCAGTAGTCACCATCTTCCGGACTTTTTTGGAATAACAAATACCCGTGAATTTCAGGGGCTGACTTCTCTCTATGTCCTGCATTCAATTGTTCTTTTACCAACAGATGAAGTTGATATAGCTTCTCCTGTGTTAGGGGCCATTAATCCACCCATATAAGTTTGTCACAAAGCCATTCTAATGGTAAGGCAGTGGGTCGAGGAGAAATATCAATGATCCCCATCAGAAATCCTGATGTCCTAGCCCTTTTCTGTTTTTCCAGTTATAGATATCGGGTTAGGGTTTCCTTGTAGGAATTTCCCTAAACCTTTTCCACTCTGATATCCCATGTCCTTCAACATTTTAAATCCTGGGTTATCAAAGTTTTCATTTGTAAGTCTCATATCCCATGCTGTAAGTCTTGACTCCATAAATTGATAGCTATATTTGCAACATAAGGCTGGAAAGTACAAGATTGTCCATCCAGACCAAGACAAGGTAAAATCTCAGCACTCTGTTGAACACTTTTAGCTGCTCCTACTCCCACTAGGGATGTGGAGGTTAGTCTGAGAGGCCATGCTGGGGGCCAGTCTTTACTGGATATTACTGACACATCAGCTCCTGTGTCCATAAGCCCATACAATTTCTTTCCTTTACTTTGTACTACACAGCTGGGTCTATTAGAAGCTATAGGTTGTGATACATAGATTTCTCATGTGGTCGTGCTCCCAAACCCTTTATTTCCTCATTTCTCCTTTCATGGAGAAGGGTGTAATTTGCAGGGAATAAGCAATAATTGAGCAATATATTCTCCCGGTTCAAAAACCCAAAGATCTTGTGACATTAAAACTACTTGAATTTCTCCTTCATAATCAGAGTCAACTACTCCTGGGACTACAGTAATGCCTTGCAAGTTAAGGCAGCTTTTGCCTAAAATTAGTCCCATGTATCCTGCTGGTAAAGGTCCCCAAATGCCAGTGGGAGCTTTGATAGGTTTGTCTCCACCAACTAATGTAATTCTTTCTCTGACTGGAAGATCTAATCCTGCACTTCTTGGTGTTCCTGGGGTGAGGGAATCAATGTTCCTCCTGGGACCCACCCCTGAAGTGGGGTTGTGGTCTGAACTGGGAATGCCCTCATTGTTTGAGGGGCCCAGGTCCAGGCCCCCTTCTCGTTTCCTGACAGGTATGTGCGGTTTTGATGAAATTTTGAGCGGCATTGAATAGCCCAGTGATTTCCTTTGTTACAGCAAGGACAGAGTCCTGGCTTTTTTCCTCTGGGCCAGGTGGGGTGGGGGGCACTGCATTATAAGGTCCTTTCTGCCCTGAGATCAGGCAGCATTCCTTTTTTAAATGTCCAGTTTTTCCACAATTATAACATTTTCCCACTTTAGGGTTTGACCCTTGGCTCCTTTTAGATTTGTCAACTACTAAATTAGCCGTTGCTTGAGCTAAAATTGCAGAGCAATGAAGCTCAGTTCCTACACCCTGACAAGTTCCGAGAAAATTTCCCAAGTTTTGTACACCTCACAGGTGCCAGTGCACGTTTACAATCCACGTTTGCATTCTCAAAAGCTAAAGTTAAGGTTAGCATTTCTGTGGCAGCGGTATGAGGAATTTGATGCTTCACTGCCTCTTGTAATCTTGCAAGGCTCCTGTGACCCTTGCATGAGATGTAAAAAGGATTGTACTGGGACTCCCTCTTCTGGAATTGTGGCCGAGGTGTGTTTAGCAGCCTGTGCACACTGCTGATAAGCAACATCTGGGAGTGCCATTTGACATTCCAGGTCTGAATAAGGACCATTACCTAACAGCATACTCTCTGTAATGTTTCCGTGTCCAGGAGCATGATTCTGTCTAGCCTGGTCTGCACACATTTCTTGCCAATTTAAATTCCAAGTCAGGTATGCAGTAGCAGACAAACAAGTGCAAGCCAAATGTTTTACATCAAAGGGTAGAAGGTGCATAGCACCAAATACAGATTCTAGCAATCCTAAAGTGAATGGGCTCTGTACCCCATTATTAATTACACTAGTTTTTAATTCCTTCAACAACGTAAACTCTAGTGGGGTGTGTTCATGAATAAACTGCTGTGGATTGTTTGGATCAGGCCTTATGGAAATAGGAAAAGTGCAAGGCAGCAGAGCGTAAAATTCTTTGTATTGAGGTCTCTATTTCTGCTACTGAAGGAGGAGGTACAGATGTTTCTGCCACTGGAGGGGGCGGTATAGGCCAATTTTTATCCTCCCTCTCCTGTTTTTTATTTTCAATTAGTGCTGTCGGTGGGACAACAGATTCTTTCAGATTTTTAGACTCAGAACATGACTCCTGCTGTCCAGCAGAATAAGAAGGAGATAATGGCAGAAGGACAGTACAAACTAAACTCCTAGTGGAGAAAGCAGAAGAATCGACTTTAAGACCTTTTTGATGAGCCTGTTTTAATCCTTCTCCTGCTCTGTGCCAATTTTCTACATCAAGAGTGCCTGCCTGTGGAAACCATGGGTTATGCATAATAACCTCCTGCAGCATCTTAGTTAATGTCTGAGAATTAACCTGAGCACCAGATTGTTTCAACAAAACTTTAAGCAACTGCACGTTTTTTTTTCAACAGACAAATTCTGCCCCATGTTACCTGATTCAGAAAACTTCCCATTCCCAGTACTTCTTTAAGAGAGCACTGACCTTATATTGCTCCCAGTACCTCTTTAGGGCACTGACCTTATATCTGCTGCCAGTGGACTCATCCCACGGTCCCCAATCGTCTTGTCAATTTCAGCTTCTGTGCTCCAACAGAACTTCTTCATTCATGTCCTTGGAGTCCCTGTTCTGGGGTGTCACTTTGATGCGTGAACGGACCTTGGTGGACTGAACAAAGGGGGACGAATGCGAGAATAAAGATAAAGACAAAAAAGCTTTGGAAGAAGGGGTCAGGGGGCTCCTTGCTTCTAGTGAACAAGGGCCCTGAGCTTTAGAGCCCTTCGTATTTATTGGGTAAAGGAGATAGGGAGAAGGGCGGGTGGTTGTCGGTCAGCAGCTTGATTTACAGCAGGCTTGCAAGACTGCATTCTTTGAACAGTAGGCTCTAGATGTCCCAGTAGATAACCTCAAGGTGCACAGTGCCACGGAGTGATTGCCCTCAGCAAACCTTCTGGCGGCTGGAGCAGAAGCAAGTTTGCCCACATTCTGCATTCATGATAAACCGTTTGCTGTTTGATCATATAGCCTCAGTGGAATGCTGAGTTGGTCATGACCCATGGGCATTCAGCTCTCTATGAAAAGGAGTCTGGCATCTCTCTTGCTCCCTCCTGCCATGGGATATGCCAGCTCCCCCTTTGCCTTCTGACAGGATTTCTAAGCTTCCTGAGGCTTCACTGGAAGCAGAACAGATGCTAGTGCTGTGCTTGTACAGCCTGCAGAACCATGAGCTAAATCAATCTCGTTTCTTTATAAATTACTCAGCTTCACAGCTGGGCATGGTGGCTCATGCCTGTAATCCCAGCACTTTGGGAGGCCGAGGTAGGTGGATTACTGAGGTCAAGAGTTCAAGACCAGCCTGACCAACATGGTATAACCCCATCTCTAATAAAAATACAAAAATTAGCCAGGCATGGTAGGGCATGCCTGTAATCCCAGCTACCAGGAGGCTGAGGCATAAGAATTGCTTGAACCCAGGAGGCAGAGGTTGCAGTGGGCCAAGATCGTGCCACTGCACTCCAGCCTAGGCAACAGAGCCAGACCCTGTCTCAAAAAAAAAAAAAAAAAATTACTCAGCTTCAGGTATTCTTTTATAGCAATGCAAAACAGACTAACACACAGTCTTTTTTTCTCAGCTGTAAAGTGAGAATAATCATTGCAAAATGAGATATTAGAATTCTTTGGAATCATGGCTCCTCAGCAGCTTCACAAGGCTACCATGTGGAGCTGTTGTTCAGTGGGTATAGAGTTTCAGTTTTGCAACATGAAAAAGTTCTTGAGACTGGCTGCACAACAGTGTGGACATACTTAACGTTACTGAATTGTACTCTTAGAAATCGTTAGGATGAAGCTGGGCACAGTGGCTTATGCCTGTAATCCCAGTACTTTGGGAGGCAGAGGCGGGTGGATCATCTGAGGTCAGGAGTTTGAGACCAGCCTGGTCAACATGGTGAAACCCCGTCTCTACTAAAAATACAAAAAATTACTCGGGCATGGTGGTGGGTGCCTGTAATCCCAGCTATTCGGGAGGCTGAGGCAGGAGAATCGCTTGAACCCAGGAGGCGGAGGTTGCAGTGAGCCGAGATTGCACCATTGCACGCCAGCCTAGGTGAAAGAGCGAGACTCCATCTCAAAGAAAAAAGAAATGGTTAGGCTGGTACATTTTATGTTATGCATTGTTTCTCAGAATAACAAAATTTTTAAGGAAATGACCACCACGTGAGATACCTAAAAAGCTGTCCCAGGAGAGGGATGATATTTATTCTGTGAGCTCTGAAAGGGGAGACAGGAGCCAGTTAGCAACCACTGAGTGCTCCAGCTGGCCCACAGAGCCCCAGCATGGATGCTGCACCTGAGGTGAGGCTGGCCTTGGAGACCTCTGGGCCCCTTCCAGCTCAGAGGTCTGAAGGATTTGAGCTGAGTCAGGTCAGCAGATGCTGGAACTTTCCATTCACAGACTGTCCAGTTTTGCTATATTTGAGGAACAGAAACAGGTCAGAAACCAGGGCATGCTCTCATACTACTAGGAAAACATAATGTGATACAACCTTTATTATTATCATTTATATTAGTATTATTTTTAAATTTTGTTATTATTTCTTTTTCTTTTTTTTTTTGAGATGGATTTTCCCTCGTTGCCCCAGCTGGACTGCACTTGCACAGTCTCGGCTCATTGCAACCTCTGCCTCCCAGTTTCAAACAATTCTCCTGCCTCAGTCTCCTGAGTAGCTGGGACTACAGGCATGCACCACCATGCCCAGCTAATTTTTGTATTTTTAGTAGAGATGGGGTTTCTCCATGTTGGCCAGGCTGGTCTCAAACTCCTGACCTCAGGTGATCCGCCCGCCTCAGCCTCCCAAAGTGCTGGGATTACAGGCATGAGCCACCATGCCCAATCTTTTTATTTATTTTATTGAGATAAAGTCTTGCTATGTTGCTCAGGCTGGTCTTGAACTCCTGGCCTTCCAGAGTGCCGAGATTACAGGTGTGAGCCAAGGTACCCAAAAGGCACAACCTTCCTGGCAGGCATTCACGACTAAGAACTTAATCCAAGAACACAATCGGCCAAGCGTGTGAAGTTAGAGAAGAGCACTGTTGTTGTGAACTTCAACCAATGAAGATGGCCTGAGAAAAACCGGTGACAGCTCGGCAGCATTCAGAAGGATGAGACATCACTCCAACTGAGCCACGAAAATAGGGTCTGGAGGCAGGGAACATAAGCCCAATTCACACTTCAGCTATGACAGGAAATATCCTCTCCATTTACATAGGGCGTACACCAAGTAAATGACTTCGTAACTTTACCTCATTCTCTTCTTTTACATAGGGCGTACACTGAGTAAATGACCTTGTAACTTTACTTCTTCCTCTTTATTTACATATGGCGTACACCAAGTAAATGACTTTGTAGCTTTACTTCATCCTCTTCATTTACGTAGGACATACACCAAGGAACTGATGGAAACTTCTAGAGTGTATTTAAACCCCAAAACATTCTGTAATGGGGCCCTTGAGCCCCTATGCTCAGCCTGCTACCACACTGTGGCGTATACGTTCATTTTCAATAATTTTCTTCATTTCTTTCCTTGCTTTGTGAGTTTTGTCCAATTTTTTGTTCAAGACACCAAGAACCTGGACACCCTCCACTGGTAACACAACCATCAGGCAATAGGAGTACACCTGGGAAGGACAAGGGACAGTTAGTGCAGTGAGGAATGGGAGGCAGGGCTGAGTCTCTCTGAGCTGGGAGGCTGCTCCTTCTGGCCGCTCCACAGCCTCACTGCTTCCATTTCCTGAGGCAGACAAGGACTGCCTCAGCCTGGGACAAAACGACTTCTCTGTGTCCACAGCCACCCACAATTGGCATAATGTTCCAGTCTCACTTCCCAGGAGCCTCTGAAGGGCCCAACTTGGGTCAGATGGCCATTCCTGAGCCATTCAGCTATGGCCAGGGGATGGGGTCACATGGCACCCACTTGAAGCAAGGCCTATCCTATAAGTAGGGGCTGTTGAGTGACAGGCACCATGGAGGTGTTGACATCCGCTCCTCAAAGTATGGTCCTGGACCGAGCAACAGCATCTACATCACTGGGCAGCTTCTTAGCAATGCAGAATCTCAGGCCCCACCCCACACCTAAGGAATCAGAATCTGCTTATTTATTTATTTTGATGATAGGTGCATGCCACCACACTCGGTTAATTTTTGTATTTTTAGTGGAGTCAGGGTTTCTCCACGTTGGCCAAGCTGATCTCAAACTCCCAACCTCAAGTGATCCGCCCGCCTCAGCCTGCCAAAGTGCTGGGATTACAGGCATGAGCCACCATGCCCAACCTTATTTATTTTTAATTTTTTAATTTTTAAAAATTTTTTGGAGACAGTCTTGCTCTGTCGCCCAGACTAGAGTGCAGTGGTGTGATCTTGGCTCACTGCAACCTCTGCTTCCCGGGTTCAAGCGATTCTCCTGCCTCAACCTCCTGAGTAGCTGGGATTACAGGCAGGCGCCATCACTCCTGGCTAATTTTTGTACTTTTAGTAGAGACGGGCTTTCACCATATTGGTCAGTCTGGTCTTGAACTCCTGGCCTCAAGTGATCCACCCACCTCGGCCTCCCAAAGTGCTGGGATTACAGGCATGAACCACTGTGCCCAGCCAAATTTAGTACTTCAAAACATTAAAAAATCTGTTTCTGTGGGTCGGGAGTTTGGGTATGGCTTGGCTGGATGCGCCTGGCATAGTCTCTCACAGGGCCACAATCAAGTTGTGGGCTGGGGATGCCGTCAGCTAAAGGCTCAATTTGGTGAGTATCCTTTCTAAGCTCATGTATGTGTTGGTAGTCCTTAGGTACTCACTGGCAGCTGGTAAGAGATGTTAGTTCCTCGCCATGTCTGTAATGGACTGAATAGTATATTGCCCCAAAATTCATGTTTGCACAGAAGCTCAGAATGTGACCTTATTTGGAAATAGGGTCTTTGCAGATGTAATTAAGATGAGATCATGCTGGATGATGTTGGGCCCTAAATCCAATGACTGTTTTAATAAGAGGAGAGGACACAGAGACACACAGGGAAGGCCATGTGAAGACAGAGGAAGAGCCTGGAGTGATACAGCCAAAGAATGCCAAGGACTGTCTGGAGCCACCAGAAGGAAGGAGTCTTCCCTGTAGCCTTCAGAGGGAACATGGCTTTGTTGACACTTTTTTTTTTTTTTTTTTTTTTTTTTTTTAGACAGAGTCTCACACTGTCGCCTAGGCTGGAGTGCAGTGGCGTGATCTTGACTCACTTCAAGCTGTGCCTCTTGGGTTCACGCCATTCTCCTGCCTCAGCCTCTCAAGTAGCTGGGACTACAGGAGCCCGCCACTATACCTGGCTATTTTTTTGTATTTTTAGTAGAGATGGGGTTTCACCGTGTTAGCTGAGGCAGTCTCGATCTCCTGACCTTATGATCTGCCCACCTTGGCCTCCCAAAGTGCTGGGATTACAGGAATGAGCCACTGTGCCCCATCACTTTTTTTGTTTTGTTTTGTTTTGTTTTTTGAGATAGAGCCTCGCTCTGTTACCCAGACTGGAGTGCACAGGTGCAATCTCAGTTCACTGCAACCTCTCTGCCTCCCGGGTTCAGGTGATTGTCCTGGCTCAGCCTCCAGAGTAGCTGGGATTACAGGTGCCCGCCACCATGATTGGCTAATTTTTTTTATTTTTATTTTTAGTAGAGACAGGGTTTCACCATGTTGGCCAGGCTGGTCTTGAGCTCCTGACCTCAAGTGATCTGGCTGCTTAGGCCTCCCAAAGTGCTGGGAGTACAGGAGTGAGCCACAGTGCCCGGCCTCTGCTGACACATTCATTACAGATTTCTAGCATCTGGAGCTGTGAGGATAAACTTCTGTTGTTTTAAGCCACCCAATTTGTGATACTTTGTTACAGTAGCCTTAGGAACCAAGTGAGCTGGCTTCCCTAAGAGCAGATGAGAAAAAGAGTCAGAGGGCCCCAGTGGAAGCCAGAGTGTTTCTGTTACCTAATCTTGAACATGACATCCGTTCACTGAAAGCAAACCACTTGATCCAGCCCACATGCAGGGCAAGAGGACTACATAAGATCATAAATACCAAGAGGTGAGCATCACTGGAGGCTGTGAACCAGGGCTGCCTCACCAGCAAAAAATGGAGGAATTTCATTGCAAGAAACCGCTTTCTTCAGGGTTCTGCCTTCTCCATTCATTGATTCCTTCAACAAATAAATTTATTAAGTACCTACAATGGACTGGGTATTAGGGACATATGACCAACAAGACAAGTAAGATTCTTTCCCTTGTTGAGATTATTTAGTTACAGGATAATAGGAACATCTGATTTAGATTAGGAAAGGAGGGTATGAGCAAGGCATGTCTTTCTGAAAAAACATTATCAAGAATTGGCCAGGTGTGGTGGCTCATGCCTGTAATCCCAGCACTTTGGGAGGCTGAGGTGGGCGGATCACCTAAGGTCAGGAGTTCGAGACCAGCCTGGCCAACACGGTGAAACCCTGTCTCTACTAAAAATACAAAAATTAGCTGGGCATGGTGGCAGGTGTCTGTAATCCCAGCTACTCGGGAGGCTGAGGCAGAAGAATCACTTGAACTCAGGAGGCGGAGGTTGCAGTGAGCCGAGATCGCACCACTGCACTCCAGCCTGGGGGACACAGTGAGCCTCCGCCTCAAAGAAGAATAAAGTTGAAGAATGAGTAGAAACTAGGCTGTGTGTGTGTATGTGTGTATGTGTGTGTGTTAGGAGAGAAGTGTGAGTTTCTAGATAGTGGGAAAGCATGTGCAAATAAGTCAGTAAGATGAGCAGCTAGACTAAAAGCTGCTTGAGGGCAGGGACCTTGTCTCTTCATCGCTGCGTCTCTATTATACGACATCATCTCTGCATCTCTATTACAAGACACAGAGCCTGGCAGAGAGAAATTCTTACTGGATGAAATGAATGAATAAATCCAAGGCATCTTCTATAGGTTAGTGCAAAAATGATTGCAGTTTTTGCCATTACTTTTAAATGGCAAAAATCACAATTACTTTTGCACGAATATTTCCTGTTACAGATGTCGATTCAAGTCATTTAAAAATTTTCTCCCAAAGCTCACCACCGGATCATTGCTCTTATTCATATTAGGTAGCATAGGCAAAACTGCTAGAACAAAAGACTCAAAGTAAGTAAAAGGTCAACACAAGTTTATTTATTCTCACATAACAATACTAAGTGGATATTTAGGTCAGTAAGGCAGTTCTCCTCCACTCAGGAATCTCCCATCTTCAGGCCTTGCCTTCTCCAGAGCCTGGTCACCATCTGCTTCCAGTTGGCAGAAGGAGTAAGAGCACGGGGGAGCACCTGTTGGAGGTCTGTATGGGCCAGGGCTGGAAACTGCACGCCTCTTCTGCTTACTTTCCGCTGGGGAGAGCATAGGCACAGAGCCACACTTATTTTACTTTGAGGAATGCAGTGTAGGTGTATGTCCAACAAAGAAAACAATAATTCGGTAGACAACTAAGTCTCCACTCCAATATTCAATTACTTACTTGACTTATGCTCTGGTATGTCTTAAATTAACCTAGATAGAAACGAACTGGATCTTCCACTTCCATCAAGTTTTTCACTCACTCAGTGGCATCATTATCCATCTAGTTGCTTAGGCATACATTTGAAAGTTATCCTTGGTCTGTTTCTTATCCTTCCCTTCCACATCTAATCCTTCAGGAAGTCCTGACAATGTGACCTCCAAAACATGTCTTAAATCCATCTTCTCAGCCAGGCACGGTGGCTCACGCCTGTAATCCCAGTACTTTGGGAGGCCAAGGGAGGTCGATCACTTGAGCTCAGGAGTCGGAGAGCAGCCTGGGCAATGTGGAGAAACCCAATCTCTACAAAAAAATATGAAAAGTTAGCCAGGCGTGGTGGCATGCGCCTATAGTCCCAGCTACTCAGGATGTTGAGGTGGGAGGATCGCCTGAGCCCAGGAGGTCTAGGTTGCAGTGAGCTGTGATCACGCCACTGCACTTTAGCCAGTGGGACCCTGTTTAAAAAAAAAAATCCATCTTAGCTCTACACCTTTACTGACACCTCCTTAGTTCAGACAGTGTAATAATCTCTCATCTGCATTATTCTCCAATAGCCTCCTAATAGCTCTGTTTCCATTCTTGCTTTCCTATATTCTATTCTCTACAAAGCAGAATGATCTTTTAAAACAAATTTGATCACTCTTTAGTTTAAAACCTTACAATAGCTTAGAATAAAATCCAAAGTCCTGGTTATGAACCCCAAAGGCCACATATGATGCAGCCCCTGCCCACATCTCCAACCTCATCCTTTTTATACTTTTTTTTTTCTTTTTTTGAAATAGAGACGGGGTTTCGTCATGTTGGCCAGGCCGGTCTCGAACCCCTGACTTCAAGTGATCCATCCGCCTTGGCTTCCCGAAGTGCTGGGATTACAGGCGTGACCCACCGCGCCCAGCCTCCAACCTCATGCTTTATCAGTCTCCTCCTACTCGATCTACTACAGCTACAATGACCTTCTAACTGATCCTTGAACATATTCAGCTTATTTCCACCTTAAAATTTTTACCCATCTGCCCAGAAATCTTTCCTTGGATTTCCAATAGCCAGCCCTTTCTCATTCCTCAGGGGTCTCAGCTTAAATGTTACCTCCTGAGATTCCTTCCTTAATCATCTAACACGAAGCAGTCCCCACATCCAGTTATTCTCTTACCTCAGCATCCTGTTTATGTTCTTCTTAGCATCAGACTCGGGCTTTTTCCTGTTTATTACCTACTTCCTTTTCCTGAAAGATCCATGTGCCGGTACCATGTGTTGTTCCTACTGTTTCTCCAATGTCTAGTAGATTTGGCACATACTGATGTGCAATTAATAAGTGAATAAGAACCATTGAGAGGCGATTAGTCAAAAGCTCTTGCAAAGCCCTTTGATAGGTTATCGGTGGAGAGTAGGGAGCACAAACCTGGGGTCCCATTTTAGCTTGACCACTTCTTGGCTGTGCACAAACTAGTCTAGCTCTCTTGAGCCTCAGTTACCTATTTTGCAAATTAGGGATGGGAACATCCATACCTCACAACGCCAAATGGCTACCTTGTAAAGATGAAAGGAGGAAATGCAGGAAATAACTCCACGTAAGGTTAATGCTCCGTAAACAGATCTGCTACTGCTATTATATATTCTACACAATCCTGCCCCCTTACGGCAGGACCCTTCCGGTGCTTCAGTCCTCTCTTCTCTCTCCTGGGTTGACTTCCACCGGTCCTCTCAGAAGAGCATTTCCCAGGTGTGAATCTCCGCAGAGTGGAGATAAACGCTGAGGCCCCAACGCACGCGCACTCACGCGAGTCCGGCCCTATGACGTCACTGGAACAGCGCCATCGCCGCGGAAGGCCCAGTGGCCTGTCCTGTATGCGGCGCGTCTTAGGGAGGCCCAGGCGGGCGCCTGCAAGTCGGGTGCGCGGCTCTGGGGCAGCTCGGAAACCCCAGCGGAAGGCAGCAAGGGGTGCGTGGGGCCGTGGAGTCACGAAGCTGGGCGGCAGGAGGGGCGAGTCGGAGCTCCCGCGGGGCACAGCGCGTGCGTGAGGGCGGCCGGCGGGGCTGCCCGGCGCGGGTGTCCTGGCGATGTGTGGCGCTGAGGCGGCGGCGGGAGCAGCGGCGCCGAGCTCTGCTTCGGCTTCGGCTTCGCGGCGGTGCAGGCGGCGGAGGCGGAGGCGCAGGCTCCTCTTTAGGACCTGGCGAGCCCAGGTCTAAGCGGCGGCCCCGCGAGGCCCCTGCACAGCGCCCCGGGTCGAGGCCTTCCCCGCCTCGCCCTACCCCGGGAGCCTGCCTCCCCAGCTGGGGATGAGGCTAGGAGGCGGCCGCGCGGGGCCCAGCACAAAGACTTGTCCCCAGGGGCCGCCGCCTCCGCCGCTGCTGCTGCCGCCAGCCTAGAACCGCCCGCCGAAGCAGAGCCGGCGCCGGGGTCCTCATCCCCACCGGTCCCGAGGGGCGGCTGCTGCCCGTCGCCACGAGGCCCGGGGGCCCGAGTGCCGAGCCCTTTGCTCCCTCGGCCGCGCGGGGACAGGGCGGCTGAGCAGCCTCCGCCTCTCCCGGCTGTGGGGGCCCCACTGAGTATGTCGGAGGAGAGCGACATGGAGAAGGCCATCAAGGTAAGAGGGAGGTGCCCCCTCTTCCCCCGCGTTGTCCTGTGGCGTTCTTCTCGGCTCCAGCCTCAAAAAGCAGGGAGATTTTGCAGTGAGAGGTTCCATCGACTACCGGGTTTCGGCCTCCCCCGGATTCCGTGGATCGCGCTTTACAGCCCTGGGGCCAAGGGTATGGGTGTGGGTGTGTGTCTGCCTCCCTCCAGCTTCACTGGTGAGTGTGATTTGTGCTCAGCTAGAACGGAGATGAGTGGCCTGGAGACACTATCAAGTGTCAATGAATGGGACGAAGAGAGCCCTACTACTACTACACGTTTCAATCACTCCCCAAGGGCCGCCAGCATTTGCTTCCGGATGGTCTACAGCACTTGGAGAGTTGGAATTTATCCATCCCTCCCGATTTGTTTGAAATCAGCCTTCTGGAAATCTGCAGTTGGAAGAAGGTGGTTCGCCGTACAAAACCTGTCCTTTGGGGAATAGGTTGTCCTCACTTTTCTGTGTGTTCTCCCCTTATTCTTTTTCCTCTTCTCTCTCCTAGGAAGCATTGAGTTTACTTAGGAAAAGTTAACAGTTCCTGTGACTGAACTGCACTTAAACCAAAAGAAAAGCAGATGTGTGTTCGAAAATTACACAAATAAAATAAGTTTTCTAAAACCTGTTTTTAACTTTTTTTTTTTTTTGAGACGGAGTCTCGCTCTGTCGCCCAGGCTGGAATGCAATGGCGCGATCTCGGCTCAGTGCAAGCTCCGCCTCCCGGGTTCACGCCATTCTCCTGCCTCAGCCTCACCGAGTAGCTGGGACTACAGGCGCCCGCCACCACGCCCGGCTAATGTTTTTGTATTTTTAGTAGAGACGGGGTTTCACCGTGGTCTCGATCTCCTGACCTCGTGATCCGCCCGCCTTGGCCTCCCAAAGTGGTGGGATTACAGGCGTGAGCCACCGTGCCTGGCCCAAGGAAGACTGGGTTTCAAATCATAAAAATAAAGATTCTAAAAGACTGCCTTTATATATCCTTCTTTTGTTTTGGGTGTTTTTTTTTTTTTTTTTGAGTTGGAGTTTGGCTTTGTCGTCCAGGCTGGAGTGCAGTGGCACGCTGTTGGCTCACTGCAACCTCCGCCTCCCAGGTTCAAGCGATTCTCCTGCTTCAGCCTCTCGAGTAGCTGGGACTACAGGCGCGTGCCACCACACCCAGCTAATTTTTTTGTATTTTTAGTAGAGGTGGGGTTTCACTGTGTTAGCCAGGATGGTCTCCATCTCCTGACGTCGTGATTCACCCGCCTCAGCCTCCCAAAGTGCTGAGATTACAGGCGTGAGCCACCGCGCCCAGCCTTGATTTGGGTTTTATTGGCACAGAGGCATGATATGCCACCTGAAGTTATTTAATTGGGTTGTGAATCAGAGCATATGTGGCCAGATTTTAAACATTGTTTCCTGTGTGCCAGATGGTGTCCTAGACACAAATGGTACAAGCCAGACTCCTAGATGTCCCTGTTGTCATATAGCTTATATTCTAGAGGGTGGGGTTACTGCTAGGTGGTTTTAATTACATGTGGAAAGGGTGAGGAGTACTGTGTTAAATAGGGTAGTCCGAGGAGGTGACACTGTAGAGTTCTGATGGAAATGCGAAAGCAAGCCACCACTGTCTCAGGGAAGAGTATAACAGGCAGTGGGAACAGCAAGGACAGACCTTGAGGTAGAAGCAGGTGTAGTGTGATGTAGGAAGAGCAAGGTGGCTAGAATGCAGTGGGTCAGTGGAGATGATGTAGAGCAGCAATGGGAAGCAAGGTACTTAGGGCCTTGTAGGCCGTCGTAAGAACTTTGGCTTTGACCCTGATTAAAAGGAGAACTATAGGAGAGTTTTGAGCAGGAGACATAGTTCCAGGGGACAAGTATATAAATAGGGCAGCAACGTCACTTAGTGGTTGTTATAGTTTCTCTAGGTAGACCCAGTTGAAATCTCAGCCTATGTTTTTTTTTTGAGACACAGTCTCACTCTGTCACCCAGGCTGGAGTGCAGTGGCGTGATCTCGGCTCACTGCAGCCTCCTCCTCCCGGGTTCAAGCAATTCTTGTGCCTTGGCCCTCCGAGTAGCTGGGACTACAGGCGCACACCACCATGCCCGGCTATTTTTGTATTGCTAGAAAAGACGGGGTTTCACCATGTTGGCCAGGCTGGTCTCGAACTCCTGACCTCTGGTGGTCTGTCTGCCTTGGCCTCTCAAAGTGTTGGGACTACAGGCATGAGCCACCATGCCCAGCCCAGCCTTTCTATTTTATTAGCCGTGTGTCTGAGTACGACATCACTTCACTTGTGTCTCGTTAGTTTCCTCATCTGTAGATGGGATAAAAGCACTCCCAGCTCATAGGGTTTTTTGTTTGTTAGTTTTTGAGGATTAAATGGGCAGATACACCCAAATGTGCTTATGATAATACCTAGGCCAGGCACGGTGGCTCACACCTGTAATCCCAGCACTTTGGGAGGCCGAGGCGGGCCGATCACCGGAGGTCAGGAGTTGGAGACCACTCTGGCCAACATGGCGAGAGCCCCGTCTCTACTAAAAATACAAAAATTAGCCAAGTGTGGTGGCACATGTCTGTAATCCCAGCTGCCCAGAAGGCTGAGGCAGAAGAATCGCTTGCACCTGGGGGGCAGAGGTTGCAGTGAGCTGACATCATGCCACTGCACTCCAGCCTGGGCGACAGAGTGAGACTCCTTCTCAAAAAAATAATAATACCTAACAGCAAGAGCTCAATGAATATTAGCTCATAGCAACTTAAAGGTGCTTTAGAAAGAGTTGTTTTTTTCACTTGACTCTTGCCCAGCCCAATTTTCTTAAAATTTTTTTAGCTTTTCTTCACTGAAAAGTACTTAATAGGTCATGGTGAATCTACACTAATTTGGGCATGTCCAACCAATACCTATTGGAGTTGAAAATCAGTACTGATGAGGATGTACTGCTTTGGAAGCAAGCCAGCATTACACCAAATAAAAAACATTTGGTCTGTGGCATTGTGTTGTATTCATTGTTTTGCTTTTTTTAGGGTGTTCAGCAGATGGTGAGCACTGAGACAAACCTGTAGTGTTCAGCTGGAAAAGCTGTTTTCCTGGCCTCCAGCCACAGCACTTGAACTCTTGCTGCCAGACTACCTGAGAGTGGACTGACTGGACTTTAAGATCTCATCCTCCCTTATCCACAGTTTTGCTTTCCACAATTTCAGTTACATATGGTCAACTGCAGTCTGAAAATATTAAGTGGGAAATTCCAGAAATCAATAATTCATAAGTTTCTTTCTTTTTTTTTTTTTGAGACAGAGTCTTGCTCTGATGCCCAGGCTGGAGTGCAGTGGCGCGATCTTGGCTCACTGCAAGCTCTGCCTCCTGGGTTCAAGCAATTCTGCCTCAGCCTCACGAGTAGCTGGGATTACAGGTGTGCGCCACCATGCCTGGCTAATTTTTGTATTTTTAGTAGAGACAGGGTTTCACCATGTTGGCCAGGCTGATCTCGAACTCCTGACCTCATGATCCGCCCTCTTCAGCCTCCCAGAGTGCTAGAGTTATAGGTGTGAGTCACCGCGCCTGGCTCTCATAAGTTTCAAATTAATTACTATTCTTTGTAGTGTAATGAAATCTCTTGCCATATTGCCTGGGACATGAATCATCCCTTTGTCCAGCATGTTCACACTATATATGCTTCCTGTCCTGTAGTTACTTAGTAGTCATCTTGGTTATCAGAACAGACAGTATGTATAGGGCTTACTACTATCCAAGGTTTCAGGCATCCATTGGAGGTCTTGGAACATATCCTCCCTTATCTGTGGGGACTACTGTACTCTTAAAAACTTTAGGATAAGGGGCTGGGCGTGGTGGCTTACGCTTGTAATCCCAACACTTTGGGAGGCTGAGGTGGGTGGATCATTTGAGGTCAGGAGTTCAAGACCAGCCTGGCCAACATTGTGAAACCCCATCTCTACTAAAAAATACAAAAAAAATTAGCTGTGTGTGGTGGCGGGCATCTGTAGTCCCAGCTACTCGGGAGGTTGAGGCAGGAGAATCACTTGAACACGGGAGGCGGAGGTTGTAGTGAGCTGAGATTGCTCCACTGCACTCCAGCCTGGGCAACAGGGTAAGACTGTCCAAAAAAAAAAAAAATTAGGATAAGATCAAATGGCTGTAGTGGAGGCTCTATCTTCTATTCCCTGTATCTTCTATTACCTGTATCTCTAGTCCCATAGCCCCATGACTTTGCTACGCCCCAGGCACTTAGCTAAACCTGGAGAGTGGGCATTTTGGGATTAGGGATTCTTACATATTGTCTTCTATTATATATGGCGAGTCATTAATATTTGATGGAGTTTGTGAAAATCCATTTCCTTCGTTTTTAAAATTTAAAAAATTGTATAGTTTACACATCATAAAAATACCCCCAATATAAATGTACAGTTCAGTACATTCAGTGTGAATGTTCAGTAATTTTTAGTAAATTTGTAGAGGTGTGCAGCCATCATCACAGTCTGGTGCAGAACATTTCCATCCCCGCTAGAAAGTTCCGTCCGCCTGGTTGCAGTCAGCCCCGTTCCCATTCCTCGCCCCTTACAGCCACTAATTTGCTTTGTCACTATAGTTTTTGCCTTCTCTAGGAAGTATTTCCTTAGTAGCTTACCAATTTTATATGTTTGATTTCTTAGCAAATTTCTCAGGTTCATCCATGTTAGTGTGTGCTTTAGCAGTTCATTCTTTTTATTAAGCAGTAGTCTTTATTGCTTATCCATTCTCAGTTATGGGACATTTAGATTATTTCCAGTTTTTAGCTGTTGTAAATAAAGTGATAAAACTGTGCAAGTTTTGTGTAAATATATGTATTCATTTCTGTGTAGATAGCTAGATGTGGAATAACTGGGCAGTACAGTAAATTTATGTTTAACTTTTTAAGAAACCACCAAACTGTTTTCCATAGTGGTTGTACCATTATACATTCACACTGGCAGTGTTTGAAAGTCCTAGTTTTTTCTACCATCTTCACAAATATTTGGTATTTTCAGTCTTGCTGTTTTAGTCCTTCCGGTGGGTGTGTAGTGGTATTATGCTTTTAATTTGCATTTCCCTAATGACTAGTGCTGTTGGACATCTTTTTGTGTGCAGATTTGACATTTGTGTTTCTTTTCTGGCAAAAGGTCTGTTCCAATCTTTTGCCCCATTTTTTTTTTTTTTTTTTTTTGAGATGGAGTCTTGCTCAGCCACCCAGGCTGGAGCGCAGTGGCACGATCTCGGCTCACTGCAACCACCGTCTCCTGGGTTCAAGTGATTCTCCCATCTCAGCCTCCCGAGTAGCTGGGATTACAGGCACCTGCCATCATGCCCAGCTAATTTTTGTATTTTAGTAGAGATGGGGTTTCACCATGTTGGCCAGGCTGGTCTTGAACTCCTGACCTCAGGTGATTGCCCGCCTTGGCCTCCCAAAATGCTAGGATTATAGGCATGAGCCAGTGTGCCCTACCTGTTTTTGCCCATTTAAAAATTTTTTTTTTTTTTTTGAGATAGAGTCTCGCTTTGTCACTCAGGCTGGAATGCAGTGACAAAGCGAGACTTGGCTCACCGCAGCCTCTGCCTCCGGGGTTCAAGCGATTCTCCTGCCTCAGCCTCCTAAGTAGCTGGGATTACAGGCGTGTGCCACCATGCCCAGCTAATTTTTTGTATTTTTATTTTTGTTTATTTATTTTTTTTTGTATTTTTAGTAGAGACGAGGTTTTCACCATGTTGGCCAGGCTGGTCTCGTACTTCTGACCTCAAGTGATCCGCCTGCCTTGGCTTCCCAAAGTGCTGGGATTACAGATGTGAACAACCATGCCCGGCCTAAAATTGATTTCTTTGCCTTATTGAGTTATAGGATTATTTATTTATTTACTTTTTTATTAATTTTTTTAGAGACGGGGTCTCACAATGTTGCCCAGGCTGGTCTTGAACTCCTGGGCTCAAGCGATCTACCTGCCACAGCCTCGTGAAGTGCTAGGATTACTGCACTTGGCCAAGAGTTCTTTTTTTTTTTCTTTCTTTCTTTCTTTTTTTTTTTTTTTTTCTGAGACAAAGCCTTGCTCTTGTCGCCCAGGCTGGAGTGCAATGGCATGATCTCGGCTCACTACAACCTCCACCTCCCAGGTTCAAGTGATTCTCCTGCCTCAGCCTCCCAAGTAGTTGGGATTATGGGCATCCACCACCGTGCCTGGCTGATTTTTGTATTTCTGGTAGAGACTAAAAATTTTAGTTTTGCCATGTTGGCCAGGCTTGTCTTAAACTCCTGACCTTGTGATCTGCCTGCCTTGGCCTCCCAAAGTGCTGGGATTACAGGCGTCAGCCACCGCACCTGGTCTAGAGTTCTTTATAAACTGAATAAAAGTCATTTATCAGCTATGTGATTGGCAAATATTTTCTCCCAGTCTGTGGCTTATCTTTTCATTTTATAATGGTGTCTTTTGAAGAGCAAAAGGTTTTAAATTTTATGAAGTCCAGTTTAGCACATTTTTTTCTTTTTCTTTTATTTTGTTAGGACAGTCTCATTCCGTCACCCAGGCTGGAGTGTAGTGGTGCGATCACAGTTCACTGCAGCCATGTCCTTCTAGGCTTAAGTGATTCTCCCTCCTCAGCCTCCTGAGTAGCTGGGACCACAGGTGTCTACCACCATGTTTGGCTAATTAAAATAACTTTTTTTTTGTAGAGACATGGGTCCCACTCTATAGCCCAGGCTGGTCTCCAGCTCTTGAGCTCAAGCAGTCGTCCCACTTTGGCCTTCCAAAGTGCTGGAATTATAGGCATGAGCCACCACGACTGGTTGTGAAATACCCTTTTTTTTTTTTTTTTTCTGAGATGGAGTCTTGCTCTGTTGACAAGCCTGGAGTGTAGTGGCGTGATCTCGGCTCACTGCAACCTCCACCTCCCAGGTTCAAGCAATTCTCCTGCCTTAGCCTCCCAAGTAGCTGGGATTACAGGTGTGTGCCACCATGCCTGCCTAATTTTTGTATTTTTAATAGAGACGGGGTTTCACCATGTTGGCCAGGCTGGTCTCGAACTCCTGACCTTGTGATCTGCCTGCATCGGCCTCCCAAAGTGCTGGGATTACAGGCATGAGCAACTCTGCCTGGCCAAAATACCCTTTTATTTCATATTGAAGATGCAGCTTTTACGTGGGTGCAAGAGTGCTATAAGAAAGGCATACCTATAGACTCTAATATTTTTCGAGAAAAATCAAAGTCATTGTGTCTTAAAGCAAAAGGAAGGTAAAGGATCTAAAGTTGGAGAATTTAATGCCAGCAAAGGATGGTTTGATAATTGTAGAGAGGTTTGGCTTTAAAAAATGTCAGGGTAACAGGAGAAGCAGCTTCTGCTGACCAAGAGGTGGCAAACAAGTTCCCAGATGCCATTAAGAAAATCATTGAGGAGAAAAGATATCTGCTTGAATGGGTTTTTAATGCAGACAAAAATGCCCTATTCTGGGGAAAACAATGCCACAAAGGACATTTATTAGTAAGGAAGAGCAGTGAGTGCCAGGACTTAAGGCAGGAAGAGCTAGGTTAACTGCCGTTTTGTGTAAACGCAGTCAAGTTTATGATCAGGACTACCCTTGTCTATAAAGCTGCTAACCTCTGAGCCTTGAAGGGAGAAGATAAAACACCAGCTGCCAGTCTGTTTTTACCAAAAGAAAGCCTGGATAATGAGAACCCATTTTCTTTTTTTCTTTTCTTTTTTTTTTTTTTTTTTTTGAGAGGAGTCTTGCTCTGTGGCCCAGGCTGGAGTGCAGTGGCACGATCTCGGCTCACTGCAAGCTCTGCCTCCCAGGTTCACGCCATTCTCCTGCCTCAGCCTCCCAAGTAGCTGGGATTATAGTTGCCTGCCACCACGCCCAGCTAATTTTTGTATTTTAGTAGAGACAGGGTTTTGGCATGTTGGCCAGACTGGTCTTGAACTCCTAACCTCAAGTGATCCTCCTGCCTTGGCCTCCCAAAGTGCTGGGATTACAGGCGTGAGCCACCGTGCCCGGCCAGGACTGCCTTTTAAAGTTTTTTTGATACAATGCCCCTGGCCACTGAGAATCCCATGAGTTCAACACTAGGCTTTGAAGTGGTCTACTTGTTCACAGTGTCTCTAATTCAGCCTGTAGATCAGGAGGTCTCAAGGACGTTTTGAGAAAGAGTCTGGCTCTGTCGCCCAGGTTGGAGTGCAGTGGGGTGATCTCAGCTCACTTCAACCTCTGCCTCCCAGGTTCAAGCAATTCTTATGCCTCAGCCTGTCAAGCAGCTGGAATTACAGGCACGCTCCACAATGCCTGGCTAACTTTTGTATTTTTAGGAGAGATGGGGTTTCACCATTTTGCCCAGGTCGGTCTCGAACTCCTGCCTCAAGTGATCTGCCCGCCTCAGCCTCCCAAAGTGCTGGGATTACAGGCTTCAGCCACTGCACCTGGTCCAGGACTTTCAAGACTCATTACATAGGATACTCTGGAAAAGATTGTTAACACCAAGGAAGAGAATCCTGATAGAACGTAATGAAGGTCTAGAGGGATTATACCACTGAAGATGCCATTGTTATAGAAAAAGCTGTGGAAGCCATCAAGCCTGAAACAATAAATTCCTGGTTGAGAAAACTCTGTCCAGATGTGCATGACTTCATAGGATTTATGACAGAGCTGGTTAAGGAAATCATGAAGGAGATTGTGGATATGGCACAAAAGGTGAAGGGTGAAGAGTTTTAAGGTACAGATCTTGGAGAAATTCAAGAGCTACTAGACACCACACCTGAGGAGTTTAATAGAAGATGACTTGATGGAGATGAGTGCTTCCATGCCAGACAGTAAGGAGTAAGATGTACAAGAAACAGGGGCAGAAAAAAATTGACATTAGACAATTTGCCAGAAGGGTTCCAATTATTCAAGACTTCCTTTGGCTTTGTTTATGGAATATGGAATGGAACCTTCTATGATACTGGCACTGAAGTGAAAGCAAATGGTGGAAGAAGGATTAGTATTGTATAGAAATGTTTTTAGAGAAATGGAAAAGCAAAAATGTCAGACAGAAATGAGGACGTATTTTTGTAATGTTACACCAGATTTGCCTGCCTCTCCTGCCTTCCTTTCCATGCCCTTCACCTCTTCTACCTCTGCTACCTGGAGACAGCAAGACCAACGAACTCCTTTTCTTTCCCTCAGTCTACTCATCCTGAAGATGGGTGAAGATCTTTATGATGATGCCCTTCCACTTAATGAATAGCAAATATGTTTTCTCTTATGATTTTCTTAACATTTTTTCTCTATCTTACTCTATTGTAACAATATAGTATGTAATACATAAAATATGTGTTAATTGACTTTCTGTTGTCAGTATGGTTAACAGGCTATTAGTAGTTAAATTTTGGGGGAGTCAGAAGTTATGTGCAGATTTTTGACTGCCCAGGGTGTCAGTGCCCTTAACCCTCACGTTGTTCAAGGGTCAAGTATATTATCTTATTTATTAACGTACTAGAGTTTTCCATTTCTTTAGGGCTTCTTCAGTTTCTCTAAGCAGTGTTTTCTAGTTTCCAGTGTATAAATCTATAAATCTTGCCTTTTGATAAATGTATTCCTTTTTTTTTTTTTTTTTTAAGACAGAGTCTCACTCTGTCTCTCAGGCTTAAGTGCAGTGGTGCAATCTCGGCTCACGGCAACCTCTGCCTCCTGGGTTCAAGCGATTCTCCTGCCTCAGCCTCCTGAGTATTTGGGATTACAGGCTTGCTCCACCATGCCTGGCTAATTTTTGTATTTTCAGTAGAGACAGGGTTTCACCATGTTGGCCAGGCTGATCTTGAACTCTTGGCCTCAGGCAATCCACCTGCCTCGGCCTCCCAAAGTGTTGGGATTACAGGCATGAGCCACCGTGCCCAGCCTGATAAATGTATTCCTGTTTTCTTCTTCACGCCTGTAATCCCAGCACTTTGGGAGGCCGAGGTGGGTGGATCACGAGGTCAGGAGATTGTGTCCATCCTGGCTAACACGGTGAAACCCCCTCTCTACTAAAAGAAAATAGAAAAAATTAGCCAGGCGTGGTGGCGGGCGCCTGTAGTCCCTGCTTCTCGGGAGGCTGAGGCAGGAGAATGGTGCGAATCTGGGAGGCGGAGCTTACAGTGAGCCAAGATGGCACCACTGCACTCCAGCCTGGGCGACAGAGCGAGACTCCGTCTCAAAAAAAAAAGAATGGAATTGTTTTCTTCATTTCATTTTTGGATTATTTGTCGCTATTGTATGGAAATACAGTTGATTTCTGTATATTGATTTTGTATTTTATATCCTTAGTACATTTGCGTACTAGTTCTTATAGATCCCTTAGGATTTTCTACATATAAAACAAAATTTTTTTGTTTAGAGATGGAGTCTCTCTCTGTCTCCCAGGTTGGAGTGCAGTGGCGTGATCTTAGCTTACTGCAACCTCCGCCTCCCGGGTTCAGGCAATTCTCCTATCTCAGCCTCCTGAGTAGCTGGGACTACAGGTGCCTGCCACCACGCCTGGCTAATTTTTATCTGTTTAGTAGAGATGGGGTTTCACCTTGTTGGTCAGGCTGGTCTCGAACTCTTGACCTCAGGTGATCCACCCGCCTTGGCCTCCCAAAGTGCTGGGATTACAGGCTTGAGCCACTATGCCCGGCCTGGCTGACAATTTTTATCAGGAATGGGTGTTGAGTTTTTGTTAAATATTTTTTCTTCATCTATTGAGTTAATTATGTGGTTTTTGTTCTTTATTCTTAATATAGTATATGGTAATATTACTTTATTTTCAGATATTAAGCCAATCTTGCATTCCTGGTATAAACCCCACTCAGACCCACTTAGTCTGGTGTAGAATCATTCTTACATGTTGCTAGTTTCAGTTTGTTAATATTTTGTTGAGGATTGTTTAATCTATATTCATGATAGATACTTTCTTGTGAATGCCTTTTTCTGGTTTTGGTATGAATGTAATGCTAGCTTTATAGAACAAGTTAGAAAGTATACCCTCCTCTATTGGATCATTACTATGAACATAGTAAAGATTTTTTTTTTTTTTTTTTTTTGAGATGGAGTCTCATTCTGTTGCCAGGCTGGAGTGGAGTGCAGTGGCACGATCTCGGCTCACTGCAACCTCCACCTCCCTGGTTCAAGCGATTCTTTTGTCTCAGCCTCCCAAGTAGCTGGGACTTCAGGCACGTGCCACCACGCCCAGCTAATTTTTGTATTTTTAGTGGAGATGGGGTTTCACCATGTTGGGCAGATGGTCTTGATCTCTTGACTTCGTGATCCACCTGCCTCGGCCTCCCAAAGTGCTGGGATTACAGGCATGAGCCATCGCGCTCAGCCAGTAATGATTTTCAATATGAAATAAAAGGGTATTTTACAGCCAGATGTGGTGGCTCACGTCTGTAATCCCAGTACTTGGGAGGCCAAAGTTTGGAATACATTATTTTGTTAAATATGTGGTTCTCAATGGAAGGGGCAGGGTTTACCTCTTGGGAGACATTTGGTAACATCTGGAGAAATTTTTGGTTATCACAGCTGGTAGCGGGTGCTTCTGGCACCTAGTGGGTAGAGGGCAGGAATGCTGTTGAACATCCTAAAAGGCCAAGGCAACTCCACAACAGAGAACTATCTGGCTCAAAATGTCAGTGGTGCTGAGATTGAGAAACCCTACGAATGTGTAGTATTTACCACTGAAACCTATGGGCCTAGACTTTGTTTCATGGGAAGATACTCAGTTATTAACTCAGTTTTTTTTACTTGTTATAGGTCTATTCAGGTTTTCTTTTTCTTCTTGAGTGAGTTTTGGTAATTTCTGTCTTTCTAGAAATTTGTCCATTTTGTCTAGTGCTCTAATTTGTTGGCATAAAGTTGTTCATAGTTTTCCCTTTTAATACTTTGATTTCTATAAAGTCAATTGTGATGTTCCCTCTTTCCTTTCTAATATTAATAATTTGTGTCCTCCCCTTTTTTTATTGGTCAGTTCAGCTAAAGGTTTGTTAACTTTGTTGATCTTTTCAAATAATCAACTTTTGGTTTTCATTGATTTTCTCTATTTTTCTGTATTCTGTTTTATAGCTCTCTGCTCAAATCTTTATTATTTTCTTCTTTCTGCTTGCTTTGAGTATAGTCCACTCTTTTTCTACATTTTAAAGGTAGAAGGTTAGGTTAGTGATTGTGATCTTTTCTAAGGTAGGCATTTACAGCTATAAATTTCTGTTTCAGCACCACTTCATCTCATTATTTTTGGCAAATTGTGTTTGCATTTTCATTGAGATAAAATATTTTCTAATATCTCATGTTAAATCTTCTTTGACCTCCTGGTTATTTATAAGTGTGTTGTTTAGGCCGGGTGCAGTGGCTCACGCCTGTAATCCTAGCACTTTGGGAGGCCGAGGCAGGCGGATCACGAGGTCAGGAGTTTGAGACCAGCGTGGCCAATATGGTGAAACCCCACCTCTACTAAAAATACAAAAATTAGCTGGGCATGGTGGTGTGCACCTGTAGTCCCAGCTACTTGGGAAGCTGAGGCAGAAGAATCGCTTGAACCTGGGAGGCAGACATTGCAGTGAGCCGAGATTGCGCCACTGCATTCCAGCCTGGTGACAAGGTGAGACTCCATCTCAAGAAAAAAAATGCATTGTTTAATTTCTTTTCTTTTTTTTTTTTTTCTTGAGATGGAGTTTTGCTCTTGTTGCCCAGGCTGGAGTGCAATGGCGTGATCTTGGTTCACCGCAACCTCTGCCTCCTGGGTTCAAGCGATTCTCCTGCCTCAGCCTCCCGAGTGGCTGGGATTACAGGCGTACGCCACCATGCCTGGCTAATTTTGTACTTTTAGTAGAGACTGGGTTTCTCCATGTTGATCAGGCTGGTCTCAAACTCGTGACCTCAGGTGATCTGACCGCCTTGGCCTCCCAAAGTGCTGGGATTACAGGCGTGAGCCACTGTGTCCAGTCGTGTTGTTTAATTTCTAAATATGTATGGATTTCCCAAGTTTCCTTCTGTTCATTTCTAACTTAATTCCATGGTGGTTGGAGAACTTCATATAATTTATTTTCAATTTATTTAAAAAAATTTTTTTTTTTTTTTTTTTTTTTTTTTTGAGACGGAGTCTCGCTCTGTCACCCAGGCTGAAGTGCAGTGGCGCGATCTCGGCTCACTGCAAGCTCCACCTCCCGGGTTCACGCCATTCTCCTGCCTCAGCCTCTCCGAGTAGCTGGGACTATAGGTGCCCGCCACCACGCCCGGCTAATTTTTTGTATTTTTAGTAGAGACAGGGTTTCACCGTGGTCTCGATCTCCTGACCTCGTGATCTGCCCGCCTCGGCCTCCCAAAGTGCTGGGATTACAAGCGTGAGCCACCACGCCCGGCCTAGATTTTTTTTATGATCTAGAATATGGCCTATCATAAGCCATTTCAGATTAAGACTAACTTTAAATTAATACTAATAGTTTCAGTAAAATATAGAAAATGCTCCAGTTTAGCTCCATTGTCTCCGTCTTTTTTTTTTTTCTTTTTTTTTTTTTGAGACGGAGTCTCAGTCTGTCTACCCAGGCTGCTGTGCAGTAGCACGATCTCGGCTCACTGCAACCTCCGCCTCCGGGGTTCAAGTGATTCTCCCGTCTCAGCGTCCTGAGTAGTTGGAATTACAAGTGTGCACCACCATGCCCGGCTAATTTTTGTATTTTTAGTAGAGATGGGGTTTCACCATGTTGGCCAGGCTGGTCTCAAACTCCTGACCTCAGGTGATCCACCTGCCTTGGCCTCCCAAAGTGCTGGGATTACAAGTGTGAGCCACTGCGCTCAGCCTTCTCCCTCTTCTTTTGTGTTACTGTTGTCTATGTATTATGTATGTAGATATTACAAACCAGAAAATACAGTGTTGTAGTTATTTGTTTATGCAGTCAAATCTTATGTGTTTTAAATAAGAGAGAAAGGAATAAAATATATTTACAGCCTTTTATGTTGACCTACAGTATATTTACCATTTTTGTTATTCTTCATTTTTTCCCTCTTGATCCAAGTTACTATCTGATGTAATTTCTCTGTTGATTTTCTGCATATATATTTTTGAAGTGCTTTTATGAGGATTATAATATGCATCTTTAATTTATCACAGTCCACTTTGGGTTAAAATGGACTAAAGTCTGGTAATATATAGCACCTTTGCTCCAAGGTAGCTCTATTTCCTCCTTTCTCCCTTGTGTTCTTATTGTCATGTATATCTTTATATGTTATAACCTATCTTATGTATATTTATGAAATTAAGAGAAGAAAATAATTTTTTTCCATGTTTACCTGTTCTAGTACTTTCTGTTCCTTCTTGTGAATCCAAGTTTTCTTTTTTCTTTTTTTGAGATGGAGCCTCGCTCTCGTTGCTTAGGCTAGAGTGCAGTGGTATGATCTCAGCTCACTACAACCTCCACCTCCCGGGCTCAAGCAATTCTCCTTCCTCACCCTCTGTAGTAGCTAGGAATACAGGCGTGTGCCACCATGCCTGGCTGTATTTTATAAGGCGGGGTTCCATGTTGGCCAGGCTATCTTGAAACCTGACCTCAGGTGATCCCCCCCACTTGGCCTACCAAATCTAAGATTTGAGACGGAGTCTCGCTCTGTCACCCAGGCTGGAGTGCAGTGGCGCAATCTCGGCTCACTGCAAGCTCCGCCTCCCGGGTTCACGCCATTCTCCTGCCTCAGCCTCTCCGAGTAGCTGGGACTACAGGCACCCGCCACCACGCCCGGCTAATTTTTTGTACTTTTAGTAGAGACGGGGTTTCACTGTGGTCTCGATCTCCTGACCTCATGATCCGCCCGCCTCGGCCTCCCAAAGTGCTGGGACTACAAGTGTGAGCCACCGTGCCCGGCCCCTTTGGTAGTTCTTGTAGACCAAGTCTACTAGCAGTGAATTCTTTCAGTGTTTATTTATTTGATAATGCCTTTATTTCACTGTTAATTTTTGAGGGATAGTTTTGTTCAATATAGAATTTATGCTTGACAGTTTTTTTTTTTCAGTACTTTCATTATGTGATTCTACTGTCTTCTGGCTTCCATTGTTTCTGATGAAAAGTCAGCCATTATTTATATTGCTGTCAATGATTTGTCATTTTTTCCTTCGTGCTTACGTTTTCTCTTTCAGTGTTTTTTGTGTATGTGTGTTTGTGTGTGTGTGTGTTTGTGTGCGTGTGTGTGAGACAGGGTCTCGCTCTGTTGCCTAGGCTGGAGTGCAGTGGCATGATTTCAGCTTATTGCAACCTCGATCTGCTGGGCTCAAGTAACCCTCCTACCTCAGCCTCCCCAGTAGCTGGGACCACAGGCACAGGCATGCACCACTACACCAGGCTAATTTTTGTATTTTTTGTAGAGACAGGGTTTTGCCATGTTGCCCAGGCTGGTCTCGAACTCCTGACTTCAAGTGATCCTCACCCCGCAGCCTCCCAAAGTGCTGGGATTACAGGTGTGAGCCACTGCACCTGGTCTTGTCTTTCAGTGTTTTGACTGTGATATGTCTGGGTGTGGTTCTTTTTGTGTTTATTTTATTTAGAGTTTGTTGAGCTTCTTGGAGGCCATAGGTTATTACTGTTCATCAAGTTGGGGAAGCTTTTGCCTATTATTTCTTCAAATATTCCCACCTCCCCCACTTCACCCCTCTTTGGCTGTTTCACTACACATATGTTGGAATGCTTGACATTATTCTACAGGTCTCATTTTTTTTTAATCTTTTTTCTGTCTATTCTTTGGATTTGATCATTTCTTTCTATGTGTTTTCATGTTCACTAATTATTATTTCACCTGAAAATCTGTTGAGCACGTCTATTTTTTTTTTTTTTTTTCCAGAATGGAGTCTTGCTCTGTCACCCAGGCTGGAGTGCAGTGGTGCGATCGCAGCTCACTGCAACCTCCACCTCCTGGGTTCAAGCAATTCTCCTGCCCCAGCCTCCTTAGTAGCTGGGATTACAGCACCTGCCACCGTGCCTGGCTAATTTTTGTATTTTTAGTAGAGGTTTCACTGTGTTGGCCAGGCTGGTCTCGAACTCCTGACCTCATGATCCACCCGCCTTGGCCTCCTAAAGTGCTGGGATTACAGGCGTGAGCCACCGCACTCGGCCTGTTGAGCACCTCTGATCAGTTTTTCATGCCACTAATTATAATTTTTAACTCTAGGATTTCCATGTGGTTCCTCTTCATTTTTTCTGTTTCTCGGCTGAAAATCTCCATTTATCATTATTTTTTACTTCATCATCAGTTTTCTTTAATTCTTTGGACATTTAAAATAGTTGCTTTTAAGTGCAACTACTTGCTCAATCTAGTATCTGCATCCAATCAGAGATGGATGCTATTGATTTCTCTTTTTCCTGAGCTTGGGTGACACTTTCCTGGTTTTTACAAGTCTAGAAAATTTTGGTTGAAAACTGGACGTTTAGATAATATAGCAACTCTGGATTCTGAGTTTCCCCCCCTGTGGCTTGTTATATTTATAGTTAATTGCTTAGAATTAAACTGGAATCTGTTTTTCCTTTGGTGTGCTAATGTCTCTGCTTAGTTTTAAATTATTACTATTTTTTTCGAGACGGAGTCTCACTCTGTCACCAGGCTGGAGTGCAGTGGCACGATCTCGGCTCACTGCAACCTCCGCTTCCCGGGTTCAAGCGATTCTCCTGCCTCAGCCCCCCTAGTAGCTGGGATTACAGGCGCCCGCCACCATGCCCAGCTAATTTTTGTATTCTCAGTAGAGATGGGGTTTCAAGCTGGTCTCAAACTCTTGACCTCGTGATCCTCCCGCCTTGGCCTCCCAAGTGCTGGGATTACAGGCATGAGCCACTGCGCCTGGTCAATTTTAAAATGTTTATTTTTAGCTGGGCTCAGTGTCCTACGCCTGTTATCCGAGACTTTTTTTTTTCTTTTCTTTTTTTTTTTTTTTTTTTTGAGACTTGAGTTTCACTCTTGTTGCCCAGGCTAGAGTGCAATGGCATGATCTCAGCTCACTGCAGCCTCCGCCTCCCTGGTTCAAGCGATTCTCCTGCCTTAGACTCCCGAGTAGCTGAGATAACAGGCGCCCACCACCATGCCCGGCTAATTTTGTATTTTTAGTAGAGACGGGGTTTCATCATGTTGGTCAGGCTGGTCTCGAACTCCTGACCTCAGGTGATCCACCCGCCTCAGCCTCCCAAAGTGCTAGGATTACAGGCGTGAGCCACCGTGCCCAGCGAATCCCAGCTACTTGGGAGGCTGAGGCAGGAGAATCGCTTAAACCTGGGAAGTGGAAGTTGTAGTGAGCCGAGATTGCGCCATCGCACTCCAGCCTGGGCAACAAGAGTGAAACTCCGTCTCAAAAGAAAAAGAAAAATTTTCATTTTTTCTTCCCAGCCTGGCTTTTGGTGGGTTGTCCCTGTATCTGTTTAACTTAGTTGTCAGCCAGTGATTTGGGCAGAGATTCTCAAATACTTTCAGCCCCTGAGGCTTTTACCCTATCCTGATCAACTTACAGTCAAATGCTCTACTGCTGAGCTATACCCCCCTGATCAATGTGTATGTGGGTTTGGAGAAACTCTAAAAAATTGCAGCTGGCTCTAAAGTCTCCTTTGGTTTTCAGTTTTTCCTTGTTCTCTTAGGTATAATTTCCCAGTCAATGATGGTCATGTGAAGAGCTTAACTCAGACTTTCTATGGCTCTGTTTCAGGATTTTCCCATTAAATCTCTGGATGTTCTGCCCATCTAACAAGGACCACTGCCAAAGCTATTCATTTCCATCCACATTCACCACTTTTAGCTGGTAGATCCATGAATTTTCTTCCTCACCCCAAATTGAGTCCACCCCCTAGAGCAGCAGAACTGCTGATTTTCATAGCTGCCCCCATGCTGGGAAAACTAGCATTGTCAGCAGCTGACTATGCTGTAAGCAGTGGGGATAGAGGGGTAGAAGGATGGCAGGATCCTAGGCTAGAAAGCTTACTATTTTTACCTGAACCTCTAGCAGATTTTCAAGAATCTGTACTTCTCAGTTTGTTTGATTTACACTGTATTGAAGTAGTTCTTTTTGACAATTCTAATTTTTTTTTTTTTTTTTTTTTTGAGACGGAGTCTTGCTCTGTCGCCCAGACTGGAGTACAGTGGCGCAATCTCGGCTCACTGCAAGCTCCGCCTCCCGGGTTCATGCCATTCTCCTGCCTCAGCCTCTCCGAGTAGCTGGGACTACAGGCGCCCGCCACCACGCCCGGCTAATTTATTTTGTATTTTTTTTAGTAGAGACGGGGTTTCGCCGTGGTCTCGATCTCCTGACCTCGTGATCCACCCGCCTCGGCCTCCCAAAGTGCTGGGATTACAAGCGTGAGCCACCGCACCCGGCCGACAATTTTAATTTTTAACTTTTCCATTGTGGTGAGGAATTGCCTACCACTTCATGCTGTGAATACAAGGATTTCTACGCCTGTAATCCCAGCACGCGCATGGAAATTCTTGTATTCACAGCATGAAGTGATAGGCAAGTGAGGCCGAGGCAGGCGGATCACCTGAGGTCAGGAGTTCGAGACCAGCCTGGCCAACATGGTGAAACCCTGTCTCCACTAAAAGTACAAAAATGAGCTGGGTGCAGTGGTGGGCACCTGTAATCCCAGCTACTCAGGAGGTTGAGGCAGGAGAAGCTTGAACCCAGGAGGTGGAGGTTGGCGTGAGCCGAAATCGCACCACTGCACGCCAGCCTGGGCAGCAAGAGTGAGACTCTGTCTAAAAAAAAAAAAAAAGAATTTCCATTTTTTCTTAGTTTTTGAGCTTCAGAGAATGACTAGGGTCTGCCTTACTAGAGATAAAGGTAAGAATAGAGGACTAATGCCCAGGCCACTTCTCAAACAAGTCGTATTGGAATCCCCTTTGTGTCAGGTAGTTTTTTTGTTTTTGTTGTTGTTGTTGTTGTTTTGTTTGTTTTTTGAGATGGAGTCTCACTCTGTCACAGGCTGGAGTGCAGTGGCGTGATCTCAGCTCACTGCAACCTCTGCCTCCCAGGCTCAAGCGATTCTCCTGCCTCACCCTCCCAAGTAGCTGGGATTACAGGCACCGCCACCACACCCGGCTAATTTTTTTATTTTTAGTAGAGATGGGGGTCTCACCATGTCGATCAGGCTGGTCTCGAACTCCTGACCTCGTGATCCGCCCGCTTCAGCCTCCTAAAGTGCTGGGATTACGGGCATGAGCCACCACGCCCGGCCTGCATCAGGTAGCTTTAAAAAAATCTCAGGTAATTGTGATGTGCAGTTATTGTTGAGATCCAGTGGTCTAGAACAGTGTTTAGAAAAGCAAGCTTTCTCTGTAAAGGGTGATATAGGAAATATTTTAGGTCTTGCAGTCCCTATGGTCTCTGTTGCAACCCCTCAACTCTGTTGTTGTAGTGTGAAAGCAGCCAAAGATAGTATGAAAGCAAGTAGATGTGGCTATATTCCAATACACCTTATTTGCAAAAACAGGCAATGGCTGAATTTGCTGACCTCTTGTCTTGGAGAATTCTCAAAAATGATTTTATTCCAAGTGTTTGTATCCTTGTTAATTTAAGGTGTGTATATTTCTTAGCACAACCCAGCCTTTGCATTTGTCATTGATGTCTTTGAAGAATTAGTCCATAATTTCCTTCAGTAAAAGTGTTTTAATTGACCATGCCTTCCTACCTTCTCCTTTGTCATTAAAATATGTGAGAAAATGTGCCAGCTGTGGGCAGTCTAGTTGAAAGGTGTGTGTGAACTTTTTTGGCCCAGTTGGGCTCAGTGAAGCCTTAGCTGGCTAGTGTTTATGGCACCATCAACAAAGATGGAAGAATTAAGCCTGGGAAAAAGGACAGGAGGTATAAAAAATGGGGTCCAGAAATTCAGCTGTAGGGGAGCCTGGTAGTGGTTCTCCTACTACCTTCTGCAAAGTTCAGTGTCAAAACTCCAGTCAGAGTCTCTAAAGTTGAACTTTCTTGGCTGTCCATCAGGTAGAGTACTAACTTAATAAGTACAGTGGAGGGCCTGGTGTGGTGGCTCATGCTTGTAATCCCAGCACTTTAGGAGGCCAAGGTGGGCGGATCACCTGAGGTCAGGAATTCAAGATCAGCCTGGCCAACATGGTGAAACCCCGTCCCTACTAAAATACAAAAATTAGTTGGGTGTGGTGGTACACAACTGTAATCCCAGCTACTTGGTAGGCTGAGGCAGGAGAATTGCTTGAACTCGGGAGGCAGTGAGGCCAGATCACGTCATTGCACTACAGCCTGGGCGACAGAGCAAGACTCCGTCTCAAAAAATTAAAAAAGTAAGTACAATGGAGAATTTGGTCAGACAACTTATTTTTACATCTGAGGGGTTGGGCATATAAACTCTGATTATAATGAATAGTTCAGTAGAACAAATCTTATTTTCCATAGAGTCTCCTGTGAGTGTATGATTCCATTAGTTGAGTGGAACAGTTTTTACCACGATGCTTAAATTCTGCTTCAACTCCCTCCTTCCCGCTACTCTATTCCCCTGGGTCTCGTCAGACACTCCTAAGTCAAACAGGTCATGTAGCAGATAAGTGAAGGAAGTAGGCAGGTTAAGTGGGTAGGTTTGAGTTCTGTTTAGGAGGTGGTGAGTGAAGATGGAGCCTAGGACCTCTCTGATTGGGCAGTACTTGTTCCTAATCTTTATGCTGGGGCCTGGGCAGTTACCCTTAATAGATGGAAAGGTGCTTAGGGTAGGAGATGGTAGAGGATGCCAGAGTCATAGATTATAGCCTTGATAGTGCCCAAGGTCACTGTGTGACCTTGACAAGCTCCATAACCCTGATGCACAGTTTTTCAGAAGGGAGTTTGTGTAGCCATCTTGCTGGGTCCTCCTAACTCAATATCCCTTCATCATAAGGCTTTAGTCTGGCTTTCTAGGGATTAATTCCTTTCTAATCATTCATTCCATAGTTATTTACTGTATGCTGAGAACCTTTACCAAGAATTGGACACAGAAAGGGGTGGAGATGAAGACTTTCCAAGCCTGACACATTCACTGGATAGAGGCCTTGTTTTCATGCCTGAACTTAGCCTGGTATACTAGCTGCTCAGTGAGTGTGTGTTACATGAGCAAATATCCTATTCCTGTATACTAGAGAGCAGGATTCTTGTGCTACATGTGGTCTATCAGATTTTCGTTGCAAGAAAACAATGTGAAAGTCTTAGAGATTTTGATTTTTTTTTTTTGAGATGGAGTTTCGCTGTTGTCGCCTGTGCTGGAGTGCAATGGCGTGATCTTGGCCCACAGCAACTTCTGCCTCCTGGGTTCAAGCGACTCTCCTGCCTCAGCCTCCTGAGTAGCTGGGATTACAGGCACGCGCCACCATGCCTGGCTAATTTTGTATTTTTAGTAGAGATGGGGTTTCTCCATGTTGGTCAGGCTGGCCTCGAACTCCCACCTCAGGTGCTCCTCTCACCTCATCCTCCCAAAGTGCTGGGATTACAGGCATGAGCCACTGCGCCCGGCAGGATTTTGATTTCTTAAGGTCTGCAGTTGGTTTCCTATTTTACCTGTGGAACCCTGCAAAAATGCATTTTAGACTATCACAATTTAAATATATGACTTTCTTGCCTGTAACCCTAGCTATTCGGGAGGCTGAGGCAGGAGGATTGCTTGAAGTCAGGAGTTTGAAACCAACCTGGGCAACATAGCGAGACCCTGTCTCTAAAAAAAGAAAAAAGAAAAAAATTAGCCAGATGTTGTGGTGTGTGCCTGTCTTCCTAGCCGCTTGGGAGGCTGAGGTGGTAGGATCATTTGAGCCTAGGAGTTCAAGGCTGCAGTGAGAAATGGTCACACCACTGCACTCCAGCCTGGGTGACCCTCGGTCTTCTTGGCTCACTGCAGTCTCCGCCTCCTGGGTTCAAGCAATTCTCCTGCCTCAGCCTCCCAAGTAGCTGGGACTATAGGCACGCGCCACCACACCCAGCTAATTTTCGTATTTTTTAGTAGACACGGGGTTTCACCATGTTGGCCAGGATGGTCTTGATCTCTTGACCTCATGATCTGCCTGCCTCGGCCTCCCAAAGTGCTGGGATTACAGGCGTGAGCCCAGCCGAGACCCTGTCTCTTATAATAAATAAGTGAGTGAATGAATGAATTAATTAAATTCTTTTTTATCTAAAAGCATATGGCAACAGAGGCTAACATGCAATAGTTAGCCAAGAATTCCATTACAACTTTCATTAAACTGTAGCGGCTCTATCCTAAACTGTTGAAAGTTATTTATATCAGAAATATACTTACATAATGAAATTGATGGAATATATCTGTACACAAAATGATGCTGTTGGAAATTAGATGTTTACTATGATATTGATTAGTTACTATTTTTTTTGAATTTTTAAGTCTCAGTTTATTCAGCTATTCCAATAATGTAATCAACTTGTTCAGGGATATAGGCCTCTATAGCTTGGCAGCATATATCTGACTAGTCTTTCTAGAATCTCATAAAATATACTTGACCATTGTAGCAAAGAGGCATTTAGTAATTGATGCATTTTGAAAGAGTATCTTCCTCTGAGATCCCCCCAAAAGCATTGATTGCCTGTGGAAATGTACCTTATAGATGAGCTGAATAATTTCCTTTTATCCTGAAGTCTTTGCTTTCTTGTTGGAAAATTGGAAAACAATGTCTAACTGAGTCATTGTCATTTAGACAAAATGTTATAAAGCCCTGTAGAACACAAAGTTCTGCTTATCAGATTCTCTTAGAAGATGAGCTGTTAGGCCGGGCGCGGTAGCTCACGCTTGTAATCCCAGCACTTTGGGAGGCCGAGGCGGGCGGATCACGAGGTCAGGAGATCGAGACCACAGTGAAACCCCGTCTCTACTAAAAATACAAAAAATTAGCCGGGCGTGGTGGCGGGCGCCTGTAGTCCCAGCTACTCGGAGAGGCTGAGGCAGGAGAATGGCGTGAACCCGGGAGGCGGAGCTTGCAGTGAGCCGAGATTGCGCCACTGCACTCCAGCCTGGGCGACAGAGCGAGACTCTGTCTCAAAAAAAAAAAAAAAAAGAAGATGAGCTGTTGAGCGACAGGTCTTCTGTTGTCCCATCTCTGCTTATTCAGCTTGTTAACTGGGGAATCATTCTCTGTCCTCTCCCTTTTTTTATATTAATAGGAAACTTCCATTTTAGAAGAATACAGTATCAATTGGACTCAGAAGCTGGGAGCTGGAATTAGTGGTCCAGTTAGGTAAGAGATCCATATGAGAAACTATGGCAAAATATTGGCAAGTGCAAACTCTGAGAAGGGCCATTTGAAATACATCTTGAATTAGACACATCAGGTGTGCCAGGTTTGAGAAATAGGCCGAATTTAACAAGTACAGGTTTTTATGTTAGGCTTTTTCTCATGTATTTAGAAATTAGTTAAGAGTGACTGAGTCGCATGGTCTTTTTATAGAGTCATTTAAGATGTTGAGACTGGCCAGGTGCGGTGGCTCATGCCTGTAATCCCAGCACTTTGGGAGGCCGAGGCAGGCGGATCATGAGGTCAGGAGATCGAGACCATCCTGGCCAACATGGTGAAACCCCGTCTCTACTAAAAATACAAAAATTAGCTAGGTGTGGTGGTGGTTCCTGTAATCCCAGCTACTCGGGAGACTGACGCAGGAGAATCACTTGAACCAGGGAGGCAGAGATTGCAGTGAGCTGAGATCATGCCACTGCACTCCAGCCTGGCCACAGAGCCAGATTCTGTCTCAAAAAAAAAAAAAAAAAAAAGGTGTCGAGACTGTGGGACCACTGTGAGAGTCACCTGTAGCCAGCTGAGGCCATTATTTTTCATTGACCCACAGCAGCAAGTTGCTGTTGCATGGCTTAGAAGCTGAGGCCTGAGCATTGGCTGCTGGGCAGAGGGGTGAGATGCTTCTTTCCCCCACCTGCTACCCTTGGGAGCAAGTTTGTTCTGATGCACCTGGCCATATTCTTGATGAGAAGTATACGTCTCAAAGAAAAAACTTGTTAAATTAATTTTCATTCTAACATATATGATCTCTGATTGATTTTTTTTCTCCAAATCTAGAGTCTGTGTAAAGAAATCTACTCAAGAACGGTTTGCACTGAAAATTCTTCTTGATCGTCCAAAAGCTAGAAATGAGGTATGCTTTATTGCCCCCGACTTAATTAAATATTTGAAGTGCCTAAGAATTGTTCTTTTGCAAGTAAGGCAGCTTCCTAGAGAGAATACAGTGATGCATAAAAAGTTTTATGTCCAAACTTTATCTCTCTTCCCCATTCATGCTATCATAGTAAAGTAGTCCTAGATCTGTCAGTATCAAAGGCCATTGAGTCATTTCCTTTCAGCCACCTCTTGTTCTTTTAAAATTAATGTGATTCTTGTACCCTCATGTATTCAGATTTACCTCAGTTTTGCTTATTGAAAAAGGTACTTAAAGGTGGAGATAAAATAGCACGAGGAAGGATCAGGTGAATGGTGTATAAAAGTGATGCTACAGGAGGACTCTGAGGATGTTTCTAGTTTGTTTCTTCTTTTTGAGACAGTTTCATTCTTGTTGCCCAGGCTGGAGTGCAATGACGCAATCTCGGCTTACCTCAACCTCTGCCTCCCGGGTTCAAGTGATTCTCCTGCCTCAGCCTCCCGAGTAGCTGGGATTACAGGCATGCGCCACCACGCATTTTTTGTATTTTTAGTAGAGACAGGGTTTCTCCATGTTGATCAGGCTGGGTGATCCACCCGCCTCGGCCTCTCAAAGTGCTGGGATCACAGGCGTGAGCCACCGTGCCTGGCCTTTAGTTTTTAAAAATATACATTGGGTTTGTTTTTGCTTCTGTTTGAAACCGGGTCTTGCTCTGTCACCCAGGCTGGAATGCAGTGGCACGATCATGGCTCACTGCAGCCTTGACCTCCCTAAGCTCAAGTGATCCTCCCACCTCAGCCTCCTGAGTAGCTGGGACCACAGGTATTTGCCACCATGCCGGGCTAATTTTTTTTGTATTTTTTGTAGACATGGGGTTTTGCCATGTTGCCCAGGCTGGTCTCAAACTCCTGGGCTCAAGCGATCCGCTTTGGCCTCCCAAAGTGTGGGGATTACAGGTGTGAGCCACTGCCCCTGGCTATACATTGGTTTTAAATTATCTGGATATGGTAATGACATTCTAATAACATGTGCAATGAAGGACTTCTTTTGCATAAAGAGATGTGAATAATTTCTAAAATGAAATGAGTTGTTTGCCAGATTTTCATTTGCAAATATATGGAACAGTAGGAAGTAAATCTGTTGGTAAGGTTTTATTCATGGAAAAAGCATTAAGGAGATAATCTCTGAAAACACTGGGTTTTTATGTCATTCTGGGTGATAAAGTTTTTATTGTAATTAGCTTGTACCTAGTATGGTCAGTTTTTGGAGAGAAAATGTTGGTATCCCCTACCTATGGAAACATTTCCTCTGTTCTCTTTAAGGTACGTCTGCACATGATGTGTGCTACACACCCAAACATAGTTCAGATTATTGAAGTGTTTGCTAACAGTGTCCAGTTTCCTCATGAGTCCAGCCCTAGGTAAGATTACACAGTGTCATCATCAAATGCCCATATGTAGGCCAATGTGTAGTGGAGCCGTCCTCTCTTTTATGTGCTCCCTCCCCTTCCTCTCCTTCTTCCTCCTACCCTCCCTTCCTCTGCCCTTCCTTCTCCCCCTCCCCTTCCATCTCCCTTTTTGTAATTTGGAAAGCAGACAGAATTATGTAATGAATCCCCAAGTTCTCATGATCCATCCTCAACAGTAATCCTCTCGTGGCCAGTCTAATTTCATCTATGCCCCTACCACTCTTCAGGTCCCCTGATGATTCTGATTACTTTCTCATTTCAAGAAAGCATTTAATGTAGAATTTAAACAGTTTCTATTTCAAATCAGTGAAAGGGGCCCAAATATTATTCTAGGCAAAGTCTTAGAGGCCAATAAAACAAAAAGCCTTTATTATTGCTTAGTCTGACTTTCCTTTTAAAGAAAGAAATCAACATTATTCTTTTAGTTACCAAATGTTTGGCAAGCATATTGGGTGGC
This sequence comes from Hylobates moloch, assembly GCF_009828535.3. NCBI lineage: Eukaryota > Metazoa > Chordata > Mammalia > Primates > Hylobatidae > Hylobates > Hylobates moloch. Next base: position 21,090,675 of record NW_026652287.1, on the reverse strand, counting down.
ATTCTAAGTCTCTTTGATGAAATTCAAAATTAAATAAGGTATGGTTTTTTTGGGGAAGACTGAGATGTAAACCCATCATCATAGCAGTGCAATAGGCACTAAGGACAGGCATCCCTAAAATATTCTAAGCTTACAAAGGAGAGGAGCTGCTAACTATAGTCTGGGAGGAGAGGTGTCTCACAAAGGCTGCGTGGAAGTTAGGACTTGAAGGAAGGGTAGGAATTTTCCAGATGGCAAAAGAAGATAGAATTTTAAAAACAAATGAGAAATCAAACGATTATTTTTCACAACTGTGCTCTGTTGGTGAAAGCATTTGGATGGAAGCTGGAAGCATATATGAAACAATGGTAGCCAAAAATCACATTAAAAATTTTTTTTCAGAACATGAGAATTTTTGCTCTTAGTAACTGTGTTATCCTGGACTTAGGAAGTTGTTACACACTTTGTAGATGCAGTATCTTTAGGTCAGCTTCTTAATGTTTCGGGGTTTTTTTGTTTCTTTTTCTTTTTTTTTTTTTTTTTTTTTTTTAACTTAACAAAATCAAATGCTTTCAAACAGGGCTCGACTCTTAATTGTAATGGAGATGATGGAAGGGGGAGAGCTATTTCACAGAATCAGCCAGCACCGGCACTTTACAGAGAAGCAAGCCAGCCAAGTAACAAAGCAGGCAAGTTAACCCCAGGTACCAATCAAACTGCCAACAAAGTTGGTTAACAAGCGCAATTTCATTGGGGGGAAGAAAAGAAAACTTAAAGAAAAGCTCTATTTGACTTCTCATTGCCTGCTTTGTTATGTAGTCAGAAAACATGTTTTGACAGGAGAAATGTGACCCCTTTTATACTTGGGGGTGGGGGTATTGTGTTCTTAATTGGTTTTCAACTGTTTCCTGAGGCTGCTGTGAGATTTCAATAAACTCTGGAAGGAAGGTGATCTTAACTGCTTTGTAGACTGCAGGTATCTTTAGGCATGTAGCTACCAAGTACTGTTATTAGACTTTGCGATAAAGTGCTGCTGATACCACCTGAAAGATTGTATGGTATAAAAATATATTCTAAGAGAATTGTACATAAGATGCTTCCTGCATGTGAGCCACCTTTCTGTGATTTCTTCAGATTTAATAATATCCTAAGATCTTTGTAATTCTGGATTATTCCTGGTTATATTCTATGTTGACATCACATTTTATTGCTGTAGAAATGATTTATGTTACAAACAGTACTAGGAATCCAGCTGATAATCACTTCTTGCAGAGGTGAAAAGCTAAACCCTCAAGGCTTATCTTCATACCAAGCAAGCAAAGCAAAGAGAATTAGGAAGCACAACCCAATTGCTTCTTAATAAAAAGTTCTTCCAAGTTTCCCATGAACCTTAAGCAATTTTGGATGCCTCCTTTCTGGTAGGGAGGAACTGATACTTGGATTGCTGAGAAAATTCCATATTAAGAGTTAAAGAACAAGTAGAATCTGCTCTTTCTGTTTGATTTTTTAAATTATACCTTTAATTTTTTCAAATATTAGGATTAAAGGGTGAGCTCTGATAATCTATAAAATAAAACCCCTTCAAATCCACATAAACAGGCAACATTTTCAACAAGCATGATGAGCAAAATGAGTTTCTAGTATTGGTTGGAAAAACCCAGTCAGCTGATTTCTTGACCCTCAGCTCCCTGGAGAGTGCCATTCTTGTCTGAGCCAGGCAAGCCTGCCAGTAGCCCTGCTGTGGGAACTGCGCCTGCTGACCATTGCTTGGCTTAGGCGTTTCTTCTGCAGTGCCTGTCATACCGCAGATGAATGAAAGTGGCAGCATTTCATTTTTCCCATTTCTTACAGGATTTACCCATCAGTTTATTCTGACAAAGAATTGCTGTACCATCATATTTTTCTTTCTGTTTGACAAAATACAAGTTGCAGTTAAACTAAGCTTAATCCATTCTGTTTCTTGGTATTCCAAGTTTTTCTTAATTTCTGCTTTAAAATTGAAACTGAACGTAGTCTTAATGAAGGCTTGTTTTTTAACATCCTGAGTTCTCTACACCAGGTGTATTAAAGAGTGATCTTTTCTAAGAAGTGGCTGTTCCATTGTGTCTTTTTCCAGATAGCTTTGGCTCTGCGGCACTGTCACTTGTTAAACATTGCACACAGAGACCTCAAGCCCGAAAATCTGCTTTTTAAGGATAACTCTTTGGTGAGAAGACTGTTTTTCTGCATTTTAGTGCTGCTACTCTTAACATAGTTCAGGAGTGGGTGTGTTTGGAGCGCTCTGAATTCATGGTGAAAAAGCTTTAAGCCAGAGTGCTTCAAACAGCTTATTTCTTCAACTCGTTCCCTTGCTAGAGGCTCAAAGCTGTACTACTGTACTCCCGGCATTGATAATTTTGGATGATACTGATATGTATTTGTGGGACTTATGATTTTAGATATTATTTGGAGGACCTTTGGGAAGGGGCAGGAATCTGTATGCTGTTACATATTATCTCGTTTCATTTGCTGTTTTCCCTTTCAGCCCTGTCCCCTGCCCCATGTCCCACCAGATAAGTTGGTCTGGCTATCATGAAGCTTATGGCAGATATTAAAAGTGAAGTAGCACCCCAGATTGATGAGAGGTGATAGATAGGTTCATAGAGTGAAGGGACCCTAGGCCAAGACCTTGGCGTTAGTGCTGCCCTTACAAGTTCTAAAACAAAAATAGCTGTGTGAGTGGGTAGGAATTCCTTACTTCTGCATTACTGAGAACAGTTCCTCAGTGTGAATCTTTGTCTCCAGACCTGGGGACATGTTATTTTCATAAGTTCACATCTCAGCCAGAAAGCAACTTGTTAGAGCTCAGGGTAACGTGTCTTGCACCTGGATTTTCCTTTAATGTTTATTGAGCACTCTGGAGCAGTGACTCCTTTTTTTTTTTAATTTCAGGATGCCCCAGTGAAGTTGTGTGACTTTGGATTTGCCAAGATTGACCAAGGTGACTTGATGACACCCCAGTTCACCCCTTATTATGTAGCACCCCAGGTAAGCATGTGCGGTTTCTGTCCTAAGATCTGTCAGCAAGCTGCCCATCGACTCGTGTTCCTTCTATTCTACAGCACAAGTAGGCATATATTACAGATGGGAGGGGGAGAACTTAGCTTTAGAAACCTACAGATTGCTTTATTTGGTGTAGATCTTTTATTCTTTTAAAATCAACTTTAGCCAGGCGCGGTGGCTCACGCCTGTAATCCCAGCACTTTGGGAGGCTGAGGTGGGCGGATTACAAGTTCAGGAGATGGAGACCATTCTGGCTAACACAGTGAAACCCCGTCTCTACTAAAAGAAATACAAAAAAGTAGCCGAGTGTGGTGGCGCAGGTGGAGTAATCCCTGCTACTCAGGAGGCTGAGGCAGGAGAATTGCTTGAACCCGGGAAGTAGAGGTTGCAATGAGCCGAGATGGCACCACTGCATTCTAGCTTGGGTGACAGAGCGAGACTCTGTCTCAAAAAAATAAATTAATTAAATAAAATGAACTTTATTGAGGTATGATTTAGAAGTATGATTTACATACAGTAAAATACCTCCACTTCAAGGAGAGTTTGATGAGTTGTGACAAATATATATCCCATATGGCGACCACCACATTGAAGATGTGGAACATGCCCCTCACTTCACAAGCTGCCTGTGCCACTTTACAGTCAGTCCCCTCCCAACTTAACCCCTGGCCCTAGGCAACCACTGACATGCTTTCTGTCATTATTGGTTAGTTTTGCCTGTTGAAGAATTTCAGAAAAATGTAATCGTGGACTTTGTATGCTTTATTTCTTTTGCTTAGCATGTTTTTGAGATTCGTCCATGTTCCTGCATTTATCATTCGTTAATTCCTTTTCATTGCAAAGTAGTATTTCATTATATACCTAAGCTGCATTTGTTTTTTCCATTCACTGACAGGATTTTGGGTTGTTTTTCATTTTTGGCTATTATGAAGAAAGCTGCTAGGAAGACTTCATTTACAGTTTTTGGGGGACATGTTCCCCCATACCCATATCTTTTTTCCAAAATGGCTATACCATTTTATGCTTCTACCAGCAACGTATAGAGTTCCAGTCATTTCACATTTTTACTAACGCCTCATGCTTGTTGCTTGTCAGCATTTGTCATCTTAGTCATTCTGGTAGGGGGCAGAGTGTTACTTCATTATAGTTTTAATCACGACATTGTCCTGATGGCCACTGTTTTGGAGCACTTTTTATACATGTGTATTGGCCATTCTGTTGTGAAGTATGGGCATTCATCTTTTGCCCTTTTGTTATTGTTGGTCTCTTGTTAAAGAATTGAGGTATAAGAATTTTAAAATATTCTGGACACAGGTTCTTTGCCATATGTATGTTGTATTCTTACTGCTACTGTAACATATTGCCACAAACTTAGTAGATAAAAACAACAGAAATGTATTATCTTATACTTCTGGAAATGAGAAGTCTGAAATGGTACTCAGTGCTATAATCAAGGTGTCAGCAGGGCTGTGTTCCTTCTGGAGGCATTTCTTGCCTTTTCCAGCTTCTAGAGGTTGCCTACATTATTTGGCTTGTAGCCTCTTCCTTCATCATCAAAGCCAGTAGCATAGCATCTTCCAATGAATGTCTCTCTCTATGACTTTGACCCTCTTGCCTGCCTCTTAAAAGGACCCTACTGATCACATTGGCCTTACCTGGATAACTCCCCATTTTAAGATTCTTAATTATTCTGCAATACAAGGTAACATAATCCCAGGGATAACATGGACATCTTGGGGGGCCCATTATTCTGCCTTCCATATATATATCATGAATATTTATCTCAGTCTGTGACTTGCCTTTTAATCTTCTTAATGGCCTTCGAATAGCAGAAATTTTGAATTTTAATGAAGTCTATTTCACCATTTTTTTTAATGCTTAGTACTTTTTGTTCCTAAGATCCACAAGCATAAATATTTTCTCTGATGTTTTCTTATAAGAGGTTATAGCTTTAGCTTTTACATTTGGGTCTGTAAGTCATTTGAGTTTGTGTGTGTATGAAATGAGAGACCAGGTTCTTTTTTTCCCCCTTAAGGGTGTCAAGTTGTTGCAGCATCATTGGTAAAATATTTTTTACAAATCATCATTTGTGAAAGGATTTGTAAAAGGATTGCATTATTGAATTGCAGTTTTGTTTTTTTTTTTTTTTTTGAGACAGAGTTTCACTCTTTTTGCCCAGGCTGCAGTGGTGCAATGGTGCAATCTTGACTCACTGCAACCTCCGCCTCCCGGGTTCAAGAGATTCTCCTGCCTCAGCCTCCCAAGTAGCTGGGATTACAGGAGCCCGCCACCATGCCCGGCAAATTTTTTGTATTTTTAGTAGAGACAGGGTTTCATCATGTTGGCCAGGATGGTCTTGATCTCTTGACCTCGTGATCTGCCAGCCTCAGCCTCCCAAAGTGCTGGGATTACAGGCATGAGCCACTGCGCCTGGCCTGAATTGCAGTTTTGTTGAAAACCAGCTGGCCATATATCTGTTGGTCTTTTCTGGATTCTATTCTGTTTGCTTAATTTATGTATGTGTCTATAGCAAGAGCATCTGCATTATTTTAGCTTTATATTATATCTTGACTTCAGATTCATTCTTTTTCAAAATTGTTTTGGCTATTCTAGATCCTTTGTATTTCTCTACATTTTAGAATTCACTTCTGTATAACAGAAAAGCCTCCTGGGATTTGACTGGGATTGTATTTAATCTATAGATGAATTTGGAGAGAATTGATATCTTAACAATATAAAAGTCTCCCAATGGATGAACAAGGTATATATCTCTCCATTTATTTAGGTCTTCAATTTTTCTCAAAAATGTTTATGCTTCTTAATGTTACAGGTCTTGCACATATTTTCTTAAATTTATCCTTAAATTTTGTTTTTGGCTGCTGTTGGAAATGATATTGTAAAACATTTCAGCTGGGCGCAGTGGCTCACACCTGTTATCCCAGCACTTTGGGAGGCTGAGGCAGGCGGATCACCTGAGGTCAGGAGTTCGAGACCAGCCTGGCCACCATGGTGAAACCCCATCTTTACTAAAAATATAAAAATTTGCTGGGCGTAGTGGCCGGTGCCTGTAATCTCAGCTACTTGGGAGGCTGAGGCAGGAGAACCTCTTGAACCAAGGAGGTGGAGGCTGCAGTCAGTCGAGATCATGCCATTGCACTCCAGCCTGGGTGACTAGAGTGAAACTGTGTCTCAAAAAAAAAAAAAAAAATTCATTTTCTAATTGTAACCAGTTTATAGAAATACTAGTGTTTTTTTTTGTTTGTTTGTTTTGGGTTTGTTTTTTTTTTTTTTTTTTTGAGATGGAATTTTGCTCTCTGTTGCCCAGGCTGGAGTGCAGTGGCGCAATCTCAGCTCACTGCAACCTCTGCCTCCCGGGTTAAAGCAGTTCTCCTGTCAGCCTCTGGGATGACAGGTGCCCGCCACCACACCTGGCTAATTTTTATATTTTTAGTAGAGATGGGGTTTCACCATGTTGGCCAGGCTGGTCTCGAACTCCTGACCTCAGGTAATCCACCTGCTTTGGCCTCCCAAAGTGTTGGGATTACAGGTGTGAGCCACTGCCCCCAGCCATACTAGTGACTTTTTTTTTTTTGGAGATGGAGTCTTGCTCTGTTGCCCAGGCTGGAGTGCAGTGGCGTGATCTCTGCTCACTGCAATCTCCGCCTCCCAGGTTCAAGCGATTCTCCTTCCTCAGCCTCCTGAGTAGCTGGGACTACAGGCGCCTGCCACCACGCCTGGCTAATTTTTTTTCGTATTTTTAGTAGAGACAGGGTTTCACCTTGTTAGCCAGGATGGTCTCAATCTCCTGACCTCATGATCTGCCCACCTTGGTCTCCCAAAGTGTTGAGTTTACAGGCGTGAGCCACTGCACCCGGCCCATACTAGTGATTTTTGTATATTGACTTTGTGTCTTGGGACCTTGCTAAATTCATTTATTAAATCTAGTAAATTTTTTGTAGATTGATTAGGATTTTCTTTTTTTTTCTTTTTCTTTTTTGAGAGCCTAAAAGTGGGCATGCCTCTTCTGTTGCTCGGCCTTTAGTGTTGAGTTTGAGGGTTAAATCAGTCTACTCAAAAGTTGAGCTGAGTGTGAGTTTTGTTGTTGCTATCGTTGTCTTCAGTGCCTCAGTGGCATGGGATTCCTGTTTTGTTACCTTATGGTTAGGTGGGGTCTGAAATGCCATTTTTTAAAAAATATTCCACTTCTACCCTCAGTCTTGGCCTTGCTAGTGCACCTGTACCTCAGAGGGGATCTCTCTTTACAGTCTTGGCCCCCCCTTAGCAATAGATTGCTGTCAGTTACTGCTTTGTCCCTGCAAGCCTGCAGAAAGGGAGATGGCAGTGGGGGACCAAGAGGTATCTGTTTCTCTGCTGTTGGGCAGGACCTGTGTTCTTGAGTCTCATGAACATCTGGTGGAAGTCTGTGCAGAAGAGCATGGGAGCAGGCATGAGTCTTCCTTGTTTCTATGGCTCCTAGAGGGTCTGTACTCTTATCCTAGCCCACATTTTGCCTTTAGCAGTTTGTTAAAAACCTCGCTGAATTCTTTTTACCCAAATGGCATGTGATATCACTTCCTCCTGGGCTCTGCCATAGGTGAGCCAGCTTTCACTTCCCATCTCTCCTTGGAAGGGCCTGACTGAAAGATTTCAGAATAATTGGTTGCCCTGAGACCTGATCCTTGATGGGTTCAAAAAAAGTGATAGGCCAGGCGTAGTGGCTTATGCCTGTAATCCCAGCACTTTGGGAGGCTGAGGGGGGCGGATCACTTGAGGTCAGGGGTTCAAGACTAGCCTGGCGAACATGGTGAAACCCCGTCTCTACTAAAAAGACAAAATATTAGTCGAGTGTGGTGGCAGCCACCTGTAATCCCAGCTTCTCGGGAGGCTGAGGCAGGAGAATTGCTTGAACCTAGGAGGTGGAGGTTGCAGTGAGCAAAGATTGAGCCATTGCACTCTAGCCTGGTGACAGAACGAGACTCCATCTCAAAAAAAAAAAATGATGATTTTATAATTTATCTTTGACACTTTCCAGCTTTCTATATCCTAGCAGAAACAGAAATCCCAACAATGTGGGTGGAAGGAGGGTGAGGATCAAAAACTACCTACCTGGTACTCTGCTTATATAAAACCTGGGTGACGAAATAATCTGTGTAACAAACCCCTGTGAAACCACTGCAATTCACCTATATAATTAACATGTATAACGCACATGTACCCCTGAACCCAAAATAAAAGTTAAAAAAAAAAAAGTCCCAACAATTTGATTATGTGTGCATTCTTGTTCCTTTGTTTTTCCTTCCAGGGATCTCTCGAGCTCCCAGGATCTGTTGGTTTATGGTGTTTATCAATAAACACCATATCAAATAAAAATTAGGAAATTTTTCAGACATCATCTCTTCAACGATTTTTCTACTCCTCTACTTGCTTTCTGAGACTTCCAATCAATGACATGTATATTAGACTGTACAGGGAACTGGAGTTCTGATCTTTTGTATTTTCATCCTTTTTTCCTTTTCTTTCATCCTTTTTTTCTTTCTGCTTTCCCTTCCCTTCTTCCCTTCTGATATATACTCAGTAGTGGCACTGCTGGATGATAAGGTATTTCTAGTTTTAATTTTTTAAGGAACCTTCCCACTGTTTTCCATAGTGGTCATACTAATACACATTCTTACAAACAGTGTACAAAGGCTCCCTTTTTTCCACATCATTGTTAACATTTGTTATCTTTTATCTTTTTTAATAGCCACTGTAAAAGGTGTGAGGTGATATTTCATTGTGGTTTTAATTTTAATTTTAATTTTTTTTTTTTTTGAGACAGAGTCTTGCTCTGTCGCCCAGGTTGGAGTGCAGTGGCGCAATCTCGGCTCACTGCCAGCTCCGCCTCCCGGGTTCACGCCATTCTCCTGCCTCAGCCTCTCCGAGTAGCTGGGACTACAGGCGCCCGCCACCACGCCCGGCTAATTTTTTGTATTTTTAGTAGAGACGGGGTTTTACCGTGGTCTCGATCTCCTGACCTTGTGATCCGCCCGCCTCGGCCTCCCAAAGTGCTGGGATTACAAGCGTGAGCCACCGCGCCCGGCCTTTTTTTTTTTTTTTTTGAGATGGAGTCTTGCTCCTGTCATGCAAGCTGGAGTGCTCACTGCAACCTCCACCTCCCGGGTTCAAGCGATTCTACTTCCTCAGCCTCCCAAGTAGCTGGGATTAAAGGCATGCGCCACACGCCTGGCTAATTTTTTGTATTTTTAGTAGAGACGGGGTTTCGCCATGTTGTTCAGGTTGGTCTTGAACTCCTAACCTCAGGTGATCCACTCGCCTTGACCTCCAAAGTGCTGGGATTACAGGCGTGAGCCACCATGCCCAGCCTATTTTTTTCTTTAATATTTCTGGCCTATAAATGACTCCATTTGCTCATTTTTTTAATGCAGTATATGAAAGTTTCAGGTCTTCTGCATTTTCACCTGCATTTGGTATGGTCAGTCTTTTTAATTTTGGCCATTTTAGTGGATACGTAGTGGTATTTCTTTGTAGTTTTAATTTGCATTCCCTAATGAGTAATGATGTCTGCCATCTTTTCTTTTGTGTACACATTTGTGTGTGCACCTGCCTTCTGTATATTTTCTTTGGGAAGTGTCTGTTCAGACCTTTTCTGTATTTACAGAATTGGGTTATTTTCTTATTATTGAATTTGAGAGTTCTTTGCATATTTTGGATATGAATTCCTTTCTTTCTTTTTTTTTGTTGGAGACAGGGTCTTGCTCTGCCACCCAGGCTGGAATGCAGTGGCACAATCACGACTCACTGTAGCCTCAACCTCCTGGGCTCAAGCGATCCTCCCGCCTCAGCCTTCTTAGGAACTGGGACCACAGGCATACGCCACCACATCTGGCTAATTAAGAAAATTTTTTTTTTTTTTTAAGAGATGGGGCCTCACCACATTATCCAGGCTGGTCTCGAACTTCTGGGCTCAAGTGATCCTCCTGCCTCAGCCCCCTAACTTGCTGGGATTACAGGCATGATGTACCACGTCCAACTGACTCTGACTCTTTTTTTTTTTAAAAATCTCCCAGGTTGTCAAGAGATGGATACGAATCTTTTATTAGATCTGTGCTTTGCAAAGATTTTCTTCCAGTCTGTGGCTTATCTTTTCATTCTTTTAACAGTGTCTTTTGAGGAGCAGAAAATTCTAATTTTCATGAATGCCAGTTTATCAGAAAACTTTTTTAAGGCCTGGTGCTTTTGGTTTCCTATGTTGAAAATTTTTGTCTAACCCAAGATCAGTCTCCTATGTTTTCTTCTAGAAGTTTTATATAGTGTTAGGTTTTACATTTAGGTCTGTGATCCATGTTGAGTCAATTTTTATATAATGCATGAAGTATGGATCCAAGTTCACTTATTAGCATTTGGATATCCAGTTGTTCCAGCACCATTTGTTGTTCTGTTTATTATTTATTTATTTATTTATTTATTTATTTATTTATTTATTTATTTATTTTGAGATGGAGTCTCGCTCTGTCGCCAAGTTGGAGTGCAGTGGCAGATCTCAGCTCACTGCAACCTCTGCCTCCAGGGTTCAAGCGATTCTCCTGCCTCAGCCTCCTGAGTAGCAGGGACTACAGGCACCTGCCACCATGCCCGGCTAATTTTTTGTATTTTTAGTAGAGACGGGGTTTCACCGTGTTAGCCAGGATGGTCTCGATCTCCTGACCTCGTGATCCACCTGCCTCGGCCTCCCAGAGTGCTGGAATTACAGATGTGAGCCACCGTGCCCGGCCTTAATTTTTATCTTTTAAGCCCCACCCTCAGAAGTAACCGTTCATGAAGAAAGGCTATCTTTTCTCTGCGGCATTGCTTTTGAGCCTTTGCCAAAAATCATTGAACATGTATGTGTGAATTTATTTTTGGACTCTTTATTCTATTCCATTGATCTCTTTTTCTGTCTTTACCCCAGTACCACACTGTCTTGATTACTGTAGCTTTATAATAATTCTTGAAATCAGGTAGCGTTGGCCCTCCACCTTTGTTCTTCATTTTCAAAGTTGTTTTTGCTATTCTGACTTCCTTGCATTTCCATGTGAACTTCACAGTTAGCTGTTGACTTCTATAAAAAAGCCTACTGGGAATTTTGACTGGGGTTGTTTTAGAGCTATCATTCAATGTGGGAGTGCTGAGATTTTAGTGATATTGAGTCTTCTGACCTATGAGCAAGCTATATCACTCCATTCATGTTTGTCTCATAATTTTGCTCAGCAATATTATGTAGTCAGTTTATAGGTCTCTCACATCTTTGTGAGATTTATTCTTAATGCTTAATATTTTTTCTGCTATTGTGAATGGTGTTTTATTTTTCAGGTTTAATTAACTCACTTTGTTGTTCTTGTGTAAAAACTCTATATGGTGGTCATGGTTGGAGCCCAGGTCCTCTGCATGGAGACTTTAGAGTAGGTTGTTTTTTTTTTTGGAGATGGGATTTTGCTCTTGTTGCCCAGGCTGGAGTGCAATGGCGCGATCTCGGCTCACCACAACCTCCACCTCCTGGGTTCAAGTGATTCTTCTGCCTCAGCCTCCCAAGTAGTTGGGATTACAGGCGCCCACCACCTTGTCCGTCTGATTTTTGTATTTTTAGTAGAGATGGGGTTTCACCATGTTGGCCAGGCTGGTCTCGAACTCCTGACCTTATGATCTGCCTGCCTTGGCTTCCCAAAGTGCTGGGATTACAGGTGTGAGCCACCACGCCCAGCCTAGTGTAGGTTTTTATAAGATGGTCAGTGAATTTCTATTAGGTGAGATAGCTGCAGGTCTTAGAGGTGGCACTGAAGATAGCCTTTGCAAGGTTGCCCAAGATGGCACTGCAGCCCCTGGCTAAGCGTTAACAGTTGTATCCCATCTGCCCCAGCTTCATGGGCACAGGGGCTGAGACAGTATCAAGTAGGTCGGGGTGTGGGATGAAGTCCCCTTGCACAGAGCCTCAGCATCCTGTCACTTTTCAAGGAACAGTGTGGGGCTGCTAATGTTGTGCCACCCTCTGGAGTCCCTCCTCATGGGACATTAGAGAGGTTGGCCAGGATAATGATCTCACGGTGGCAGTGGCTGCCTCCTTGGAGCACTTAGCACCTAGACTGACATGACTGTCATAGTCCCTGATGGTAACAGATGGCTTAAAGCTCATCTGCTTTTGCATAGGCATAAAGGCTATCCCCAGGAAAAAGTCAGTGATCTCAGATTCCCTGATGGGCAGGAAGAAGAGAGGAATCTCCTAGGAACTTCATCTTCATGTCCTTGACCTGAGTGTTTCCTTGGCTGATGGATACATTACTGGTTGTAAGAAAAAAATGTTTTTGGAAGTGTAGTGTTTATGTGGAGTTTTTTTCGTTGGCTGATTGCCAGTTGTTTACCTCCTTCAGTCTTATAGTAGCCTGTCTCAAGGCCAGGTTATTGGTGGTGTGATTTTCATTAAATGGTCCCCTTTGGTCTGACTCTTGACAGGTGCTGGAGGCACAAAGAAGGCATCAGAAGGAGAAATCTGGCATCATACCTACCTCACCGACGCCCTACACTTACAACAAGGTACAGGAAGAGATATTTCTCTTCATTTGACAGATGCAGCCCCTCTCCTTTAGTGAGGTGTTTGTGGCCCTCTGGGAGTGTGGCCAATTCCTTTCTCACCCCTTAATATTCCTGCCCCAAAGAAGCAGCCAGACTTGCAGAAAAGTATTTGGAATTCAAGTTTTTGTTGATGAAATATCAGATAAGGTTCAGCCAGACTCGCAGAAAAGTATTTGGAATTCAAGTTTTTGTTTAATGAAATATCAAATAAAGTTTGTACCCAATTAGCTTTTGCAGCGGTAATTAGGGACTGTGATCATCAATCAGGTTATTTTTTTGACTGTCCATATGGTCCACTGGCCACACTGAAAAGATATGGTTGGCTTGTGCTTTTGAGGTGGAGGCCATTTCTGAGACACAGACGCTAGAGAACACTTTGTGGTCATTTATGGCACCATTCTTTCTTACCCTATAAAATACCCAGCTTAGAACAGTATCTGATACACATAGCAAGGGCTCCTAAGTGTTACTTGGTAATATTATGGTTCTTAATCTGTAGCCCACATTTTTTTTATTGTTTTTTTGAGACAGAGTCTCGCTCTGTCACCTGGGCTGGAGTACAATGGTGTGATCTCAGCTGACTGCAACCTTCACCTCCTGTGCTCAAACAATTCTCCTGCCTCAGCCTCCCAGGTAGCTGAGATGATAGGTGCATGTCACCATACTCGGCTAATTTTTGTATTTTTAGTAGAGTCGGGGTTTCTCCATGTTGGCCAAGTTGATCTGAAACTCCTGACCTCAAGTGATCCGCCTGCCTTGGCCTCCCAAAGTGCTGGAATTACAGGCGTGAGCCACTGCACCCAGCCTGTAGCCCATATATTGATCCTGTCTTATATTTTTTTTTTTTTTTTGAGACAGAGTCTCACCCTGTCGCCCAGGCTGGAATGCAGTGGCACAATCTTGGCTCACTGCAACCTCCGCCTCCCGGGTTCAAGCAATTATCTTGCCTCAGCCTCCCAAGTAGCTGGGATTACAGGTGCCTGCTACCACGCCTGGCTAATGTTTTGTATTTTTAGGAGAGATGAGGTTTCACCATGTTGGTCAGGTTGGTCCTGAATTCCTGACCTCAGGTGATCCACTCGCCTCCGCCTCCCAAAGAGCTGGGATTACAGGCGTGAGCCACTGTGCCCAGCCGATCCTGTCTGTTCTAAAGCACAAGAGGCTTAGGGCCTCTTGAAATAGGCCCTGGAGTCACTGAGTAAGTAGATCAGAAAAAAGATGCTACTTGGGGACTTGAGGCTAGATATAGATGACAGAAGGGGCTGAGAATGGTAAAAAGGCACTAGGCTGGGACACTTGCTATGGCTCCACTACTCTTAATCTGTGTGACATTGGTGAGGTCACTTGGTTTCACTCTTGACAGAGGACCTGAGAGATGACATGATCTCTGCAGTATTAGTTCCCTTTCTGGAAAGTGAGGGATTGAAGGTCCCTTTCCACCCCTGTAATTTTATTCTGTGATTGTGTTCTACAGCATGGGCTGTGTCATCCACAAATATCTACTAGTATAATGTGAAAACATGGGCAGGCCTGGTGCGGTGGCTCACCCCTATAATCCCAGCACTTTGGGAGGCCGAGGTGGGCGGATCACGAGGTCAGGAGATCGAGACTATCCTGGCCAACATGGTGAAACCCCCTCTCTACTAAAAATACAAAAAATTAGCCGGGTGTGATGGCAGGCGCCTGTAGTCCCAGCTACTTGGGAGACTGAGGCATGAGAATCGCTTGAACCCAGGAGGCAGTGGTTGCAGTGAGCTGGGATCGCGCCACTGCACTCCAGCCTGGCGACAGAGCGAGACTCCGTCTTAAAAAAAGAAAACACAGGCGAGAGTACCTGAGACACCCCATTATTCAGCCTTTGTGCAGAGCACCACAGAGCTGTGGTGTGAGGGGGAGTGTGGGGCCCCAATGGCAGGCTCACTGGGCTGCCATCTTAGGCAGGCACCTCTTTTATCTCGCTGTTCAAGAAAGGCTTGAATTGAAGCCTCTGCAAACCCAGTTTTCAAAGCAAATGGAGCTGCATTTAACTAAAATAGGAGTCCTTTCTTTATGCAGTGATTATAGGCCATGGAGTCACCTTACTACCTGCAGACATGGTAGTTGGTAGCAGTTTTCTTTTTTTCACAGTATCTTCCCCCAGAATGGTGTAAGAGCTTGCAAATGGACCTAGTGAGTCCTTCATGGTCAAAGGAATGCATTTAGACCTTCTGTTCTTCCCTCCAGTCCTCTCCATGATCTGTGTCAAACTGCTTTGGGCCTTTATGAAGTGGCCTGTGCTGTACTGTAGGTGAGCCTACCTGTCTCTTAGTTGCTTTGTTTCTACATAGAGGTTTCACAACCAGCTGGTTTATATTTATTTATTTTCTGGCTGGGGCAAAGCATCCTATACCTGTACACAGGGATCAGATAGGTGCTTGGGCCTAAAGAGTGAGAATGAAAGTACTTGTACATTTTATCCCAGACTGGCTTTGTATGATGGGATGCATGTATGTAGTATTGGTAGCTTATTGAAAATATGGAGAGAGGCCGGGTGTGATGACTCACGCCTGTAATCCCAGGCCGAGGTGGGCAGATTACGAGGTCAGGAGTTCGAGACCAACCTGACTAACATGGTGAAAGCCTGTCTCTACTAAAAAAAAATACAAAAATTAGCCAGGCGGCATGGTGGCACACGCCTGTAATCCTAGCTACTCAGGAGGCTGAAGCAGGAGGAATTGCTTGAACCTGGGAGGCGGAGGTTGCAGTGAGCTGAGATTATGCCACTGCACTCCAGCCTGGGCAACAGAGCAAGACTCTGTCTCAAAGGAAAAAAAAAAAAAAAGAAAGAAAATATGGAGATAAAGACTAGTTCTCCTAAGACTTCCTTCAGCTTTCCTAGTCTGTTAAGTGACTCTAGTTTATATCAGCCTATATATTGCAGGGGCTATTCCTGAGCCTGTCATGGGGTGTTTATTTGGGGGCTCTGCTTCTGCTGTGAGTGACCATTTTCTTTTTTGCTTTCAGAGCTGTGACTTGTGGTCCCTAGGGGTGATTATCTATGTGATGCTGTGCGGATACCCTCCTTTTTACTCCAAACACCACAGCCGGACTATCCCAAAGGATATGCGAAGAAAGATCATGACAGGCAGTTTTGAGTTCCCAGAGGAAGAGTGGAGTCAGATCTCAGAGATGGCCAAAGATGTTGTGAGGAAGTGAGTTCACGGGCTGCTGGGCAGGGAGGCCAAGGAGGCCTCTAGGTGGTGGAGCTCAAGGGAATGTGGGTAGAGAAAAGTCATTGGTTTCCTAGGCAGGCTCCTCCCCATTTTAATATCTCAGAAATCTCTCTAGAGCCTGAAGTGACTGTTCTCAGTGTCCACACCTTGGTGCGAATGAAGCTTTCCTCCCTCCTGTTGCATCCCTAGACTTTGTCCCAGGGTGTGAACCCAGGTCCCTCCATAGGCAGTCTCTGCACATTAATTCAGGACCCTAAATTATAAACCTGGTGTGCTGTCCTTCTTACGTGTGAGCTGGCATGTCATTTGGGACAGACACAATGCCAAGAGGTGAACTAGGTGCTGAGATGACAAACAGCATCCTTGGATGCTGTGGGCATGTGGGTTTGTCAGGCCTGGACCCCACTCTCCACCTTTGCACTGCCAGTTGGTTGCTTTGACATACCTTTTTTTTTTTTTTTTTTTTTTTTGAGACGGAATCTTGCTCTATTACCCAGGGTGGAGTGCAGTGGTACAATCTTGGCTCACTGCAACTTCCGCCTCCGGGGTTCAAGTGATTCTCCTGCCTGAGCCTTGGCAGTAGCTGGGATTACAGGCGCCCGCTAACACACCCAGCTCATATTTGTATTTTAAGTAGAGATGGGGTTTGACCATGTTGGCCAGGCTGATCTCAAACTACTGATCTCAAGCGATCTGCCTGCCTCGGCCTTCCCAAGTGCTGGGATTACAGGCGTGAGCCACCGCACCCAGCCGCTCTGGCATATCTTAAGATGGGAAGATTTAGTCAGAATTAGGGCTAGTGAGTGGATGACGGAGAGTTGTTATTCAGAGGCTTTTGGTAGCTGGAGGACTAGGTAAGAAGTCAGGCCTAAATTCGAATATGTTTGTTTTTTCTGCCCACCTGTGTGGGAGGCTGGGTGTCCGTGGACTTAGGCACTGCTCCTGTCTTCCCACTGCTGGGTCTTCACTGAGCAGTGTCTCCCTTGTTGGTCTCAGTTTCTTCCTCTGTAATGGGATGAAGGTATGTGTTTAGGGGCAACACCTGGGAGCTGTCTCCCGACAGTACAGCCATTTCTCCATGGAAATTACTCCCTTTCAAAAGTAAGCTTGTCCTGTTGATTACAGGGTGGGGGTTGGGGGCAGGTTCTGTATGCTATAAAGAGGACTGTTTTCTAAAATAGACAAGTACAAGTTTTTAGGAACGTGGGTGCAACGATTAAATCACCATCTGTCTTGACATGCTATTTCCTTGCTGTATTCCCAGCTATTTGACCAAAACCTCAGTGTCCTGTAAGTAGTTCTTTGCCAGTTTTCTATAGAATACATTTCCTGTCCCTAGAGCAACACTGATTATCTTTTTGGTTTTGGGATCTTCCAGATAATCCTTTCTTTAGAATCTGAAGCCGTCTGTTCAGAATGATCCAGAAGAAGGTGGCAGACAAGCTGAAGGAGCAGTTAGGCATGTTGTCCTGACATTTGTAATGAGAGATGGAGTTGGAAGGAGGGAACGGGCTGAGATGAGCTAGGAACCACATCAGTGGGAATGAACAAGATGGAAAGAAGCATGATCTGAAGGCAGACAGCACAGAAGCAACACCCTGGGCTTAGAAGGAAATGCCATCCCTGTCTCAGAGACTCTAGGTTTTTAGCTTTTGAATGTCTGTGGAATAATGGGCTCATGTCCTGCCATATGGTAACATCTAAGAGTTTTATATTGGGTAGCAACCTGCTTTTCCAGAACCTCATGACCCTTCAACTAATTCTGCAGCCACTGTCAGCCAAAAAGAGCACTCTGAGTTCCTTTTGGAAGTTAAAGCCCATTGTCCTAGAAACCTCAGTATGGAGATTCAAGGTCTGAGGAACTATAAGCCATATGTAGGATTACCTTATTAAACCCTAGAACTCAAAAGTATCACTGGATTAAGCCCTTTTCTACCATTTTAATCTCACTTTTTCCAGTATAGAAAGGACTGCCTCAAGCCATAGTACTCCTACAAGTGGTTGGAGACTAGAATCCCACCTATGCTCTGCAGGTGGAAAGCCCAGGCTTGCAGAAGTCAGAAGCAACCAGAGCTGTTTAGAGCCAGATCCAGGAACTTCCTATGGCCTTTTGGTAGCAACTGCATGGCAGCCCTGTTGGCGTTTTCTCCACAGGCTCCTGAAGGTCAAACCGGAGGAGAGACTCACCATCGAGGGAGTGCTGGACCACCCCTGGCTCAATTCCACCGAGGCCCTGGATAATGTGCTGCCTTCTGCTCAGCTGATGATGGACAAGGTTTTGAATGATGTTTACTTTGTTAGCTGAAAAGACTGTGTTGGGAAGGAATGCTGGGGCTTGGCTCAGTGAGGGGTTAAGGGCAAAACAGTGCAGAGTGCCCGATCCTTCCCAGAGAAACATCTCTGGTTTCCTGAGAGTCAGGATCCAAAATAAGGAACTTCTTTCGGTAAAAGACCAAGTCAAGGCCTGGTGAATATAAACTAAGGGAGCACTCAAAGGAATAGCCTCCATATTTCTGCTACGGGGCTGTGGGCACAGAACAGTTTAAGATACCCTCCCTTTCCCCAAGGGGTTTAAACAAGACTGGCTGGGAAGGCAAGACCAATAAACATGAAACAAAGAGGGAACATTTCAAATATCAGAGCTTTGCATGTTAACTTTTCTGTGAATGCTGTGGGAATTCAGAAAAAGAGCACATCTTTGAAGGGATGTAATTTGCCCAAAGAGAAGGCAGAACCCCTCACATGTATTAACTGTCTTCTGTGTTGCAGCATCTGAGTTCTTTCTCATGTTTGGGCATGCACTGTCCTTGAAGAATTTGAGTAGACAGTGTAAATGCCATGCGTGGCGAACAGCATAAGCAAAAAAACACATGCAAATACATCATCAGGAAAAATAATTTGGCCTCACTAATGGGAAGTTAATGAGATGGGTATGGCAGGGCCAGGCTTTACAAATAGACAGAGGGGTTTAAGTCTTAGTGGGATGCAACTGAGAGGCCATGGTAGCTTTTTGAGAAGAGATTTGCCCCTAGGAAGGTATTTAGAGATAGTCAGTCAGACTTGGCAACTCACAGACTTGCCAGCCTAATAATTCTGCAGTAATCTAGAAGTCGGGGGTGGCTGTGGGAGCAGAGAAGTAGAGGTGAATGAACAGGCTCAATATTTTTGAAGAAAAATTTCTACAGTTTTTCGTGATAGACTAGATATAAGGGGACAGGGGTGGCATATCTGATGATAACATTGACAGATTAGGAAGGAGGCTGGTTTGGGTGAGAGGGAGTCTCTTAGGTTTTAGATATTGTTTGAGACGGCAGAGGAACATTCAAATGAATGAGATTTGTAGGGTGGGACCATAGTGTGGCTGTGAGCTCAAAGCGGTGACACAGACTTGAGTGTTACCAGCTTTGAAGGGGTAGGGTGGAAGTGTAAGACGTCTCTTTCTAAGTTTAGCTGGAGCATGGAAGAAAAAGGAGAACTGGAAAGTACAGTTCTCTGCCTTCTCTTTGATTTGTGGGTGGTTGTCTTCCTGTAGTCCAGAAATGGTTTGGTCATTCAAAAATCCAAAGGGATTACTTAGATCCTGGTTGTCAGCACATAGAGGTTACAATGTGGCATTACTCAAGATCTTAAAAATGAGGAGATAAGGCCAGGCATGGTGGCTCACGCCTGTAATCCCAGCAGTTTGAGAGGCTGAGGCGGGCGGATCACTTGAGGTCAAGAGTTTGAGACCAGCCTGGCCAACATGAGGAAACCTCACCTCTACTGAAAATACAAAAATTAGCTGGGTGTGGTGGCATGCGCCTGTAATCCCAGCTACTCAGGAAGCTGAGGCAGGAGAATCATTTGAGCCCAGGAGGCGGAGGTTGCATTGAGCCAAGATCCACCACTGCATTCCAGCCTGGGCGACAGAGTGAGACTGTTTCAAAAAAAAGTGATGAGGATGTGAATGGTCAACTTTGGAAGTGTAGAACACTGTCCACCCAAGTGCACTGTCTAGGAGCCTAAGCTCATGACTTTGAGCTGTTTCCTTCTTCTGTCAGTTTGTTACTGATGAGGTGGATGTGAAGATGCAGAAAGGCATAGCCAGGGCTGGCTATGAGTATACAGAGCCCTTAAATGAGTTCCAACTTTTCCTGATCTAATTTCATGCTCACCACAGAACTACTTTTTAAAATTGTCAAATTTTGGCTGGGTGCGGTGGCTCACATCTGTAATCCCAGCACTTTGGGAGGCTGAGGTGGATGGATCATTTGAGGTCAGGAATTCGAGACCAGCCTGGCTAACATGGTGAAACCACATCTCTACTAAATATACAAAAATTAGCTGGGCGTGGTGGCACACGCCGGTAATCCCAGCTACTCGGGAGGTTGAGGCAGGAGAATTGCTTGAACCTGGCAGCGGCAGAGGTTGCAGTGAGTCAGGATTGCACCACTGCACTCCAGCCTGGAAGACAGAGCAAGACTCTGTCTCAAAAAAATTCTTGTTGTGAAAATTCAGGTGGTACAGCAGTGTTAAAAGAAAAAGTGAAAGTTCCCTTTCATTCCCCTGCCACAGTCACACCCCTCAGAGGTGAGGTAATCTATGGCTTGATGTATACTTCCTGATCGTTTTCTGGGATACACATACACATACACCCATTTTGTCCTTCTTTTAAAATACAAAAATGGGAAAAAAATACAAAAATGGGATCATATTCCTATGAAGCCTTCTGATGATTTGGTCTGCCTCTAGTGAGATCATACACTGTTCATAAAAGCACAAACTTCAAGAGTTCCAGACTCCATGACAGCTATTTCTCACTGTAAATTACTTGACTGGTTGTGGCCTCGGTCATGTGGCCTCAGCCTTGGCCATGCCCTCCATGTGAGATGGTCAGGGCTCTGAGCCGTCAGGGCTGAGGTGAATCAATACCGTCTGTAAGGCTTCTTGGGCAGCAGCCTGCCAGCCTTTCTGCTGATGTCCATATGTGCCTCTCTTTACACTTCCCCTCAGTAGTGGCTGTGAGTGGGGGTCCTGCTGGTATTTCTTACTCGCATTTCTGTCCCCCCATCAGGGAAGAAGGGTTAGTTGTTGTGTGACCTTTGGTTGGCCTGGTGTTTCCTGGTTCCTGCTGATCCGTGGGGAAGAGTCCTCTGCCTTATCAAAATATTTATATTCCTTCATCATAAGAGTGAACTTACATTCTTAGTACTTTGAGCTTTTCCTTTCCACTTTCTTAGACTGGCTTTTTAGGTGCCCAGCAATGAATATGAAAAACTGACGGCAGTGTTTGCATTCAGGCAGTGGTTGCAGGAATCCAGCAGGCTCACGCGGAACAGTTGGCCAACATGAGAATCCAGGATCTGAAAGTCAGCCTCAAACCCCTGCACTCAGTGAACAACCCCATTCTGAGGAAGAGGAAGTTACTTGGGTAACTGAGCTTATTTCTTCGATTCTTCTTCATGGCTGGAATGGCTGAGTGCTGGGTTCTGAAATTTAAGAAATTTAACTTGCTCAGCTAGGGGTCTTTCTTTAGCCTCTGAAGAGGGTGGAGAGGATAAGCTCTTTAAATAGTATCAGGAGTTGGACACTATTGTTATTTTTCTATTGTTATTTTTCTGATATATCTGTTGCCTTATTGTATTAGAGTTAATATCTGTCCAGAGTTGGTTTTTGGGGTCTCACGTTGTCATTACCCCTCCCTCAAACTCTTAAAGCACCAAGCCAAAGGACAGTGTCTATATCCACGACCATGAGAATGGAGCCGAGGATTCCAATGTTGCCTTGGAAAAACTCCGAGATGTGATTGCTCAGTGTATTCTCCCCCAGGCTGGTAAAGGTCACACCATTTACTAATCCTCTGTGTGTCTGTGAGTGTGTGTGTGCGGGGGTGGGTGGGTGTATGCATGCACATGGCAAAAGGAATGGTTTAATTTCGGGTTGTCTGTTTCATCTTGTGTTATAAGAAAAGTACATTATATAAGGTAGTCTGTGCCCACTAAAAAGATTGGACAGTGGGAGCTCAGAAATGCAGTTAAGTTCTGCCCCTCTTTTGTTTCTGTGAAATTTCTAGTTTAGACTTAATTGGCAGTGTCAGGTGCAAGCATGCAATTTTGTGTTTTCTTAGTTTGACAACAAGGGCACAGGTTGGGGGATGGAGAATGGAAAATGTGGGTAGGGTCTGAATCTCATTGCAGGCTGTTCACCATTTCCAGAGCCTTTGGAGTGCAGGGCTGCCATTAGCTCATAAATAAGAGAACACGTCCCTAGTTCAGAAGCGGCTCGTGCTGCTACTCATATCATGGGCAGAGTGACTTACACGTGGGTCCTTTGGAGTGAGAGCTTTCTTTCGTTATGTTCTCTCTCCACTCATTGGCGGGTGAGGGGCTGTTCTCAGCAGATAAATGAGATGCTTCACGTACTAGGCCAGAAAACAGTTGGGTTGACCTGTCTATCTCCCTAGATTCCTTGGGTTTTAAGAGAACTCATGTAGTGTAGCTCAGATAGCTTTCTAAAGTAAGAAATGAGCTTAGGGGAGAGAAAGTAGCCCACTCTCCCACTTTTTGGTCTTTGGTTGACCAGGTGTCTTTTGTTCAGCAATAGAGTCTGCCACAGCCTATTTCCCATCCCCCGGTGCTAAGACCCTGGGGCCATCAGTGGATCTGTATAAAGACGTCAGAGTAAAAAAGAGTCCAAATAACAGATGCGGTCTACATAATGTAGGGACTAGCAGTAAAGCCCTTGTCTGGTGAAGTTTTGCACATTCAGTCATCATTTTTCAACCAGTTGGACATCACGTCCTTCCATCTCTCACACTAAAACCCCATGATGCTGCAGGAAAAATGCAAATTCCTCTTCATCCTTACCAATAGGAGAGAATGAAGATGAGAAACTGAATGAAGTAATGCAGGAGGCTTGGAAGTATAACCGGGAATGCAAACTCCTAAGAGATACTCTGCAGAGCTTCAGCTGGAATGGTAGGAGCCTTCATCAACTCCCTTCCCCAGGAATGCAGACAAATGATTATGTTTAGAACATATAGGATCTCTTTGGGGCCTGAGCTGTGGCTGTTTTGAAGTGAAGTGAGGCTGGCTGGAGAGTGAGTGGAGCATTGTGGAATGGGGGTTAGCTCTACATTAACTGCCCAGGCATACCTGGATATCTGGCCCTTTCACTTATTTTCCGGAGTTGAAGTGAATTGTGTATTGCAGATTCAACACTAGAAAGCCCCCATCACACACCACTTGGGTAAAAAAAAATCCAAATTTCAGAACTTCTCTCAGATACCAGGACTATTCACCAGGTCATTAAGAAGCAACAGATGCTGAAGGGGAGAAAGAGGACAAAGTGCCAGCGAGTCCACCCTGCTGATCCCGCTGATCTGCTTAACTTAGAGAAGAGCTGTTTCACAAAAGAGGAGAAAGTTTGCCAAATCTACTGCTGGTTAAGTTTTTTTCCTGAAGCAAATAAGGTAGAGATGAATTTCTTGAAGTGCCTTGTTTTTTTGAGGTGGAGTTTCACTCTGTCCCCCAGGCTGGAGTGCAGTGGCGCAGTCTTGGCTCATTGCAACCTCTGCCTCCCGGGTTCAAGTGACTCTCCTGCCTCAGCCTCCCGAATAGCTGGGACTGCAGGCAAGTGTCACCATGTCCAGCTAATTTTTGTTTAGTAGAGATGGGGTTTTCATGTTGGCCAGGCTGGTCTTGAACTCCTGGCCTCAAGTGATCCACCTGCCTCAGCCTCCCAAAGTGCTGGGATTACAGGCGTGAGCCTCTGTGCCTGGCTTGAACTGATTTTAATATTGTCTTTCCAGTTGAGCAAACTGTACTAGACTTATGCTCCAGGATGCTCAGGGAAGGGAGCAAACTTAAGATTTCAATGCCTCACTTGTTTCCGGGTTTTTTGTTTTTTTTTTGAGATGGAGTCTCCCTCTGTTGCCCAGGCTGGAGTGCAGTGGTGCGATCTTGGCTTACTGCAACCTCCCCGTCCTGGGCTCATGCAATTCTCCCGCCTCAGCCTCCCAAGGAACTAGGATTACAGGCACGTACCACCATGCCCAGCTAATTTTTGTATTTTTTTTTTTTTTTTAGTGGAGATGGGGTTTCACCATGTTGGCGAGGCTCGTCTCAAACTCCTGACCTCAAGTGATCCACCTACCTTGGCCTCCCAAAGTGCTGGGATTACAGGTGTGAGCCACTGTACCCGGCCTGCCTTCTTGTTTCTTAGACATGCCATAAGAAATCTAAAGTGCTAGCCTGGCCATTCCCATTCTTGGAGGAGATTCACTTCCCTGGGATTTTTTTAAAGAAAAATTTGGCATGGTGGGTCACGCATGTAATCCCAACACTTTGGGAGGCCGAGGCAGGCAGATCATGAGGTCAGGAGATCAAGACCATCCTGGCTAACATGGTGAAACCCCACCTCTACTAAAAATACAAAAAAAAAAAAAAAATTAGCCGGGCATGGTGGCATGCGCCTGTAGTCCCAGCTGCTCAGGAGGCTGAGGCAGGAGAATCGCTTGAACCCGGGAGGCAGAGGTTGCAGTGAGCTGAGATCACACCACTGCACTCCAGCCTGGGCAACAGAGCGAGACTCCGTCTCAAAAAAAAAGAAAAAAAAACTTGAAATATGTCATTTTAGAAAAGTGATCACATATGAAATACGGACTTCAGTGAATTTTCACAAAGTGAACACTCTTCTGTAACCAGCACCTAGATCATGTAGTAGAACATGAGTCCTCTTCCAGTCACTCCCTCCCTCCATTCAAGGGTAATCACAGTCCTGATTTCTAGCACTGTAGCCTAATTTTGCCTGGTTTTGTATTCTTTGTGAATGGAGTCAGACAAGTCTGTGTTCTTTTATGTCTGGCTTCTTTTAGTCAATTAAATTTTAGTCATTATATTTGTGACATCCATCCATGTTGTGTGTAGCAGCAGATCATTCATTTTCACCATATGAATGTGTGCTATATTTCTCCATTCTACTGTTAAATGGACTTTAGGTTTATTTCCAGATTTGGTGAATTGAGAAAAGGGCTGTGGTGAATATTCTTGTGAATGTCTTTTGATGAGCTCATTTATCTGACATGTATAGGATTAGAATTGCTGGTTCATGGAGGTCTTCATCTGTCTGGCTTTAGTGGGTACTGGTACCAGTTTTTCAAAGTGGTTGTATGAATTTATGAACTCCCATTAGCAGTGTTTGGGGGTTCTGGTTACTTCACGTCCACACCAACTCTTGCTATTGTCTTTTAAAAAAATCTTCATTATCCTGGTTAGTTTGTAGGTGGTATTGCAATGTGGTTTTAGTTTGTATTACCCTTAAATGTACCCTTAAAACGTACTGATGTAAGTTTTAAATGTTTATGGACCAGTTAGATTTCCTCTTTTGTGAAGTACCTATTCAAGTCTTTTGCCCATTTTTTTTCACTGAGTTGTGTCTTTCTTATAGATATATAGAAATTCTTTACATATTCTGGATATGAGTCTTTTGTCAGCTGTCTGTATTACAAAGATCTTGTCTCTCTTTGTGGTTTGCTTGTGTGTTGTGAGCTTTGGATTTTTACTGCCAGGTTAGTGGAACTATACAATTGCTACCTGAAAAATGGATCTGAACTGCTTTTGATCAGTGGTGGGGGTGGTTCCTCCACTGGTGAGGGTGAATTTGATACTGGTAAGGTGGACCTTATTGGGTCTCTGTCAAGAGTCTGCCACCTCTAAAAGAATTTGAGGACTGACTTTGTTCTTTTTTGGCTTTCAGGTCGTGGATTCACAGATAAAGTAGATCGACTAAAACTGGCAGAAATTGTGAAGCAGGTGATAGAAGAGCAAACCACGTCCCATGAATCCCAATAATGACAGCTTCAAACTTTGTTTTTTTTAACAATTTGAAAAATTATTCTTTAATGTATAAAGTAATTTTATGTAAATTAATAAATCATAATTTCATTTCCACATTGATTAAAGTTGCTGTATAGATTTAGGGTGCAGGACTTAATAATAGTATAGTTATTGTTTGTTTTTAAGAAAAGCTCAGTTCTAGAGATATACTATTACTTTAGGACTGTGTAGTTGTATATTTGTAAGATGACAGATGATGCTGTCAAGCAATATTGTTTTATTTGTAATAAAATATACAAAAATCACTTGCCAGCAGTAGATAAAGGACCGACTATACTGACCTTTCTGATTAGTAAACAGTTGAATCAAGGACTCTGGATTCTGGTTTCAATTGCCCTGTGTGTGTATTTTCCACACCATTGCTAGATTAGCTCTACTGCCAAGACATTTTTGTGACTGTCATTTATTGCAGACTGCTTGCTGGAACTCAAAGGAGGCACACTTGAGCTTGGGGAGCCAACTTCCATGATGGAAGAAGAGGGCGCTGAGCCCTCATTTCTCCTGCCCCAATTCCCAAGAGAAAAGCAGGAACATTTCGTTTTTGTCATATTTGTTAAAAGGGTACTTGTGTGTTTTTTAAATCTAACAGGGTTTTCTTTTGGGTTTATTCTTTCTTTTTTGTTTGTTTTTGTTTTTGAGACAGAGTCTTGCTGTTGTAGTGGGGGCTGGAGTGCAGTGGCACTATCTCTGCTCATGGCAACCTCCGCCTCCCAGGTTCCAGCGATTCTCCCACATCAGCCTCCCAAGTAGCTGGGATTACAGGCGCCCGCCACCATGCCTGGCTAATTTTTGTATTTTTAGTAGAGACAGGGTTTCACCACGTTGGCCAGGCTGGTTTTGAACTCCTGACCTCAGGTGATCTGTCTGCCTCAGCCTCCCAAAGTGCTGGGATTACAGGCGTGAGCCACTGTGCCTAGCCTTGGGTTTATTCTTTTTTTTTTTTTTTTTGAGACAGAGTCTTGCTCTGTCGCCAGGCTGGAGTGCAGTGGTGCAGTCTCAGCTCACTGCAAGCTCCCCCTCCCAGGTTCATGCCATTCTCCTGCCTCAGCCTCTCTCTCCGAGTAGCTGGGACTACAGGCGCCTGCCACCACGCCCGGCTAATTTTTTGTATTTTTAGTAGAGATAGATGGGGTTTCACCGTGGTCTCGATCTCCTGACCTCGTGATCCACCCGCCTCGGCCTCCCAAAGTGCTGAGATTACAAGCGTGAGCCACCACGCCCGGCCTGGGTTTATTCTTTATATGTTTGTTTTGAGATGGAGTCTTGCTTTTGTCACCCAGGGTGGAGTGCAATGGCACGATCTCAGCTCACTGCAACCCGTCTCCCAGGTTCAAGTGATTCTCCTGCCTCAGCCTCCCAAGTAGCTGGGATTACAGGCGCCCACCACCATGCCCAGCTAATTTGTATTTTTAGTAGAGACAGGGTTTTACCATGTTGGCCAGGCTGGTCTCGAACTCCTGACCATCCGCCTCAGCCTCTCAAAGTGCTAGGATTACAGGCGTGAGCCACCAAGCCTGGCCTATTCTTCATGTTTAACCGGAGCTTCCCTTTCCCCTTCCAGGAGGTCCTGCTTTGTCCTTTCCCCTTCTCTGCAGCCTTCACCAGCTCCATCACTCCTTGTTTCTGTTCCCTGTTCCTCTGGTCCTGTTTTTGGAATAATTTGTCTGAGAAATTTACATATAATTGAAGTGGGACTGTTGGACTATCATATAAGACGATCCAGTTTTGGTTTTGTTTTTCATAAGACTGCCTTGTTTCTCTGTAATATGTTTGCCTGGGTTTTGTGTTGGCATCCTCTGGGCTGCATTTATCTTGTTTATTACCCTTCATTTTCAGGAAGCGTGGTTTTGGCCCCGAGAGCAGCTGTTTGAAGGAAAAATAAGGCTAGGTCCTTTTTCAGTTTCCTGTTGTCATATGGGTTTCCATAACCAATTTTCGTGTGTGTGTGTGTGTGTGTAGCAGTTTTTGGTGGGTACTTATGTTGGTACATAGAAAAGCTGGCAGGTAGACTCCAGCTCGCAGAGCAGAGGGAGAGGATAGTCATCTGTTATTCAGTTTTTTCTCATTGCTTTCTCTTTGATCAAAATTGATCTCACCAGCAACTTACTTTCTAACTCCTCCACTGTGCTGAGTAATGCCTCCACCCTGAGTCTT
This sequence comes from Hylobates moloch, assembly GCF_009828535.3. NCBI lineage: Eukaryota > Metazoa > Chordata > Mammalia > Primates > Hylobatidae > Hylobates > Hylobates moloch. The sequence goes on along the minus strand of NW_026652287.1, from coordinate 21,062,810 downwards.
CAGGGTGACATTTGGTTAGTATGCCCTGTACGTGTGTGACTGCCTGTGGGAATAGATGATAAAAACACAAAGTGTCTTAAGAATTACCTTATTACATTGCTTCCTTTTTTTGTTTTTTGAGACGGATTCTCGCTCTGTCGCCCAGGCTGGAGTGCAGTGGTGTGATCTCGGCTCACTGCAAGCTCCGCCTCCCGGGTTCACGCCATTCTCCTGCCTCAGCCTCCCGAGTAGCTGGGACTACAGGCGCCCGCCACCACGCCCGGCTAATTTCTTTTTGTATTTTTGGTAGAGACAGGGTTTCACCGCGTTAGCCAGGATGGCCTTGATCTCCTGACCTCGTGATCCGCCCACCTTGGCCTCCCAAAGTGCTGGGATTACAGGCGTGAGCCACCGCGCGCGACCTGAATACTTTTCATGATGGCAAAATCTAACAGGCAACAGAAAAAAAACCAATGTTTTTAAATTTACTGACCAGAAAACTTGGCTGAGAGTTGAATTAAGTGCCTGTTGTGTTTTTCAGTGAAATGCAAATCTTACAGATCACTTCTTACAGTTAGGAAAACTGCACTTCCTTGTGTAATATTAGAACAACTGTAGTTTTCCTATCTTAGGGCAGAGGTTCGGTATTCCATGAGGAGAAAAAAGCAGTAATTACCTTTGTTAGTCTTCTCTTTCTTTAGAGGAATATTCTAGCATATCCAGTATATCCGTAACTTCTTAAATTTGTGACTTGGGTGTCTTCTAAAAAGGCTCAGGATGATTTTTTTTCCTTCAGTGTTTGCTGAATTTTAGGTGCGATGGAAAAGGTATCCAAAGTGATACTTCCTTTGACTCTGAGCATCTGTTGCCCGTGTTTCAGTCACTTCAAGCTGAATTCATGTGGCCCTCAATGTAAGTGCTGTGTCCAGACACATCCAAATGAGCACCAAGCTGGAAGTTTGTGAACACTCTGGAGGATGCCCCAGCTGTTGTAATGCAACAGCATGCCTTGAAAAAAACAGTAGCTCCCAAGGGACTCAGCATGGCTTGGTCTTCGAAGTGGAGTTTTGTTTGTGTATTCCTAGTCCAGCAGTAAATTCTGCTTTAACATAACTGTCAGGTTTGCTACTCGAAATTTGCACATAACTGGAAGTGAAACGATATCTTTCTCATATTTTTTGGCCTAACACCTATACCTGTGGAAACATAACACTGTAAAAACAATTCTTATAAAGCAGCCGGTTATGCTCTCTTGTTTGCCTACATGATTTACTAACCTGCTTATTAAAGCCATTACTGGTCAATCAGATACTTTTAGACTTTACCACAGTTATAAAAGTCGGCTTGATGTAGTAAAAAAAAAAAACTTAACCTCTCTCTGACTAATGTATGAACATAGGAGAATGCCAGTCTGAATTTGTTCGAAACATAGATAAGGCTCAGCGTGGTGGCTCATGCCTTTAGTAATCCCAGCACTTTGGGAAGCCGAGGTGGGCAGATGACCTTAGGTCAAGAGTTCAAGACCAGCCTGGCCAACAACGGCGAAATGCTGTCTCTACTAAAAATACAAAAATTAGCCAGGCGTGGTGGCATGTGCCTGTAATCCCAGCTGCTCAGGAGGCTGAAGCAGGAGAATTGCTTGAACCCGGGAGGCAGAGGTTGCAGTGAGTGGAGATCGCACCACTACTGCACTCCAGCCTGGGTGACAGAGCGAAACTCCGTCTCAGAAATAAATAAAATTAAAATTAAAAAAGAGACGTGATGCTGCTATGTTGCCCAGGTTAGACTCAAGCAATCCTCCTGCCTCAGCCTTCTAAGTAGCTGAGACTACAGGAGCAAACCACTGTGCCTGGCAGGAATTACTCTTTAAAAAGAGTTTATGTTGCTTGTATTCATTTGAGAAAAAACAAGTTGAAGAAATGGTAATTGCTGGTCAAAGAAGCCAAAAGACTTAAATAAGGTCTTGTGTGTGGGTATGTGTATGTGCATGTATTGAAGAAAATATGTTTCAATTTGAGAATTAGAAAATTGGGTATTTTATTTTAATTATTTATTTAAAAAGTAGAATGTTCTTCCATTATTGAATCTTCTTTTATCCCACCAAATGGCTTAACCTAATTTGCCATGCCTATTTTGGTTAAGAAACAGGGAAACACCCTAAAATCTGTGATAATTTTCAAAATATAATTTTAAGAAACTTTGTGCTTACATAAATCATAAGAAGAAATACAGCTGGAAATCATTTCACTTTTCTTGCTGTAAATTTTTTTAGTGGGTTTGTGACAGTATAAATTTTCTTGCTAGATGCTAATGATACATTGTATTATCTGTATTAGGAATTAAATATTTAATAGGAAAAGTGAATAAATTGATCTGCTCTCATGCTGTTATCTAAGATCTTATGCTACCATTACATTCCTTTCTGTAGTCATATCTCATATTTGAAAGGTTTCATGTTGTAAATATTTGACTTGCTGTAAAATTATACAAGATAAAAAATGTAGAGTTTTATTTTTCTTCATCTAGAATGCACAGAATAACTGCGTAAGGAATGGGTGCATAGGGCTTCTTTTCCTTTTAAATTTGTACTGCTAAATACACCAAGGAAATTGACATCAAAACCAAATTCAAGGACTTCCACAGACATTTCAGGTCAATTTTAGTTCCAAACCGAAGAAATCTTTTAAAAGTTCTTATATAGCCCAGTTTTCTTTCTTGATGAAATGTTAACTAGACACCTGATTAGTCAGCTTTTATTTTGACCCCACAGTTTTTTTTTTTTTGAGACGGATTCTCTGTTGCCCAGGCTGGAGTGCAATGGTGTGATCTCGGCTTACTGCACCCTACACCTCCTGGGTTCAAGCGATTCTCCTGCCTCAGCTTCCTGAGTACTCAGCTGAGATTACAGGCGCCTGCCACCACGCCCCGCTAATTTTTGCATTTTTAGTAGAGACGGGGTTTCACCATGCTGGCCAGGCTGGTCTCGAACTCCTGACCTCCAGTGATCCGCCCGCCTCGGACTCCCAAAGTGCTGGGATTACAGGAGTGAGCCACCGTGCCCGGGCCCCACACTGTTTTTATGTTAGGGCAGTTGGAGGAACTGAACTTTGATCCTGATCCTTTATATACTCCCATGGTGAAACTGAGCCCATTTTACTTAACACGTAATATATCTGTGCATTAGGAAAACTTGGTAGAGAAGATTATATGCAGATATAAAATATCTAAACTCATTTGTTAGGGACCAATGATAATGAGGGAAAACTTGGACATCCACATACAGATTTTCTTGAATTAAAGGAAAAAAAACCAGACACTGACAAACGAGAGTTGAACTGAGAAACGGTACCTTGAAAACTGCAGAAATGAGGGAAAGAGGCAGTGGGCCACAAAGAACTTTGTTGGTCCTTTTCAGAGATCCCCAGAGAAGCCCTGCCCCCTTCCCCCCACCCCCTGACAGAATGTTGGGTTTCAAAGAATGAGGAGATTAACGGATATCAAGTTGTGTGGCCTGAGCTGAGGATAAAGAACAATTTGCCTGAGTTACAGTACTGGCTAGATCACTACAGGCCTTCTACTTGGAATATCTTCCCATGAAAGTAAAAGGAATATAACTAAGGAAGATTAAAGTTGTTGCTGTTGGAAGGAAGACATACTAAAGAAACTGCTGAAGGCCAGGAGAGAAGCAGGAAGAGAAACACAGCTTGAAGTTCTGTAAGACTCAGAGTTGGGCAAGAACTGCCAATAAAGGAGCCAGTGTAGATCTGAGACTAACACCTGAGCCTCCAAGGGTTTCTGTGCGAGGGAGAGCTCTGCTGATGGACATAGGCCCAGAATCAAACTGATTTATTTGGGCCATGTCAGTGGTGGCATTATTAAAAGACTTTGCCAGCATCCTGCTTTCTCTATGGAAAAACCAAGTGGCCTTGGAAGAGGCTAAGATAAAGTTTCAAACTTGGGCTCCACAGAAGTGGAATTTGAGGCTGGGGCTAGTACCAGGACCTTCATGTATCAGGTTAGAGATTTTGATGCTTTTGGTGATTTTTGTGCCAAGCATGTACTGTCACCTGGGATCAATCTATTACTCTTTCTATGAAATAATTATTCCAAAGAGGCTGACAGTCCAGGGAGGAGATGGCCCAGTGGAAGGACTGTCCTACTTGCTATTTATGCAAGGCCAGAAGCACCTGGTTCACCTGAAGGTGAAGAGAAACCATTTTGTGAATAACTTTCCAGTCTACAGTTACCACAATGGCATCCTAGGGCAAGAATTACCTTTCATCTCACATGACTGCCACTATGAAGGCTACATAGAAGGAGTGTCAGGTTCTTTTGTTTCTGTCAACACCTGTGCAGGTCTCAGGGGCATCCTGATTAAGGAGGAAAAATCTTACAGCATTGAGCCCATGGACTCTTCAAGACGGTTTGAACATGTGTTATACACCATGGCACATCAAGCGCGAGTCTCCTGTGGTGTCACTTCCAGAGGCAGCCATGTGGTGTCCACTAGCTGGCAACAAGGGAGCAGGAAGCCTCATGATCTACAGGCGCTGTCCTACTTGTGGTCACACAAAAAGTACGTGGAGATGTTTGTCGTGGTCAACAACCAGCGGTTCCAGATGTGGGACAGTAATGTCAATGAGACGGTCCAGAGAGTAGTGGATGTCATTGCTCTGGCCAACAGCTTCACTAGGGGAATAAACACAAGGGTGGTGCTGGCTGGAATGGAGATTTGGACCGAGGGGGACCTAATAGATGTCGCAGTGGACTTGCAAATCACACTCAGGAATTTCAATCGCTGGAGACAAGAGATGCTCTTCCATCGTGCAAAGCACGATGTTGCCCACATGATCGTTGGGCATTGCCCTGGACAGAATATGGGCCAGGCCTTTCTCAGTGGTGCCTGCTCAAGCAGTTTTGCAGCAGCTGTTGAATCCTTCCATCATGAAGATGTGCTGTTGTTTGCAGCCCTGATGGTCCATGAGCTTGGGCACAACCTGGGTATTCAGCATGACCACTCGGCCTGCTTTTGTAAAGATAAGCACTTTTGCCTCATGCATGAAAATATCACAAAAGAAAGTGGCTTCAGCAACTGCAGCTCTGACTACTTCTACCAGTTCCTTCGAGAACACAAAGGGGCCTGCCTATTTAACAAGCCATGGCCCAGGGGCCGCAAGCGTAGGGATTCTGCCTGTGGAAATGGCGTGGTGGAGGACATGGAGCAGTGTGACTGTGGTTCTGCCTGTCACCTCGACCCATGCTGTGATCCCACATGTACTCTGAAGGAGAATGCTAAGTGCAGCCATAGCCTCTGCTGTCTGGGCTGCACTTTCAGAAGGAAGGGGTTTTTATGCCGTCCTACTCAGGATGAGTGTGACCTCCCAGAATATTGTGACGGTAGCTCTGCAGAATGCCCTGCAGACAGCTACAAGCAAGATGGCATGTTGTGTGATAGAATTCACTATTGCTCTGGGGGTCAGTGTAAGAACCCTGATAACCAATGTGCGTATATATATGGGTACCCTGCAAGATCTGCCCCGGAAGACTGTTATATTTCAATAAATACCAGAGGAGACCGGTTTGGAAACTGTGGCCATCCCACTGAGGATCAGCAAACATATGTTACATGTTCAGATGATAGTGTATTTTGTGGGAAACTCATATGTACAGGTGTTCAATCCTTAACACGAGTCAAAGTTCAACATACAGTGATCCAGGTCCCTCATGACAATGACTGGTGCTGGAGCATGGATGCCCATAACATTACTGATATCCCTGATGATGGAGATGTGCGTGTCGGCACTTCTTGTGCCCCAAAGTCTGCATGGGTCACTCCTGTGTTCATCACTCCGTACTCCTGTATGACTGCAGACCAGAGGAATCGTGTCATGGGAAAGGAGTTAGCAACAATTTAAGGCACTGCCATTGTGAGTCTGGTTTTGCCCCTCCTGACTGTAAAAATCCAGGAAATGGAGGCAGTGTGGATAGTGGCCCTGCTGGTAGGCCAAGTGATGAAATTATAAGTACAGAAGAAAATAGAAATCATAGTGTTGGTCATGGTAATCCCCAAAGAGGTGACGTGAGTAATGATAAAAACAAACGCCTAGGGAAGTTAGTGTACATAGTCCCCCTGTTGCTTTTAGCATTATTTGCAGGTCTAATTATTCTTGCCAGTATGGGAGCTAGAAAGGAGATATTACAGAGGTCACAAGATTACACAGAAGGAACTCCAGAAGAGGTTGCACCAGAACAGAAACTAGGCAAAGGACAGGAAGAAGAGGCAAAAAATGAGTCGTCCAATAAAGCTAACAGCGGATACACTGGGTGAGGAGGAGGCTCAGTACTCCAGAGATGAAGTAGGCATTTATGCTGCTGTGCTTCTGATCAAAAGTCTGTCATCTGTAAAATGTACTAATGTGGAAGGAGGGATTTTTTTCTACTTTCATTTTAGTAATTGGGTACATTTAGTAATCAAGTACCTATAATTTAAAATTATATGTAAGAGAAACTACTGTTTTTACATGATCACATTTAATGAAACCATTTTAATTAAATTTTTGTTATGAAGCATTCCTATCAATGTCTTGTCTTATTAGGAGCAATTTTTGAGTTGCCTGTTTTTAGGTAATGCCATCTCCCATCTACTTTGTTTAACATGCAATACTATCTGCATATGTACATATTGCTTTTCTAGAATTTTATATCCCAATCATAACTACATATTACGTTACAAAAGCTGTTTATGTGATGTGTTAATTTGCCCTGTGAAGTTTATTCATAAAATGAGATTTTAACATAAAGCTACAGAAATGCCTGTTTGTGGATAATGTGTAAGTTAGGCTTTTTGTGACCTAATAACTGGGACTCCTAATGTTTGGGGCTCTCTAGAAAAGGCTAGACCTGATCCAGGCACTTCTCGAACTCTCAGTCCAGGTACCTAAAGAATGGGAAGGCAACCTAGGCAAGATGCCCCTTGCTAAGGTGCTAACTTCTTGTTTGAAGTGTTTGTTTCTTCATTTTTTTGTCTTAATAATTCTACTGAAGTTCATACTTTGTTTATTGGCAATTGATAGGAACATCTTGAATTACAAGTAACAGAACTTTCAATGTGGTAGTCATTTCTCTGTGAAGTAAGGACATAGTAAGATAACAGTAACATTCTCCATTCTGTGTCAGGCCCTGTGCTAAACACCTTACATTTACTGTCTTCATTGAATCCTCCCAACTGCCCTGTGAAGCCCCCAACTTGCACATGAGGAAACAGAGACTGAAGAGTTTGCTCTAGTGCTAGCCAGTAAGTGGTGGAACCTGCATCCCTCCCCAGGAATAAGTGAATCTACTGCCTCATGAGCCTTTTCCTTCAGTTTAAAAAAAAAAAAAAAAAAGGCTGGGCGCAGTGGCTCACACCTGTAATCCCAGCACTTTTTAGGAAGCCGAGGCAGGCAGATCACCTGAGGTCAGGAGTTCGAGACCAGTCTGGCCAACATGGTGAAACCCCATCTCTACTAAAAATACAAAAATTAGTTGGGCATGGTGGCAGGCGCCTGTAATCCCAGCTGAGGCAAGAGAATCGCTTGAACCTGGGAGGCCAGGGTTGCAGTGAGCAGAGATCATGCCATCGCACTCCAACCTGGGGGACAAGAGCAAGAGTTTGTCTCAAAAAAAAAAAAAAAAAAAAAAAAAAGTGAGTGAAAAGACATGTCCTTAACTGCCCAGAACACGGCTTTATCTTCAGTGACTCTAATGAAACCAAAGCCATACAAATGAATGTCGATCCTATCATGAACCTATGGCATTGTGTAGTCATTACAGTTTAAAGTATCTTTTCCCCTACTACATCCTGACAGCATGGCTGGCAATAAGGTTGGCATCTTATTTAGCTCTGAGGGCCTGGCTCATGGTAGGTGCTCAATAAGTGTTGGCCAAGTCAATGACTTAACCAGAGCCAACCTCAAAATATGGGAATTGCTAGTCTCTAGGCATGGCACATGCAAAATCTTTCTCAGGTACGATAGAGCTACAGACTGAGCAAATGTTCTGTCTCAGGGAAGGTCCTGAGCATCAGTCCCCGAGCATACACTTGCCGAGCCTCTCTTCTAACTGCCTACTCTATGCACGATAACAGAGCAAACCAAAGGATAACACACCTACTGTCTGCTTTCAAGAAACTTACGTTAGTTACTCTGAGTGCAATAAAAACTTCAAAGCAAAATCCAAAACGAAGTCTTCAGTTGTGGATACGTGACTACAAGGGAAACAGGTAGGAAAACCAGGTCACAAATTCTCAGGTCTGATTCTGATAATCAAATCCACGATGAGTTTTATGCCAAAAGATCAAAATTCACAATGAGAGACCATGATATCAGGCTGGGCGTGGGAGCTCATGCCTGTAATCATAGTGTACTTTGGGAGACCAAGGCAAGAGGATGGCTTGAATCCAGGACTTTGAGACCAATCTGAGCAACATAAAAAAATTTACCAAGAAAATTTTAAAAAATTAGCTGGGCATGCTGGTATGCACCTGTAGTCCCAGCTACTTCAGAGGCTGAGGCGAGATGATCCCTTGAGCCTAGGAGTTAGAGGCTGTAGTGGACCACAATCACGCCACCACACTCTAGCCTGGGCAACAGAATGAGATTCTGGTTCAAAAAAACAAAATAAAAAAGAAAGAACTCATGCTATCAGTTGGTAGGCACCTGAGAGTTTTGAAGACAAAAGTGAAACTGTGTAACTAAAGGTCTCTAGGCCGGGCGCGGTGGCTCAGGCCTGTAATCACAGCACTTTGGGAGGCCAAGGTGGGCAAATCACCTGAGGTCAGCAGTTTGAGACCAGCCTGACCAACATGGAGAAACCCCATCTCTACTAAAAATACAAAATAAGCCAGGCGTGGTGGTGCATGCCTGTAATCTCAGCTACTCAGGAGGCCGAGGCAGGAGAATCGCTTCAACCCAGGAGGTGGAGTTGCGGTAAGCTGAGATCGTGCCACTGCACTCTAGCCTGGGCAACAAGAGCGAAACTCCATCTCAAAAAAAAAAAGATGTGAAAATGCTGAAAAGCATTTGTACAGAGAACTGTTACAGAAGGAGTAACCCTCATAGTGGGCATGCTGATGGTGACTGTAATGAAAGAGAATGATCATCACATATTTAAAGCATCAAGGGTAAGGGAATCACAATATAAATCATGATTTATACACAGGATGATTACTCTTGGCTGATTTAATAGAGCTCTTTAAGGACCAAAAGGCAAGTAGATAACTGGGAATCAATACATAAAGCCAATACAGGATTTCACAGCCTTGGACAAAGAAGTCACAAAATTTAGCAAATAAGGAGTCTTTTTGTAATAGACTTTTAAGATTTTAGTTGCTTATTCTTATGACTGATTTGAGCTTCAGGGTTGGTAGCTCAAACCCTATTGTAGCTCAAACCCTATCAAGACCATGTTGAAGATGGGAAACCAAGATTAGAACAAGTGTTTGGTTTTTGTTCTTTTGTTTTTGAGACAGGTTCTAGTTCTGTTGTCCAGGCTGGAGTGCAGTGGCATGATCATCGCTCACTGCAGCCCTGAACTCCTGGACTCAAGCAGTCCTCCTGCTTCAGTTTCTCAAGCAGCTAGGACTACAGTCACATGCCTGTGACCATGCCTGGCCAATTTCTTTTTTTCTTTTCTTTTTTTTTTTGTATTTTAGTAGAGACGGGGTTTCTCCATGTTGTCCAGGCTGGTCTCGAACTCCTGAGCTCAGGCAATCCGCCCACCTCGACCTCCCATAGAGATAGGATTACAGGCGTGAGCCAACACACCCAGCCATTTTTTTTTTTAAGACATGGGGGTCTCACTATATTACACAGGCTGGTCTCGAACTTCCTGCCTCAAGTGATCCTCCTGCCCTGGCCTCCCAAAGTGCTGGGATTGCAGGTATAAGCCACTGTGCTTTGCCTAGAACAGGTGTTTGAATAAATGTTCTCAGAAATGATGTTAGAAAATTGGACATATTTGTAAACTCTCACATGAATTATAAAATGTCTAGAAACCCCAAACTCTAACCATGAAGGCTGAGGCCCATTAGAATAGACTATTACAGGGAAGTGACCAGTTTTAATGTGGGCAGAGCAAAGAAGATATGGTAGGCCTGAAATCTCCAGGGTTCAAGGGACAGCTTTCTGCATCATGTATGACTGTCTTTAGGAAGTACACTCTTTTGCCTCTCGCTGTTAATATTTGGGGGCTTCTGAGTAATGCTTGTACCTTCCAGTGACAACACAATAGCATTGGTGGTCACACGTGACCCAGCCAGGTGCTACCCCAGGAGACTCTGGTGGTGACTTCTTGCCATTCTTTACCTGCCTTCTCTGGGCCAATCTTGTCCTATCTGTGCTCTCCCAGGCCAGTGGAGACCCAGGCCCTTCCTTTACTTCACCAAAATATGGCCAAGCCCAGGCTCTAGATTTTTATCCTGACATGGAAAAAACATAGGGAAATGATACTGTGGGAAAGAAAGAAACGGGATGCTGCAGATATTAATGCTACTGGACAGCCCAGGGGTCAAGACCTTCCCTGGGAAACTTGGATCGGCCATCCCTCTCCTTGGCCCCAACCTGACATCTTTGCTTATCCCTTCAGGAATGCCTGATGGAATGTCTTCCTAACCTGGAGTCATACTGCACTCCCTTCTCTGGGGTTTTTTTCTGTCTCCAAAAAAAAAAAACCAAAACAAAAAAACAAACTAAAAATAAATATTTTTTCCTCTAGTTTTCATTTTTTAAAAATTTATTTACATTAGTATCTTGTTGACTGAATATCAGAAGGAACTTCTCCAGTGCAGGTAATAGAGTTCTGGAGGTGGCAATTACTTCTCTGAGAAGAGAGCACAAAGCAAATATAATGTTAACATTAGGCCAGGCTTGGTGGCTCATGCCTGTAATCCCTACACTTTGGGAGGCCAAGTTGAAAGGATCACTTTTGGCCAGGAATTCAAGATCAGCCTGAGCAACATAGTAAGACCCTGTCTCTACAAAAAAAAAAAAAAAAAAAAAAAAAATTAGCCAGGCATAGTGGTGTGCACCTATAATCCCAGCTACTCAGGAGGCTAAGCTAGGAGGATTGCTGAGTCCAGGAGTTTGAGGTTGCAGTGAGCTATGATACCACCACTGTACTCTAGCCTGGGCGACAGAGCAAGACCCTGTCTCAAATAAATAAAAACCATTCATTCTGTTCTAGGCACTGTGTTACAGCAATACTTTACATTCATTGCCTTAATTTAATCCTCCCAACTTCCCAATAAAACCTCCATCTTGTACATGAGGAAACAGAGACTGAAGACTTTGCTCTAGAGCTAGCTAGTAAGCGGTGGGACCTGCATCCCTCCCCAGAAATGAGTGAATCTGCTGCCTCATGAACCTTTTCCTTCCATTAAAAAAAAAAACAACAAAAAACAAAAACAAAAACAAAAAAAACTGAAGGGAAAGACATATCCTTAATTGCCCAGAACAGAGGTGCTTCTTCAGTGACTCTAATGAAACCAAAGCCATACAAATGGATGCTGCTATCTGTCATGAATCTACTGCATTGTGTAGTTATTATGGATTAAAATGTCTTTTCCCCTACTACATCCTGACAGAATGGAGTGGCAAGTTGGCATCATTATTCAGTTTTGTAGGCCCAGCTCACTGCAGATGCTCAATAAATGTTGACCAAGTGAATAATTTAATCAAATCCAACTGTCACAACTGTGGCAATATTTGTACCTTGAGCAGGATGTTTTTTTTTTAAAGATGGTGTCTAGGCAGGGTGGATGGTGGAATAGAAGGCTCCACCAATCATTCCGCCGCAGCAAGGACACCAACTTAACAACTATCTACACACAAAAAAGCACATTCATAAGAATTAAATATCAGAAAGGATAACTGGACCAAACACAGCTGATGCCTGCCAACAGAAGGAGCATTTAAACAAGTTCTAGCCAGAGGGAAATGATAGATCCCAGCATTGGAACTTGAGTTCCTGCAAGCCTCACCACCATGGGCTAAAGTGTTCTGGGGCCCCAAAGAAACTTGAAAGGCAGTCTAGGACACAAGGACTGCAAAACCTAGGTGAGTCCTAGTGCTGAATTGGCCCTGAGACAGTGGACTGGGTGAGAGGGTGGTGGGGTCATGACCTACTTTGAAACCAGCTGGGGTGGCTAAGGGCATCACCCCTCCCCCTTCACCCCAGGCTGCACAGCTTATAGCTGTGAGACACTCCCCTTCCCTCCACTTGAGGAGAGGAGAGGGAAAAGTACGGAGGTCTTTGTCTTATATCTCAGCCACAGCCAGACAGGGCACTGGTCAGAGTTCTGGGGCCCACTTTCCAGGTCCTAACTTCTGGATGATAATACTAGACACACCCTGGGCCAGAAGGGAACCTGCTGTCTTGAAGGAAGGACTCAGTTCTGGCCGCGTTCATCACCTGCTAACTGAAGAGCTCTTGGGCCCTGAATAACCAGCAATAATACCCAGGCACTACATCCAGGCCTTTGGGTGAGAGTCTGAGACTTGCTGGCTTCAGGTGAGACTAAGCATATTCCCAGCTGTGGTGGTTATGGGGCAAGACTCCTTCCACTTGAGAAAAGCAGAGGGAAGAGTAAATGGGACTTTCTCTTACACCTTAGGTACCAGCTTGGCCACAGGTGAGTAGAGTATCAAGTGGGCTAGAGTCCCCGATTCCAGGACTTAGCCTTGGACAGCATTTCTGGACCTGCCCTGGGCCAGAGGGGAGCCCAATTTCCTGAAGGGTGAGCGCTGGGCCAGACAGCATTCACCACAAGCTGACTGAAGAGCCCTTGGGCCTCAAGGGAACTTTGGCAGTAGGCTGACAGTACACCCCATGGGCCCATGGTGGCGGTGGCCACAGGGTAAGGCTCCTCTGCCTTTGGAAAGGGAAAGGAACAGTGAGAAGGTCTGCATCTAGTGGTTTGAGTGCCAGCTCAGCCACAGTACAACAGAACATCAGGTAGACTTCTAAGGTTTTTTAATCTAGTCCCTGGCTCCTCTGGACCCACCCAGGGCCCGGGGAAACTCGCCACCCTGAAGGGAAGGACACAAGCCTGGCTGGCCTTGCCACCTGCTGATTGTAGAGCCCCAAGGCCTTGAGCAAATATAGGTAGTAGTCAGGGAGTGGTTACAGCAGACCTTGGGCAAGACCCAGTACTGTGCTGGCTTCAGGTCTGACCCAGTGCAGTCATAGTGGTGGTGGCCTCAGGGGTGTTTGTGTCACTGCACCCCCAGTGGTGGCTCAGGACAGAGACAGAGACTCTGTATGTCTGAGAGAAATTAAGGGAAGAGAACAAGAGTCTCTGGCTGGCAATCCAGATTATCCTGGATCTTGTCTAAGACCATCAAGGCAGTATCTCTCTGAATCTGCAAGAACCACAGCATTACTGGGCTTGGAGTGCCCTCTAAAGCAGATACAGCTTAGATTACAACACTTAAGTCCTTACAAATATCTGGAAAGCGTTCCCAAGAAGGATAGGTATAAACAAGCCCAGAATGTGAAGACTACAATAAATACCTAACTCTTCAATGCCCAGACACAGACAAACATCTATAAGTATCAAGACAATCCAAGAAAACATGACCTCAGGCCGGGCGCGGTGGCTCACGCTTGTAATCCCAGCACTTTGGGAGGCCGAGGCGGGCGGATCACGAGGTCAGGAGATCGAGACCACGGTGAAACCCCGTCTCTACTAAAAATACAAAAAATTAGCCGGGCGTGGTGGCGGGCGCCTGCAGTCCCAGCTACTCGGAGAGGCTGAGGCAGGAGAATGGCGTGAACCCGGGAGGCGGAGCTTGCAGTGAGCCGAGATTGCGCCACTGCACTCCAGCCTGGGCGACAGAGCAAGACTCCGTCTCAAAAAAAAAAAAAAAAAAAAAAAAAAAAAACAAAAAAACAAGAAAACATGACCTCATCAAACGAACTAAACAAGGTACCAGGGACCGATCCTGGAGAAACAGATATCTGACCTTTCAGACAGAGAATTCAAAATAGCTGTGTTGGAGGAAATTCAAAGAAACTCAAGATAACACAGAGAAGGAATTCAGAATTCTATCAGATAAGTTTAACAAAGAGATTGAAATAATTAAAAAGAATCAAGCAGAAATTCTGGAGCTAAAAATGCAATAGGCATACTGAAGAATGCATCAGAATCTTTCAATAACAGAATTGATCAATCAGAAGAAAGAATTAGTGACCCTGAAGAAGGCTACTTGAAAATAAACAGCCAAAGGAGCAAAAAGAAAAAGAAAAAAGGAAGTATGCCTACAGGATCTAGAAAATAGTCTCAAAAGGGCAAATCTGATTTATTGGCCTTAAAGGGGAGGTAGAGAAAGAGATAGGGGTAGAAAGTTTATTCAAAGGGATAATAACAGACAACTTCCCAAACCTAGAGAAAGGTAGCAATATCCAAGTACAAGAATGTTGTGACCACCAAGCAGATTTAACCCAAAGAAAACTACTTCAAGGGATTTAATAATCAAACTCCCAAAAATCAAGGATAAAGGATCCTAAAGGCAGAAAGAGAAAACAAACAAATCAGCCAGGCTTCCTCAGCCCCATGGACTGCCGGGGCTGAAGCTGGGAAAATCAATTTTTTTTTAATAAAAAAAGAAAGAAAGAAAAGAAACAAATAACGTACAGTGGAGCTCCAATATTTCTGGTCACAGACTTCTCAGTGGAAACCTTACAGGCCAGAAGAGAGTGGCATGACATATTTAAAGTTCTGAAGGAAAAAGCTTTTACCCTAGAATAGTATATCTAGTGAAAATATCCCTCAAACATGAAGGAGAAATACTTTCCCAAACAAAAGCTGAGGGATTTCATCAACATCAGACCTGTCCTACAAGCAATGCTTTCAAGGGAGCACTTCAATCAGAAAGAAAAGAATATTAATGAGCAATAAGTAATCACCCTGAAGGTACAAAACTCACTGGTAATAGTAAATACACAGAAAAACACATAATATTATAACACTGTAACTGTGGTTTTAAACTACTCTTATTTTAAGTAGAAAGAATAAATAATATACCAATCAAAAATAATAACAACAACAACTTATCAAGACATAGCACAGTAAAATATAAACGGAAACAACCAAAAGTTAAAAAGCAGAGGTACGAAGTTAAGGTGTAGAGTTCTTACTAGTTTTCTTTTTGCTTGTTTGTTTATACAGTGTTAAGTTGTTATCAGTTTAAAATAATGGGTTATAAGATAGTGTTTGCAAGCCTCATGGTAACCTCAAGCCAAAAAAACATATAATAGATACACAAAAAATAAAAAGCAAGAAACTAAATTGTTATTATTATTATTATATTATTATTATTATTATTTGAGACAGAGTCTCACTCTGTCGCCCAGGGTGGAGTGCAGTGGCGTGAACTTGGCTCACTGCAACCTCTGCCTCCCAGGTTCAAGCAATTCACCTCCCTCAGCCTCCCAAGTAGCTGGGATTACAGGTGCCCACCACCATGCCAGCTAATTTGTGTATTTCTAGTAGAGACAGGGTTTCTCCATGTTGGCTAGGCCAGTCTTGAACTCCTGACCTCAGGTAATCTGCCTGCCTCGGCCTCCCAAAATGCTGGGATTATGGCCATGAGCCACCACACCTGGCCACAAGAAACTATATCATCAGAGAAAAGCACCTTTACAAAAAAAAGAAGACAGGAAGGAAAGAAAGAAGGAAAAGAAGACCACAAAACAACCAGAAAATAAATAACAAAGTGGAAGGAGTAAGTGCTTATTTATCAATAATAACACTGAATGTAAATGGACTAAACTCTCTAATCAAAAGACATGGAGTGGCTGAATGGGTAAAAATGCAAGACTCATTGATTTTTTGCCTACAAGAAACACACTTCACCTACAAAGACACAAACAGACTGAAAATAAAGAGATGGAAAAAGGGCCGGGTGCAGTGGCTCATGCCCATAATCCCAGCACTTTGGGAGGCCGAGGTGGGCAGATCACCTGAGGTCAGGAGTTTGAGACCAGCCTGACCAACATGGAGAAACCCCTTGTCTACTAAAAATACAAAATTAGCTGGGCGTAGTGGTGCACGCCTGTAATCCCAGCTACTTGGGAGGCTGAGGCAACAGAATCACTTGAACCCAGAAGGCGGAGGTTGCAGTGAGCCAAGATCGCATCATTGCACTCCAGCCTGGGCAACAAGAGTGAAACTCCATCTCAAAAAACAAAAAACAAACAAACAAACAAAAAGAAAAGCCTGGGACCCAATGGCTTCACTGCTTAATTCCACTGAACATTTAAAGAAGAACCAATACCAATCCTACTCAAACTATAGAAGAGGAACGGATACTTCCAAACTCATTCTACAAGGCCAATATTACCCTGATTCCAAAATCCAGACAAATACACATCAAGAAAAAGAAAGAGAGAAAGGAAGGAAGGAAAGAAGGAAGGAAGGAAGGAAAGAAGGAAGGAAGGAAGGAAGGAAGGAAGGAAACAAATTAACTACAGGCATTGATCTCTAATGAATATCAGATATCTCTGATGAATATCTGATAAAAATCTTCAAAAAATTACTAGCAGGCCGGGCGCGGTGGCTCACGCTTGTAATCCCAGCACTTTGGGAGGCCGAGGCGGGCAGATCACGAGGTCAGGAGATCAAGACCACGATGAAACCTCGTCTCTACTAAAAATACAAAAAATTAGCCGGGCGTGGTGGCGGGCACCTGTAGTCCCAGCTACTCAAGAGAGGCTGAGGCAGGAGAATGGCGTGAACCCGGGAGGCGGAGCTTGCAGTGAGCCGAGATCGCGCCACTGCACTCCAGCCTGGGCGACAGAGCGAGACTCCGTCTCAAAAAAAAAAAAAAAAAAAAAAAAAAAATTACTAGCAAATCTAATTCAAGAATACATTAAGAAGATTATTCATCATGACCAAGTGGGATTTATCCCTGGGATGCAAGGATAGTTCAACATATGCAAATCAATTAATGTGATACATCATATCAACAGAATGAAGGACAAAATCCATATGGTCATTTCAGTAGATACTGAAAAAGCATTTGATAAAGTTCAGCATACCTTCATGATAAGAACCCTTATAAAAAAAAACTAGTTATAGAAGGAACATACCTCAACATAATAAAAGCCATATACCACAGACCTAAAGCTAGTATCATACCGAATGAGGAAAAACTGAAACGCTTTCCTCTAAGATCTGGAATATCACAAGGATGCCCCCTTTCACCAATGTGATTCAATATAGTGCTGGAAGTCCTAGCTAAAGCAATAAGACAAGAGAAAGAAAGAAAAGGCATCCAAACTGGAAAGGAAGAAGTCAAATTAACCTTGTTTGCAGATGATATGATCTTGTATGTGGAAAAACCTCAAGGCTCCACAAAAAAACTATTAAAACTGATAAATTCAGTAAAGTTGTAGGATACAAAATCAACATAAAAAATCAGAAGCATTTCTGTATGCAACAGTGAACAATCTGAAAAAGAAATAAAAAAGTAATCCCATTTATAATAGCCACAAATAAAATTACATACCTAGGAATTAACGTAACCAAAGAAGTGAAAGATCTCTGTAATGAAAACTATAAAACACTGATGAAAGAAATTGAAGAGGATACTAAAAAGTGGAAAGATATTCCATGTTCATGGATTGGAAGAATCAACATTGTTAAAATGTCCATACTACGCAAAGCAATCTACAGATTCAATGCAATCCCTATCAAAATATCAATGACATTCTTCACAGAAATAGAAAAACAATACTAAAATTTATATGGAATCATAAAAGACCCAGAATAGCCAAAGTTATCCTAAGCAAAAAGAACAAATCTGGAGGAATCACATTACCTGACTTCAAATTATACTACAGAGCTATAGCAACCAAACCAGCATGGTACTGGCATAAAAACAGACACACTGAACAATGGAACAGAATAGAGAACCCAGAAACAAATCCACACACCGAGTGAACTCATTTTCGACAAAGATGCCAAGAACAGGGAAAGACAGTCTCTTCAATAGATGGTGCTGGGAAAACTGGATATCCATATGCAGAAGACTGAAACTAGACTCCTATCTCTTGCTATATACAAAAATCAAATCAAAATGGATTAACACTTAAATCTAAGACATTAAACTATGAAACAACTACAAGAAAACATGGGGAAAAATCTCCAGGACATTGCTCTGGGCAAAAACTTATTGGGTAATACCCTACAAACACAGGCAACCAAAGTAAAAATGGACAAATGGGCTCACATCAAGTGAAAAGGCTTCTGCACAGCAAAGGAAACAATCAACAAAGTGAAGAGACAACCCGCAGAATATGAGAAAACATTTGCAAACTATCCATCTAACAAAGCATTAATAACCAGAGTATATAAGAAACTCAAGCTGGGTGCAGTGACTCATGCCTGTAATCTCAGCACTTTGGGAGGCCGAGGCGGGCGGATCACGAGGTCAGGAGATCAAGACCATCCTGGCTAACATGGTGAAACCCCGTCTCTACTAAAAATACAAAAACTTAGCCAGGCGTGGTGACGGGCGCCTGTAGTCCCAGCTACTCAGGAGGCTGAGGCAGGAGAATGGCGTGAACCGGGAGGCGGAGCTTGCAGTGGGCCGAGATTAAGCCACTGCACTCCACCCTGGGCGATAGAGCAAGACTCCGTCTCAAAAAAAAGAAACTCAAACAACTCCATAGGAAAAAATCTAATCTGATCAAATAGGCAAAAGATTTGAATAGACATTTCTCAAAAAAAGACACACAAACGGCAAACATGCATACGAAAAGGTGACTGTTCACTAATCATCAGAGAAATGCAAACCAAAACTACAATGTGATATCATCTCACCCCAGTTAAAATGGCTTATATCCAAAAGACAGGTAATAACAAATGCTGGCAAGGATGTGGAGAAAAGGGAGCCCTTCTACACTGTTGGTGGGAATGTGAATTAGTACAACCACTATGGAACTAAAACTAGAGCTACCATATGACCCAGCAATCTCATTGCTCGGTAAGGAAAGAAATCAGTATATTGAAGATATATCTGCTGCACTCCCATATTTGTAGCAACACTGTTCACAATAGCCAAGATTTGGAGGCAATCTAAGTGTCCATCAACAGATGAATAGATAAAGAAAATGTGGGCTGGGTGCAGTGGCTCATGCCTGTAATCCCAGCACTTTGGGAGACTGAGGTGGGTGAACTGCTTGAGCACATGAGTTTGAGACCAGCCTGGGAAACATGGCAAAACCGTGTCTCTACAAAAAATACAAAAAATTAGCCAGGAGTGGTGGCATATGCCTATAGTCCTAGCTACTCTGGAGGCTGAGGTGGGAGAATCACCTGGGCCCCAGAAGCTGAGGCTGCAGTACATGTACACAACAGAGTATTATTCGGCCATAAAAAGGAATGAGATCCTATCATTTGCAATAACATGGATGGAACTGGAGATCATTAAGTAAAATAAGCCAGGCACAGAAAGACAAACATCACACGCTCTCACTTATTTGTGGGATCTAAAAGTTAAAACAACTGAACTCATGGAGATAGAAAATAGAAGCATGGCTACCAGAGGCTGGGAAGGGTAGTTGAGGGTAGGGGGAGGTAGGGATGGTTAATGGGTACAAAAAAAAAAAAGAATGAATAAGGCCTACTATTTGATAGCACAACAGGGTGACCATAGTCAGTAATAACTTAATTGTACATTTTAAAATAACTAAACGAGTATAACTGGATTGTTTATAACACTAAGGATAAATGCTCGAGGGGACAGATACCCCGTTCTCCATAATGAGATTATGCATTGCACGCCTGTATAAAACCATCTTATGTACCCCATAAATATATATACCTACTATGTACCCACAAAAATTAGAATTAAAAAAAATTAATAAACTGCTTTGGAGAAAATTTTCTTAAAAAAGAGAGATGAGGTCTCATTCTACTGCCCAGGCTAGAGTGCAATGGCACAATCATAGCCCTCAAATTCCTGGGCTCAAGCAACCCTCCTACTTCAGCTTCTTGTGCTAAGTATTTTATTTTTATTTTTAGAGATGGAGGTCTATGTTACCCAGACTAGTCTTGAACTCCTGGCCTCAAGTGATTCTTCCACCTCGGCCTCCCAAAGTGCTGGGGTTACAGGCATTAGCTACTGTGCCCAGTCAGGTAGGATGCTTTTTGCCAGTCCATAGCCACTGCACAATACAAAATCTTGTTCAGATACAATATTGTTAATTTTTTAAAGCTCATTAGGTAAATTTTGAATGTTTATAAATCCCAAACTCCAGCCAAATAAGGCTGAAGCCCTTTAGGATAGACTGTGGCAGGGAAGGATGAGTTTTAATGGGGGCAGGAATGAATGAGCAGGTACATGGAACTTGGGATCTTAAATGTCTAGGTTCAAGAGTCAGAGTTCCCTTAAGCATGAGGGAGAATAGTCTGTTCTGCATGGTGTGTTTGTGCCTCTAGGAAGTATAGCCTTTCTCCTGGTTCCTCTCCCCAGTGTGTTGGGGAATTATGAGGAATGTTTACGTGTTGCCATTGGTAGTCACTTGTGACCCAGCCAGGTGCTGCCCCAAGAGACTCTGGTGTTAACTGGTGACTTCTTGCCATCCTATCTGCCTTCTCTGGACCGCTTTTGTCTTCTCTGTGCTGCCTCAGGCCAGCGGAGAACCAGGTCCTTCTTTTACTTACCCAAAGCACTGCCAAGTTCAGATTCTAGTTTTATCTACACTTGAGGGAAACAAAGGGAATGACGATATGGGAAAGAAAACACATTTGGATGTTACAGATATTAGTGTTCCTGGAGCCCAGGGGCCAAGCTCCTCCCTGGGGGACTTGGATTGGCTCTCTCTCTCCTTGGCCCCAACCTGACATCTTTTCTTGTCCTTTTAGGAATGTCTGATGGAAACTCCTCCTAACCTGGGGTCATACTCCATTTCATTCTCTGGGCTCAGTGAGAGGGAAAAATTTTTTTTTAAATAATTTACTGAAAACCCAGATCACACCATCATAAATTTAGATAGATGCAATTCTGCCCACAATGAAGGCAAAGTGTTACACTAATTTGAAAAAAGTTTAGCCTCTTACTCCCCCAAACTTCATTCTTGAATTTTGTCATTTTTTGTGGGCAAGCTGTGGGAAAGGGGCACAAAAGTATCACTAAAGTATTTTTTCAAAAACGAAAAAAGGCAGTCTACTAATGAGAATGCAAAATGTTGAACAACTGTAAAATGTTTTCACCCTGCTTTTAGACATAAAGCTTTAAAAATTGTAAGGTCTTTTATCACATCCCCATTGTATATGTAATATGGCTCCAGATAACTACTCTGCCATGGGGAGAAAATCTCCCATAACTCTCCCCCATATATATGTACACTCCACCACCTTATCTTGTTATGTTATGGTGGTGGGAGTGTTTACACCACAGAAACAGGCAATGGATACAAATCTGGGCTTTAGGCTGGACGTGGTGGCACATCCCTGTAATCCCAGTATTTTGAGAGGCTGAGGGGCAGATCGCTTGAATCCAGGAGTTCAAGCTCAGCTTGGATAACATGGTAAAATATAATCTAAAAATACAAAAATTACCCAGGCATGGTGGCTTGCGCCTGTAGTCTCAGCTACTCAGGAAGCTGAGGTGGGAGAATCAGTGAGCCCAGGCCAAGTCAAGGCTATAGTGAGCTGCGATGGTGCTACTGCACTACAGCCTGGGTTACAGAGTGAGACCCTGTCTCAAAAAAAAAAAAGACCCAACAAACTAATCTGACCTCAGTTCATTTGTTTATTTTTCTATTGACTTCATTTGTTAAATTTAAACATTTACTTTTAAGAAATATTTATATGCTAGGAACTAAATGGTTAAAGATAAAAAACACAGATTCCGGATGTAGAGAAATTAGAACCACATGCACTACTGGTGTGAATGTAAAATGGTGCAGCCACTTTGAATCAAAGCTTGGTAGTTTCTTAAAATACTAAATAAATGCAGTTATCCTATGACCTAGCACTTCCACTCATATATGCATAATATACCCCAGAAATACAAAAACATATCCATACAAAAACTTGTACATAAGTATTTATAGCATGTTACTTATACATTAAATGAAAACAATCCAAATGTCTATCATCAAGTAAAATGTAGTATATCCATACAATGGACCACTATTCAGCAATAAAAAGGAATGAGCTGACCTGGGCACAATTGCTCATGCCTGTAATCCCAGCATTTTGAGAGGTCAAGGTGGGAGAATTGCTTGAAGCCAGGAGTTCCAGACCAGCCTGGGCAACATAGTGATACTCTGTCTTTAAAAATATTTTAAACTTAACAGTTTGTGGTGGCATGCACCTGTGGTCCCAGTTACTCAGGAGGGTGAGGCAGGAGAATCTCCATTTTTTTTTTTTTTTTTTTTTTTTGAGATGGAATCTTGCTCTGTCGCCCACGCTGGATGGAGTGCAATGACAAGATCTCAGCTCATTGCAACCTCTGCCTCCCAGGTTCAAGGGATTCTCCTGCCTCAGCCTCCCAAATAGCTGGAATTATAGATGTGCACCACCACGCCCAGCTAATTTTTGTATTTTTAGTAGAGACGGGGTTTCACCATGTTGACCAGGCTGGTCTCAAACTCCTGAGGTCAAGTGATCCACCTGCCTTGGCCTCCCAAAGTGCTGGGATTACAGGCATGAGCCACTGCGCCCGGCCAGGAGAATCTCTTGAGCCCAGGAGTTTGAGGCTGCAGTGAGCCATGACTGTACCACTGCACTCCAGCCTGGGTGACAGAGTGAAACCCCAACAATTTTTTTTTTTTTTTGAGACAGAGTCTTGCTCTGTCGCCCAGGCTGGAGTGCAGTGGCATGATCTCAGCTCACTGCAAGCTCCGCCTCCCAGGTTCACAACATTCTGCTGCCTCAGCCTCCCTGGTAGCTGGAACTACAGGTGCCCGCCACCACGCCTGGCTAATTTTGTTTTTGTATTTTTAGTAGAGATGGGGTTTCACTGTGTTAGCCAGGATGGTCTCGATCTCCTGACCTTGTGATCTGCCTGCCTTGGCCTCCCAAAGTGGTAGAATTACAGGCGTGAGCCACCATGCCCGGCCAACCACAACTCTTAAAAAAAAAAAAAAAAAAAAAAAAGGAATGAAATAATAATACCTGCTACAATGTGGATGAACTTTAAGAATATTATGCTAAATTGGCCGGGCGCGGTGGCTCATGCCTGTAATCCCAGCACTTTGGGAGGCTGAGGTGGGCGGGTCACGAGGTCAGGAGATCGAGACCATCCTGGCTAACATGATGAAACCCCGTCTCTACTAAAAATACAAAAAATTAGCTGGGTGTGGTGGCAGGCGCCTGTAGTCCCAGCTACTCGGGAGGCTGAGGCAGGAGAATGGCGTGAACTCAGGAGGCGGAGCTTGCAGTGAGCTGAGATAGCGCCACTGCACTCCAGCCTGGGTGACAGAGCAAGACTCCGTCTCAAAAAAAAAAAAAAAAAAAAAAGAATATTATGCTAAATTTAAAAAGTACAAAAACTCTATTTAAGGGTTTCCTGTGTTCCATTGATCTATGTGTGTATCCCATCAGCAATACCACATGCTATTGAAACAGAAAAGAGCGATTTCTCCGTTATTATTTTCCAGAATTGTTTTAGCTAGCCTTGTTCCTTTGTCTTTTAGAAAATTTATATTGTAAAATATAAATTTTAAAATTTTCTTTTCTGTATCTACAAAGCATCTTGTTCAGATTGTGATATGAACTGGGTTAAGCCTATGTATCAGTTTGAGGAGAACTGGTATCTTTATTACGTTGTGTCTTCCAATTTATAAACACAGCAAATCTCTATTTATTTACATCTTTGATTTCTTTCATCAGTGTCTTGTGGTTTTCATTTAATAGGTCCTGTACATATTTTGTTAAATTTACATCTAAATATTTCATTTTTTGAGTGATTTTAAATTGTATTTTTATTTTGATTAAATTGTTCATTGCTAGTATACAGAAATATAATTGATTTTTATATGTTGCTACTGTATCCTGCAGGGGGAAAGATTCAGTTTTTCACCATTAAGTAAAACATTAACTATAGGCTTTTTGTAGATGTTCTTATTACATTGAGGTAGTTTTCACTCTCTACCTAGTTTTCTGGGAGTTTTTATCATGAATGGATGTAAAGCTTAGCCAAATGCTTTTTTCTGTACCAATTGATATGATCATGGGATTTTTCTTATTTAGCCTGCTAACATGGTGAATTCAATGTTTGATTTTCAAATATAAACCAATCCTGCATCCCTGGAAAAAACAAAATTTGGTCATAGTGTATAATTCTTTTTTTCACATTGCTGAATTTTATTTGCTAATATTTGGTTAAATATTTTTTGCATCTATATTCATGAAGGATATTGGTCTGTAGTTTTCTTTTTTTGTACTGTCTTTCTCTGGTTTTGGTATCAGGGTGACGCTGGCCTCATAAAATGAATTGGATAGGGTTCCCTTTCCTTCTCTTGTATTTTTCTAGAAGAGATTGTGTAGAATTAGTGTTAATTCATTTTTAAAGGTTTGTTAGAATTCTCCAGTGAAACCATCTGGGCCTGATTATTTTTCTTGGGAGAGTTGAAGTTATAAATTCAATTTTCTTTTTTCTTTCTTTTTTTTTGAGATGGAGTTTTCCCAGGCTGGAGTGCAATGGCATGATGTCGGCTCACCGCAACCTCCACCTCCTGGGTTCAAGCGATTCTCCTGCCTCAGCCTCCCAAGTAGCTGGGATTACAGGCACGTGCCACCATGCCTGGCTAATTTTGTATTTTTAGTAGAGACGAGGTTTCTCCATGTTGGTCAGGCTGGTCTCAAACTCCCAATCTCAGGTAATCCACCCACCTCAGCCTCCCAAAGTGCTGGGATTACAGGCACGTGCCACCATGCCTGGCTAATTTTGTATTTTTAGTAGAGACGGGGTTTCTCCATGTTGGTCAGGCTGGTCTCAAACTCCCAACCTCAAGTGATCCGCCCACCTCAGGTGATCCGCCCGCCTCAGCCTCCCAAAATGCTGGGATTACAGGCATGAGCCACTGCACCTGGCGAAATTCAATTTTCTTAATAGCTATAAAGATATTCAACTTATCTAGTTCACATTGGGTGAGATGTAATAGTTTGTGCTTTTTGAGAAATCGGTCTATTTATCTAAGGTATCAAATGTACGTCTGTAAAGCTGTTTGTAGTGGTTCCTCATTATTCTTTTGGTATCTGTTAGGTCTGCAGTGATATATTATTTCATTCTTGATTGCCATATTGTTTTAAAACAAGAATTTAGGCTGGGCCCAGTGGCTCACGCCTGTAATCCCAGCACTTTGGGAGGCTGAGGCGGGCGGATCATGAGATCAGGAGATTGAGACCATCCTGGCTAACACAGTGAAACCCCGTCTCTACCAAAAATACAAAAAATTGGCTGGGCGTGGTGGCACGTGCCTGTAGTCCCAGCTACTTGGCAGGCTGAAGCAGGAGAATCACTTGAACCAGGGAGGCAGAGGTTGCAGTGAGCCAAGATCGCACCACTGCACTCCAGCCTGGGTGACAGAGCAAGACTCCATCTCAAAAAAAAAAAAAAAAGAAAAGAAAAACCAAGAATTTATGACTTAAATTTTCTTTTTTGGGTGTACCTCTTATAACTACATATACTCTTTTCCTCTTTAATGATTTTATTTTACTTTATTTTATTTTATTTTATTATTTTTTGAGATGGAGTCTCGCTCTGTCGCCCAGGCTGGAGTGCAATGGCGCAATCTCAGCTCGCTGCAACCTCTGCCTCCTGGGTTCACGCCATTCTCCTGCCTCAGCCTCCTGAGTAGCTGGGACTCCAGGTGCCTGCCACCACACCCAGCTAATTTTTTGTATTTTTAGTAGAGGCGGGGTTTCACCATGTTAGCCAGGATGGTCTTGATCTCCTGAACTCGTGATCTGCCCACCTCGGCCTCTCAAAGTGCTGGGATTACAGGTGTGAGCCACTGCCTGTAAAATTAATGATTTTAATCTTGAATTTTACTTTGTTTTGAACATTACAATCCCTGCTTTCTTCTTATTTGTTTTTGCCTGGAATATTTGTGCTCAACCTTTTAATTATATTTTCATGGTAGAAAAAGGTAAGGGGAATGGCAAATAATTTTTTTTTTTTGAGATGGAGTCTTGCTCTGTCGCCCAGGCTGGAGTACAGTGGTGTGATCTCAGCTCACTACAACCTCCACCTTCCAGGTTAAAGTGATTCTTGTGCCTCACCCTCCCAAGTAGCTGGGACTACAGGCGCATGCCACCAGGCCCAGCTAATTTTTGTACTTTTAGTAGAGATGGGGTTTCACCATGTTGGCCAGGCTGGTCTCAAACTCCTGATCTCAAGTGATCTGCCTGCTTTGGCTTCCCAAAGTGCTGGAATTACGGGCATGAGCCACTGTGCCTGGCCACAAGTAAATTATTTTGATGGAGCACTTAACTGCTATAACTTACTATTTATATTGATATAATGATAGAGCTTTATTCACGATTATTAGAAATAGGAAAGTAACCACTAGAGTAACTGAGTATTGACAAGCAAAGTAAAACTTTACAAATTAACATAGGAATAAGAAAAGGAATAAAGGAAATCTATCCAAGCCAGCGAAAGACAGAGAAAAAAAGGGAAGCAACAGAAAGTATAATAAATATTATATAATTTTCAGAATAGCATTCTGAATTGGATGACAATGTATTTTCTCCTCTTATTTAATAATTTCCTTCTCAGTAATTCCTTCTTACTGAAAGCTCTTCTAACTAAATAGAGACAGTGAGGCTGAAGTTTATTGTCCCAGGAAGAAAGGAATCAAATAATAAGAATGCAGAGTCAAATTTTTGGTTTTGAGCTCCAAAATGGGCTCTCAAAATCTTTGGCAGGGCTGAACATGGTGGCTCACACCTGTAATCCCAGCACCTTGAGAGGCCAAGGCAGGAGGATTGCTGGAGCCCAGGAGTTCGAGACCAGCCTAGGCTACATAGTGAGGTCCTATGTCTACCAAAACAAACAAACAAACAAACAAAAAACTAGCCCAGCATGGTGGCTACTTGGGAGGCTGAATCCTTGGCAGAAAAAAAATAGTCTTAGGATCAAATTATTTTTTATTTATTAAGAGTGGATGGCCGGGGGTGGTGGCTCACACCTGTAATCCCAGAACTTTGGGAGGCTGAGGAGGGTGGATCATTTGAGATCAGGAGTTTGAGACCAGCCTGGCCAAGTGGTGAAACCCTGTCTCTACTAAAAACAGAAAAATTAGCTGGGCATGGTGATGCATGCCTGTAATCCCAGCTACTTGTGAGGCTGAGGCAGGAGAATCGCTTGAACCTGGGAGGTGGAGGTTGCAGTAAGCCAAGATCACGCCACTGCAATCCAGCTTAGGTGACAGAGCAAGATTCTGTTTCCAAAAGCAAAACAAAACAAAACAAAACAAAACAGGAGTTGTGCTTTTGAGCCCGAGGTGTGCCTATCAAGTGAGCCCAGGAATTCGAGACCAGCCTGGCCAGCACGATGAAACCCTGTCTCTACTAAAAATACAAAAATTAGCTGGGGGTGGTGGTGTGCACCTGTAGTCCCAACTATTTGGGTGGCTGAGGCATGAGGATTGCTTGAACCTGGGAGGCGGATGTTGCAGTGGGCTGAGATTGCGCCACTGCACTCCAGCCTAGGCAAGAATGAGACTCTGTCAAAAAAATAAAAAATAAAAAAAATAAAGAAGGCTGGGTGCAGTGGCTCACGCCTATAATCCCAGCACTTTGGGAGGCCGAGGTGGGCGGATCATGAGGTCAGGAGATCAAGACCATCTTGGCTAGCACGGTGAAATCCCATCTCTACTGAAAATACAAAAAAAATTAGCCGGGCATGGTGGTGGCACCTGTAGTCCTAGCTACTTGAGAGGCTGAGGCAGGTGAATGGTGTGAACCCGGGAGGCCGACCTTGCAGTGAGCTGAGATTGTGCCACTGCACTCCAGCCTGGGCAACAGAGCGAGACTCCATCTCAAAAAAAAAAAAAAAAAAAAAAAAAGGTGGGGGTGGGGGTGCTTTTTTGAGAAGCTAGGAGAGTCATGTTCCTAGAAGTCAAGACCTGGATTCCTTAAGAGAATAGGGCTCATACTATAAGGCAGAGAGGAAAAAAAGACCAGTTTATTTGTTATTAAAAAAAAAAAAGAAATAAAAATCCTCTCTGGGTAAAGGAAGGAGGAAGAACCTTGGAGAATATTCAAACAGACCAGTGAGGTAATTTTGACACTGGTGTAAAGGCTTGCTCCCTTAGAGTTAAAATCCTCTTAGAAGAGCTATAAAAATTCCAAGATAGATTTGGGAATTGGATATAGAAGTGGTTTATGTTGAAAGCAGTGGATAATTTATTAAAAAGTTATACCCAGCCAGGTGTGGTGGATCACTCCTGTAGTCCCAGCACTTTGGGAGGCTGAGGTGGGCGGATCTCTTGAGCCCAGGAGTTCAAGCCAGCCTGGGCAACTTGGTGAAACCTCATCACGACAAAAAAAAAAAAAAAAAAATGTTATGTCTACTCCTACCTCCACTAAGAAGACATGAAAGGTAGCTGAGAATTGAAGATATTTATGGAACACTTCATTCGCCAAAAGCAAAATACACATTCTTCTCAAGCTCATATGATACATTCCCTAAGACCACCTTCTGGGCCATAAAACATAGTTTAGCAAAATTTTAAAAATAGAAATCATACAAAGTATGCTCCTGGACCACAATGAAATTATTTTTGAAAAAATAGATAAAGTATTTATTAACTGTACACTTAAAAATAGTAAAGATGGTAAATCAGATCTATATTTTTATTTCAATTTAAAAAATAAAAAATAAATTTCTTAAAAATGTAATTATACTAGAAGTCAGTAAGAGAGATAGCTGGAAAATCCTAAAATATCTAGAGATGAAACAACACACTTCTAAATAACACATGGGTCAGCCGGGCATGGTGGCTCATGCCTGTAATCCCAGCACTTTGGGAGGCCAAAGGGATGGACTGCTTGAGCCCAGGAGTTCAAGACAAGCCTGGGCAACACAGGGAGACCCCATCTCTCCAAAAAATTAAAAATTAGCTGATGGTGTGCACCTGTGGTCCCAGCTACTCGAGAGGCTGAGGCAGGAGGATCACTCCAGCCTGAGCAACAGTGTAAGAATCTCAAAAATAATAAATAAATAAATAACATATGGGTCAAGCAGTCTCAAGAGAAATTTTTAAATATTTTGAACTAAATTAAAATGAAATGCAACTTGTCAAAATTTTGTGGGATGCAGTGAAAGCAATACTTCAATGAAATTTATAGCACTTAATGAATATATTAGGAAAGAACATCTAAAATCAATAATCTTAGCTTCAATTTAGGAAACTAGAGAAAGAAAAGCAATGTAAGCCTAAAGCAAACAGAAGAAAAGAGATACAAAAATAAAAACTGAAATAAATAAAACTGAAAATAAGAAATCTATTGAGAAAAGGAATGAAACCAATATGTTTCTTTGGGAAAAATCAATATAATTGATAAACCTCTAGGCAAAGTAACCAAGAAAAAACTAGAAAAGACATAAATTGCTAATATCAGAAATGAAAGAGGGGCCATCACTACTGATCCCATAAACATTAAAAGAATAATAAATATTAGGAATACTTCCATGCTCACAAATTTGATAAGAGATGAAATGGACCAATTCCTAGAAAGACACAATCTGTTAAAGCCCACACGAAAAGAAACAGATCATTTTAGTGTAGCCTGTATCTATTTAAAAACTGAATCAATAATTAGTAACTTTCCAAAAAGGAAAGCACCAGGCCTAGATGGGGGTTCACTGGTAAATTCCACCAAACATTTAAGAAAGAAGCGATACTGGCTGGGAGCGGTGGCTCACACCTGTAATCCTAGCACTTTGGGAAGCCAAGGTGGGTGGCTCACAAGATCAGGAGTTCAAGACCAGCCTGGCCAAGATGGTGAAACCCTGTCTCTACTAAAAATACAAAAATTAGCTGGGTGCCATGGCAGGCGCCTGTAATCCCAGCTACTTGGTAGGCTGAGGCAGGAGAATTGCTTGAACCTGGGTGGCAGAAGTTGCAGTGAATCCAGATCACGCCACTGCACTCCAGTCTGGGTGATAGAGTGAGACTCCATCTCAAAAAAAAAAAAAAAAAAAGGAAAAAAGAAAAAAGCAATACCAATTAGTTACGATCTCTTCCAGAAAACAGTAGCTGAGAGAACATTTCCTAAATCATTCTATGAAGTCAGCATTACCCTAATACTAAAACCAGATAAAGACAATCAAAGCAAAACTACAGACCGTATCTTTTATGAACACAGATGAAAAAATTGTCAACAAAATATTAGCAAATTGAACCAATGCATATAAAGAATTACACACCACAACCAGTGGGATTTATTGCAGGTATATAAGGCTGGTTCAGCATTCAAAAATCAATTAAAATAATCTATTATGTCAATGGACTAAAGAAGAAAAATCATATAATAATGCCAGTAGATACAGAAAAAGTATTTGACAAAATCAACACATATTCATAATAAAACCTCTCAGCAAACTAGGAATAGAGGGGAGCTTGATTTTAAAAAAAATCAACTTGATAAAAAAATCTACCTACAAAAAACCTATAGCTAACATTATACTTAATGGTGAGAAACTGCATGCATTCCTACTAAGACTGGGAATAAGGTAAGGATGACCCTTTCAACACTTCTATTCAACTTCGTACTGGAAGTCCTAGCTAACACTATAAAACAAGAAAAGGAAATAAAAGCAAACAGATTGAGATTGAAGAAACAAAACTGTCTTTGCCTACAGATGACACAATTATCTATGTAGAAAAATCCCAAAGAATAGGCAAAAACAAAAAACAAACCACCCTTCTGGAACTAAGATGTGATTATAGCAAGGTTACAGGTTACGAAGTTAATATAAAAAATCAGTCACTTTCCTACATGCTAGCAATAAACAAGTGGAATTTGAAATTGTAACCATAATGCCATTTACATTAGAACCCCCAAAGGGAGAAGTACTTAGGTATAAGTCTAATGAAATACGTGCAAGACCTATATGAGGAAAACTGCAAAACCCTGCTGAAAGAAATCAGAGGTCTAAATACATGGAGACATATTTCCTGTTTATGGATAGGAAGACTCAATATTATTAAGATGTTAGTTCTTCCCAACTTGATCTACAGATTCAAGACAATCCCAATCTAAAGCCCAGAAAATTACTTTGCGAATACAAACTGAATCTAAAGTTTACATGGAAATCACAAACCAACACAATACTGAAGAAGCACAAAGTTGAAGGACTGACACAATCTGACTTCAAAATTTACTATAAGGTTATAGTAATTAAGACAGTGTGATCTTGGTGTAAGAGTGGACAAACGGATCAATAAAATAGAATAGGGAATCCAGGAACAGACTCACAAAAATATAGTCAATCAACTGATCGCTGAAAAGGAGCAAAGGAAATTCAATGGAGAAAATACAGCCTTTTCAACAAATGGTGCTGCAACAATTAGACATCCACATTGCAAAAAAAAAAAAAAGGAATCTAGACACAGAACTTACTCCTTACACAAAAATTAACTCAGAATTAATCATATACTAAAGTGTAAAACGCAAAGCTGTACAACTTCCAGGCTGCAGTGCAGTGGTGCCATTTTGGCTCGCTGCAACAACCTCTGCCTCCCAGGCTCAAGCAATCCTCCCACCTCAGCCTCCTGAGTAGCTGGGACCACAAGTGCTCACCACCACACCCAGCTAATTTTTTGTATTTTTGGTAGAGATGGGCTTTTGCCATGTTGCCCAGGCTGGTCTTGAACTCCTGAGCGCAAGCAATCCACCTGCCTCAGCTTCCCAAAGTGCAGGGATTACAGGTGTGAGCCATCGTGCCCGGCCAATGATGACTTCTTAGAGACAATACCAAAAAAGCATGATCCATGAAAGAAAAAAATGATAAGTTGGACTTCAATAACATTTTAAAAATCTGCTCTGTCAAAGACACTGTTAAGAGAATGAAAGAACAAACAATAGACTGAGAGAAAATATTTCAAAAATACATATATGATAAAAGATTTGTACCTAAATGTACAAAGAACTCCTAAAACTCAATAAGAAAACAATCCAATTTTAAAAAGGGCAAAAGATCTGACCAGACACCTTACCAAAGATATACAGATGGCAAATAAGCACATAAAAAGATTCTCAATATCATATGACATTAGGGAATTGCAAAACGAGGCCAGGTGCAGTGGCTCACACCTGTAATCCCAGCACTTTGGGAGGCCGAGGTGGGCAGATCAGGAGGTCAGGAGATCAAGACCATCCTAGCTAACATGGTGAAACCCCGTGTCTACTAAAAATACAAAAAATTAGCCAGGCATGGTAGCACACGCCTGTAGTCCCAGCTACTCGGGAGGCTGAGGCAGGAGAATCACTTGAACCAGGGAGGCAGAGGTTGCAGTGAGCTGAGATCGTGCCACTGCACTCCAGCCTGGGTGACAGAGCGAGACTCTGTCTCCAAAAACAAACAGATGAACAACAACAAAAAAACCCCAATAAAAACACAAAACACTGACAATACCAAAAGCTGGCTAGAATGTGGAGCATCAGGAACTGTAATCCACTGACCAATGGTATAGCCACTTTGGAAGATAGTTTGGCAGTTTCTTACAATGTTACATATGGGCTTACCATATGATCCAGCAATCATGCCCCTAGGTATTTACTCAAAAACTTATGTACACACAAAACCTGTATACAAATGCTGATAGCAGCTTTATTCATAATGGCCAAACACAGGAAAATGTCCTCAATTGGCAAGATTTGCCTTCATAAGTGAGTGAATAAACATACTGTGGTACATCCAGAGTGAAATATAATTCAGTGATGAAAAGAAATGATCTATAAGGTCACAAAAAGACATACAGGAACCTTACATGGATATTGTCAAGTAAAAGAAGACAGTCTGAAAAGGTTACATACTGTATGCTAAATATATGTCATTTGGAAAACACAAAACTATAGAGAAAGCAAAAGGATCAGTGGTTGCCAGGGGTTTGGAGAGAAAGGGAGAGATAAATAGGTGGAACACAAGGGATTTTTAGGGCAGTGAAACTATTCTGTACAACATGGCAATGGTGGCCACATGACATTATACATTTGTCAAAACTCATACAACTATATTAACACAAAAAATGAGCCCTAAGGTAAACTATGGACTTTAGTTTATAATAATGTATCAGTATTGGCTCATCAGTTGTAACGAATATACCATATTAATGAAAGATGCTGTAATAGCAGCTCAATTTATCTTTTCTTTTTTTTTTCTTTTTGAGACAGAGTATCACTCTGTCTCAAAGAGCAACATGATGAAACCCCGTCTGACGCCCTAGATACGAGTACATCTGAGAGATTTATTCCCTAGACCCTGGAACATTTAAAACAACTTGGCTCTCTAATCTCTTTTTCCTTTCCATGCTACTTATGTATTACAGGAAAGGTCTACTCATACTTCCTTCCAGGACTTGCTGGGTTTTTTTTGTTTTTTTTTTTAAAGCCGATCCCTGGTGTTTTATATTCAGGATCTCATAGCTGATTCCCCTTACGCTAATGGACATATATCATATCAAATAGGGAAGTGCCCATATCTCAGATACAGAGGGAATTTTAGAGCAAGGATCAAAATCAGTCTATTTAAATGAGGTAAATGTCCATGCAGAAGAGATTCTTAGGATAACAAAGTGGTAGGTCAAAGACCACGCCCACAAACTCTTTTGGAGGCAGAAAAGGTTTGGGGGTTTGAAATGGGCTGTGTGGTACAGAGTAGAGAATGGTGCAAGAGGCACTGGACAGCAGAGGCCTGTGACTTACCCAGAGACCCACAAAGGCCTGCTCTGGAACCTTTAGTTTCAATGAGCCAAAAGAATAACATATGCCAGGAGAGGTGGTAGAAGCTGTTCCATGGGCACTACAACTGACAGGAAAAGGTTATTTTTTTTCCTTTTCTTGAGGCCTGATCCTGGGTCATGGAACTTGCTGGACGTCTGAAATCTTCCTCTCCTTGGTATATTCTTTCATGAAAACAGCAGGAGGCAGGGCATGGTGGCTCATGCCTGTAACCCCAGCACTTTGGGAGGCCGAGGCGGGTGGATCACCTGAGGTCAGGAGTTCAAGACCAGCCTGACCAACATACCTCAAACAAATTTGAACATATGGTTTACAGCATATCTTGAAATCAGGATTCAGAGCAGAATAGAGCCCAGATCACATGCCCCATATATGGCTGCTTCCCAAATATGTAGAAATGTTTATTGTGGTTGACAATAAGTGGTAACAAATGTGCAATAATATAATGTGACTAACATTACACAGATGGTAACAGATGTCCACACGCTGGCCAAGTGGTACAATAAGGAGCTTAATAGTACTTACTGGTTAGATATATAGACTAGTTGGAGATATGGACAGAGAGAAGGCTAGTGCAAATGCCCCTGAATCTGCAGAAAATGTTTCAAAATTTTAACTGCTGGAGAGACCAGCCGGCACCCTTTCAGAAAGGTGAAACATGTTGTTGCTCATATTTGGACCATTGGTCAAAACCCTGGAAAGTACCAGGGCTATGCATTTCTCAGTTGTATCTGTAGAGCTAAGAATACAATGAGTGTTGAATCTTTCTTTCATGAAGATACACCCCACTTTGCAGCTCTCATAGCTCATGAGCTTGGCCACAGCTTGGATATGAAACATGTAGGCCATGACTATATGGCCTACAAGTGTCATGGCCAGAACCTCTGTACTATGCATAAATTTATTACTATAGATATGGGCTTCAGCAACTGAAGTTTCCACTGCTTGCATTAGTTTTTGCATAGGCACAGAGAATACTGTTTAATAAACTTGAGCACCAAATCTCCTTTGGAAAGCCACATTGTGGGAACAAGATAGTGATGAAGGAAAAGAATGCAAGTGTGGCAATGTCCTTGATTGTGAAAAGGATCACTGTTGTCTGCCCTCACAATAGCTGAAGAAAAGGTTCAGATTGTGCATTTGGATTCTGTTGCAGACACTGCAAATTTCCAAAAGCAACCACACTCTGCTGCCTCAGTGGAGGTGCATATGACCTCCGAGAGTACTTTAACAGCACCTCCGAGTGGTGCCACACAGATATATACAAGGAAGATGGTATCCCTTGCAAAGAGCAAGGTATTGTTACCAGGGCCGGTGCAGAAGCCTAGAGAATCAGTGCATTAAAATCTCTGGAAAGGGCACATGAGCTGCTTGGAAAAATTATCATTACCAAGGGGGATAGGTTTGGAAACTGGCAATGAGTCTAAAGTATTATTTAAAGTCTTCAGGAAGTACAGGGCCAAATATGTAAGATGTGAGAGACTGCTATGTGAAAACATCTAAAGATTCCACACACTGAAAAACACCAAACACCCATTTTCCCATGCAGGACATGTAGTATTGGAGTATAAACAGGGCTGATGAGGGGGAGGTAAAAGATAGTCCGTATGGTCCACAAAAGATCTGTATTAATCAATCCTACTTAGATACCACTGTACTCCACTATGACTGCAACCTGGACAAGTGTCATGGGAGGGTTGTTTGCAACAATTTTAAGAACTAGCACTTGTCTACAACTATGCCCCTCCTACATGAGAATTTAAGGATTAGGAGGTAGTCTAACAGCGGCCCAGCTCCACATATCCCCTCTGACTCTCAGTATGACAAAAAGCTGATAATCCTAATTCAAGTCTTACCTAGCCGCTTATTTTTCTCATTCCTACTATCTTTTTGTTTGCTTACATCCACGCATGATCTATGAAACTGTCATACATCACCGGAACAGCAAGATGAACAAACCTGAAAAATATTTGATAATTACCTTCTTTCTGGTAATAAGGCCAAATATGAAGTGATACTGAAAAGACCTTTTAAGAAATGGACTTCTGGCCAGGTGTGGTGGCTTATGCCTGTAATCCCAGCACTTTGGGAGGCCGAGGTGGGGGGATCACCTGAGGTCAGGAGTTCAAGACCAGCCTGACCAACATGGTGAAACCTCGTCTCTACTAAAAATACAAAAATTAGCTGAGCATGCTGGCATGTGCCTGTAATCTCAGCTACTCGGGAGGCTGAGGCAGGAGAATCGCTTGAACCTGGGAGGTAGAGGTTGCAGTGAGCCGAGATTGTGCCATTACACTCCAGCCTGGGCAACAAGAGTGAAACTCTGTCTCGAAAAAAAAAAAAAAGAAAAAAAAGAAATGGACTTCTGGTGGGGCGCGGTGGCTCATGCCTGTAATTCCAGCTACTTGGGAGGCTGAGGCAGGAGAATCGCTTGAACCCGGGAGGCGGAGGTTGCAGTGAGCCGAGATTATGCCAACGCACTCTACCCTGGGCGACAGAGCAAGACTCTGTCTCAACAACAAAAAAATAAAAAAATAAAAAAAAAGAACTGGACTTCTTGGTTCTGGTGTCCCTCAGGGACTATGGATATAGGAACTCTTTCTTGCTTCCATCTATTTTTCTATGTGCTGACTGCTTATTAGTTTTAAATTAAAAGAAGTTGATGCAGCTTTCTAGGTGAGGCAGTCTTTTTTTGTTCTGTGCTATCATGAAATCAGGTCTCAGGATTTTGGGGACAATGAGAAGCTTCAAGATATGATCTTGACAGAATAAGGCCAGGTTATCCTCCATAACTTCCATGAAGCTCATGGTCTAAAACCGAAAGAGCTATCATTGAGCTCCCTGACATTTCTATAGAGAGCTCTTTTGGAAAGATCTCTGTAACTTACTTTTCAGAACATCCTGTCTAATCTTCCATTATAATCCTCTCAGTCAATTTCTCTAATCTTAAAGATTTTGCCTTGGACATACCAAGATAATGTATCAAGTGAGAATAAGACCACCTTTGTGATCATCAGATTATTAGGTCTAGATGTTTTGATTAATTATCATTCCAGTCACCTTGTCCATTTGGCTTTCCCTTTGTTTTGGCATCATAGTATATGATGCTCTGGCCTCAGATTGGCCTTGTTCATAACTTAGCTGGAGAGACCAAATATCACTGTTACATGATTCAAGAGGAAGAAAGATTAGATAGATATTCCCACCCCTGAATGAAGCTCTGCAGTCCGAGAATCTTTTCTTTCCCAAAAGATTTAAATTCTACTTATAAGTCACTAATTTGCTTGTTCACTCATTTATCCTATAAACATATATTTAGCACTTACTATTAGGCTGAACCATGTGAAATTGATGATATTAGACCATTTTCACCTATAAAAATGGCAAGTTGTTCATACTGTTCAATCTAACTTTATACTTTGATAAATGAACACAATGAAACCAACCTTGTACTTCTGCTTGTAAATGCAAGTTAATAGTTATTGATTACTAGAGGTTTTTTTTAGTCTCTATTTCTCTTAAATCTTATTGTCCCTGTAACTTCAAAATATTAGTCTTAGTATTCTAGAGTGGGGTGATCCCTATTGTTCAAGTCCTAGAACAGAACTGAACATATGAGACTAAGATGTGGTGTGTCTAAAGGTCCCACTGTCACTTTTTTGATAGTAGTTCTCCTTGTTTCTTATGAGTTTCCAAAACTTCACAGAATAGAAACCCAGGATTTTTTGTGTTCAACTTTAGAGACAGTAATAGCAATGGCAAGACCTGAGCAAGTTGTTGCATGCCCCCTGCCCCTACTTCCCCTGCAACCATGGAGTAGAGAGCCTTGAAATGACACATATAAATAATAATCTAGAATTTATTTTTTCTAGAAGAGACTTAGACAAATCTAATATCCATCAAGGTAACATGAGTCTATCTCTGAGATGAGAAGTGTCTTCCTCTCCCTGAACAGAGACTTTAAGGATCACTAGTGAATCTGGGAATAACTGGAGAGATACTCCCAATTCACCTAGAATGACTGCTAACAATGGCACTATATTTCCTTTGAGTTCTGCAGTTGAGGGCATAGTTAGCAAAGATTTAAGATGTCCTTTCCCAACATTCTTTCCAATCTATTAGCGTAGAATAACTCCAGTTCCTGGATGTTCCAGTATTGTAGTTTCAAAGAATGGTAGAAGTACTGGCAGGAAAAGTAAGGGTGGATTCCAATGAATTTAAGCCCCTGTTATAGAATCTCTTCTGTGAGCATAATAATGGTGTCTGGGTATCTGCATCACGCCGAGCCTCCTGCTTTAGTTGGTGGAATTTGTGCTGCGTCCAGCCATATACTCCACAGTTGAGTAGACCCTGAGATGTTGCCGTTAGAGCCTGGAGGAGATGAAGGGGTGATGCAGCCCATGCTTCAGGTTTTCAGGGATCCAGGGAATAATTCCCACTCCCCTTATTCATAAAGCATTGTTATATTTTCTCTATCTCAAACATGAAGATCTGACATCAGTTTTTTATATTTTTCTAGTTCGTCCTGAACTCACTCTCTCACTCTCTACACTACACTGTTATGGATGACTGAGAGTTGGTCATATTTCTTAGTATATACATAGGGACAATGAAGTAGCTTCAATGCCCCTCCTTATTGCCTCATTTCCCAGGGTAACCTTGAGAAAACTGTCTCATCGGGATAGTCAGATAGCCCAAAAATCTTCTTAAATCCAATAAAGAAAAAAAAGAGAGATGATCATTCCATCCCCTCCTCACCATTCACCAAGAATAGCTCATTTATCCCATTCAGTTTACTCTAGATGGGAGAGAACCATGTAACTATCAATGTTTCATAAGAATATGCCTGGCAGATCTTGTTTATTTTTGCTGTCCATTCCTTAAAAACACATCAGTAAAATGAAGTTGACCAGAGATATATATGCTCCGGAATGCATGGAGGTACTTTTACAACATCATCTACCACGACTTTGAGAAAATTTTCACATTCTTCATAACTGAGTGTAAACAATACATTTTCTCTTTTGCAATGTAGAAGTACCCAGAGAGAAAAAATTGTGCTTACCGAGTAAAGGTAGTATAAGAAAATAGGATAAGCGGGTGTAAGAACAGAGATACTGAATGTTGAAGGTGTTACCTGGAGAACATAAAGGGCCATGTGAAGCTTGGTGTCCTGTGGCTTAGTCAGCTTTATGATCATCAGAATGACAGCTGTGAATACACAAAGTGTAAACATTCTTGTCAGTCCTGACTGTCTAAAGTATCAGGTTCCTCCACACACATGTCTGAGCATTATCAGAATGGAAACAGTAGGCATAATAAAATCCATCAGTGACGTTAACCTGTTATGCAAACCAATGAGTCTTAGGCCTCCAACTTCTAGTCTTTGTTGATGAAACTTTGTAGATTATTAGTGTAGTAATGGTAGCAGGATATACTATAGGAAGGTAATAATTTATACTACCTATCAATTCAGATTTTCCCAAGCTCTTTCATAAAAATTATCCAATCTGGGTGGGCGCAGTGGCTCATGCCTATAATCCCAGCACTTTGGGAGGCCAAAGTGGGCAGATCACCTGAGGTCAGGAGGTTGAGACCAGCCTGGCCAACATGGCGAAACCCTGTCTCTATTAAAAATACAAAAATTAGCTGGGCATGGTGGCATGCGCCTGTAATCCCAGCTACTCGGGAGGCTGAGGCAGGAGAATTGCTTGAACCTGGGAGGTGGAGGTTGTAGTGAGCTGAGATTGCACCACTGCACTCCAGCCTGGGCAACAGAGTGAGACTCTGTCTCAAAAAAAAAAAAAAAAATTATCCAACCTGATCCTCACTATAACCTTATGTAGTAGGAAGGGCAGGTATTAATATCTCCAAGTCTGTCACGATGTTTTTTCCTCTTATATCATGGTGCATCTCATGTCTAATTATCTCAATTTCTAAAACATAAGAAGCAAAAGGAGTTAAGGAGGTCAGTAAAAACTGGAAATATGGGTAGGGCCCATACAAATTTTATAAACTGAATAGGAATTTGCAGCCATCCTTCTTTTTTTTTTTTTTTTGAGATGGAGTCTCGCCCTGTCACCCAGGCTGGAGTGCAGTGGTGCAATCTTGGCTCATTGCAAGCTCCACCTCCCAGGTTCACACCATTCTCCTGCCTCAGCCTCCCAAGTAGCTGGGACTACTGGCGCACGCCACCACGCCCAGCTAATTTTTTTTTTTTTTTTTTGTA
Source organism: Hylobates moloch (assembly GCF_009828535.3). NCBI lineage: Eukaryota > Metazoa > Chordata > Mammalia > Primates > Hylobatidae > Hylobates > Hylobates moloch. The sequence goes on along the minus strand of NW_026652287.1, from coordinate 21,022,632 downwards.
TTTTTAGTAGAGACAGGGTTTCACCGTGTCTCGATCTCCTGACCTTGTGATCTGCCTGCCTTGGCCTCCCAAAGTGCTGGGATTACAGGCGTGAGCCACCGTGCCTGGCTGCAGCCATCCTTCTTAGTGAGACAACTTTGCTTGATCAGAACCTAACAACTGCCCTCTTCACTGCCCATCTCTTCTTGTTAAGATACCTACCTGGGCCCCAGCAGCAAAAGAAGGCCACTGGGTAGAAGCGCACCCGCTGGTCCACAATGTGAATCACTGCCCACTGTTCACTCCCCAGAAAGCCAGTTGACTTCACAAACTTCTTATACAATGTCTGGGCTCGGATAAGTAAGACCTAAATATGAGTACAGCAGTGAGCAGTTTGCTTAAAGCTTTGTAAAATGCCCCAGGTTTATCCTCCTTCATTTTAAAAAGATTATTCTCTTAGAATCTCACAACAGGAACGACCCCATTCTCTTGTCTTTACTTTCTGAGATCAGGCTTTTTCTAAGAGAAAATTACCTTCAGAGTGAACTTTTACTAGGCTAGGGAAATGGACAGATACTAGTCAAACTTGTGTATCACGTTTAACACATGAACCTTACATCGACCTCTGGGCATTTCCCCCCACTGAGGCTAATCACAGTTTACACAGGAAGTTAAAAGTAAGCGCTAACTAGTTCCTGTTAAAACACTTGATTAGAGATTTTGTTAGAAAGTGTTCTGTGCTAGTTTTCCCAGAACCCTTTATTAAGCTAGCCGTATGTAGAAAGCTGAAACTGGATCCCTTCCTTACACCTTATACAAAAATTAATTCAAGATGGATAAAAGACTTAAATGTTAGACCTAAAACCATTAAAATCCTACAAGAAAACCTAGGCAATACCATTCAGGACATAGGCGTGGGCAAGGACTTCATGTCTAAAACACCAAAAGCAATAGCAACGAAAGCCAAAATTGACAAATGGGATCTAATTAAACTAAAGAGCTTCTGCACAGCAAAAGAAACTACCATCAGAGTGAACAGGCAACCTACAGAATGGGAGAAAATTTTTGCAACCTACTCATCTGACAAAGGGCTAATATCCAGAATCTACAATGAACTCAAACAAATTTACAAGAAAAAAACAAACAACCCCATCAAAAAGTGGGCAAAGGACATGAACAGACACTTCTCAAAAGAAGACATTTATGCAGCCAAAAAACACATGAAGAAATGCTCGTCATCACTGGCCATCAGAGAAATGCAAATCAAAACCACAGTGAGATACCATCTCACACCAGTTAGAATGGCCATCATTAAAAAGTCAGGAAACAACAGGTGCTGGAGACGATGTGGAGAAATAGGAACACTTTTACACTGTTGGTGGGACTGTAAACTAGTTCAATCATTGTGGAAGTCAGTGTGGCGATTCCTCAGGGATCTCGAACTAGAAATACCATTTGACCCAGCCATCCCATTACTGGGTATATACCCAAAGGACTATAAATCATGCTGCTATAAAGACACATGCACATGTATGTTTATTGCGGCACTATTCACAATAGCAAAGAGTTGGAACCAACCCAAATGTCCAACAACGATAGACTGGATTAAGAAAATGTGGCACATATACACCATGGAATACTATGCAGCCATAAAAAATGATGAGTTCATGTCCTTTGTAGGGACATGGATGAAACTGGAAAACATCATTCTCAGTAAACTATCGCAAGGACGAAAAACCAAACACCGCATGTTCTCACTCATAGGTGGGAATTGAACAATGAGAACTCATGGACACAGGAAGGGGAACATCACACTCCGGGGACTGTTGTGGGGTTGGGGGAGGGGGGAGGGACAGCATTAGGAGATATACCTAATGCTAAATGACGAGTTAATGGGTGCAGGAAATCAACATGGCACATGGATACATATGTAACAAACCTGCACATTGTGCAGACGTACCCTAAAACCTAAAGTATAAAAAAAAAAAAAAAAAAAAAAGTGTTCTGTGCTTAACACTTCAGCACCATGGCTGAGCTTAAATTCTCAACTCTAAGCAACAGAAGTTTTAGAAAGTCACTTTGTAGCTGGTGCGGTGGCTCACGCCTGTAATCCCAACACTTTGGGAGGCTGAGGCAGGCAGATCACGAGGTCAGGAGTTCAAGACAGCTTGACCAACATGGTGAAACCTGTCTCTACTAAAAATACAAAAATTAGCCAGTCGTGGTGGCATGTGCTTGTAATTCCAGCTACTCAGGAGGCTGAGGCAGGAGAATTGCTTGAACCCGGGAGGCAGAGGTTGTAGTGAACTGAGATGCGCCATTGTACTCCAGCCTGGGCAACAGACCGAGACACAGTCAAAAAAAAAAAAAAAGAAAAAAGAAAAAAAAAAGAAAGAAAGAAAGAAAGTCACTTCTTGCCTTTAGATGGAAAACAAATTGCTTTTTCCCTACTGTCAGCTGTCTGAATAAGGTTTAGCTCATGAAACAAATATAAATCAGTTCAAAAGTCCAATGTGTTTTTTTGCAAAAATTAAATAACACTCTTGGTAACAAATCTGAATCTTTTCCCTAATCCAGATCTACTCTCTAAATTAATAACCTCATTACTTAATCAAGTTCAGCCATGTACACAGTCTCTTTTCCCTACATAAGCATCAAAAGGAGACTTGAGTTTGAGAATACTTAACGTCTAAAAGAATCAGTTCACCATCTGCTGATTTTTTTTATTTTTTTAGAGATGGAGTCTTGCTCTGTTGCCTGGGCTGGAGTGCAGTGGCACGATCTCAGTTCACTGCAACCTCTGCCTCCCGGGTTCAAGCAATTCTCCTGCCTCAGCCTCCCAAGTAGCTGGGACTACAGGTGCATGCCGCCATGCTTGGCTAATTTTTTTTGTATTTTAGTAGAGACGGGGTTTCACTGTGTTGCCCAGGCTGGTCTCGAACTCCTGAGTTCAGGCAATTTGCCTGCCTCGGCCTCCCAAAGTGCTAGGATTACAGGCATGAGCCACCATGACTGGCCACCATCTGCTGATTTTTAAAGAATCTAGAATGCTAATTCTGAATATACACTGAAACCTGGGCTATTCTAAAGAAGCAATCAGGAATCCTCAGGGTGCCAGGATTTGGGACCTGTCTCTCGTTAGTCAGTTTCAAACATAAACCATCAAACCCATTTTAATATGAACTAGTTATTGTGTACTCTTTACAAACTGCTGATTTGAACTGAGCCATCTCATTGTGTGTGTGTGTGTGTGCGTGCGTGTGTGTGTGTGTGTGTGTGTGTTTTGAGACAGAGTATCCTTTGTTGCCCAGGCTGGAGGGGCACGATCTCGGCTTACTGTGACCTCCGTCTCCCGGGTTCAAGCGATTCTCATGCCTCTGCCTCCTGAGTAGCTGGGACTATATGCACGTGCCACCATGCCTGGCTAATTTTTGTATTTTTAGTAGAGACGGGGTTTAGCCATGTTGGCCAGATTAGTTTCGAATTCCTGGCCTCAAGTGATCTACCCCCCTTGGCCTCTCAAAGTGCTGGGATTACAGGTATGAGCCACTGCGCCCAGCCAAACTGAGCCATCTCTATAATTTATGTTTGAATTGCCAAAGGAAATTCCCCGTAACTGTATCTAGTTCACAGGTGCTAGTGGGATACATTTGATCTGCAGGTAGATACCTTGTAATTCTTGAACTGAAACATAAAAAGAGGAGAAAATGATACTGAAAAATAGATACGAGAAATACAAAGGCATATTTGCTCATTTACTGCTTTTGAATGAGGCAGTTATGTAACTTACTATCCCCTGGATAATTATTCTAATTGTATATCATCCTGATATCAAATGAGTATCTGAAAACTTCATGAGCCACTTAGCACTTCAGCCCCAGTTAGACATAGCATAAATGCAAATTTATGGCCAAATGAAGAATTTAAAAAAGAAAATTATTTTATTATTTGGAAAATTAAATCAAAGCATATGTTCTATGTTTCAGAGTGTCATCCTAACTATGTAAAGGATATATTTGACACATATGAGTTTTCTGGCCATAGGGGATTGATGAAGCCTATACTAGTTGTAGAGTGAGCATAATTTTCACCTAATAAATACAAGCTTTTTTCTCTCTCTTATCATTTGATTTAGGGAAGTGTAAAAGTCTGAGGCAGTAATTAAATTGTCAAGATCTCCTAGCTACTTTCTTAGTTCTAGGACCACAAGAAGTGCCTCTCTGCCCCATCTTTCCCAGGTCCTGGGAATACTGGCCCATCCCCCTCATTTCCTCATCTCTCCACAAAGGAAGATAGGGTGGTACCATACCATAATGGTAAGGAGGCTGAGTACAAAGCTGCCCAGGAAAATGGCGATACCATAAAAATAAAGTGTGCTACAGACAGATGTGTTGGCAGAAGGTGGGAGTTCAGCCATGGCTGATGGTGGTGAGTGCATCAGGATACACCTAGGAAGAAAATCAATAAACAGGAGTACTACTACAGATGTAAGAAAAGAGCTGCTCAACAAGAGTTAATAAGCATGTTATTTTACTTATCATTTTGCTAACTCTTGCCCATAAAACCTTGTCTCTCCCCCACAGACACATTATCTTGTAGTCATTTTGTGTTACACTTTTACTTACGTATTTTTAGCCTTTACTACATCTTGCTCCCAAGCCCATTTCTAATATTAGCACTTTGGTCAGAATGTATGTAGAAAGTCTTTTTCCAGTTCTATCTATAGAAACAAATAGGTGTAGCTTGCCATGAAAATTATACATTTAGTTCTTACTTACTTGTGGCTCTGACTGAAGTTTTGGAAACATTCACTAGCATTGCCCAGACAGAATACAGGTGTCATCAATAGTAGAGGTATCAGGCTGGGAGGGAAAAAAAGTATCACCTTAATATCCACTCTTTTTCATGCCGTTCCTCCTTTGAAGAATATTCTCCTGCTCTTCCCTCAACTCTATCATCCCACCAATCTCCACAAATAACACATTTAATTTCTTCAAGAAAAATACCTCAAATACCTTAGGTATTCCTTCTTTTCCAGTTCCTAGGGAAGTACAATGCAGTGGGGAATTAATTTTATACCTAGGTTAATGAACCCTACCATAGTTTCACAGAGAATCTCTGGGAGCTATATGGTCAGATAAAAATGCAAGTGGGTCAAAGTGAAAGGAAAATCTACTAAGGAGTTCTGTGTGCAGTCTGTTTCACTTTCTATGGTGACCAGGGATAATCTTATTCTCATCAGCCCCTTCTTGGGAGCTTTTCCAAAGTGTAGCTTTAAATAGCCAGCTATTTATCCTGCTAAATATAGTCAGCTCCCTGTAAGAGGAAAAGATCCAGGAGCAAAAGTCACAAAGTCTAAAACCAACTCTGATATGGCCACCACTTTAGGTGAGATCCAAACCCTTTCTGAACTCTGTAATCCTAAGAGTCTTACCCAATGTTATAAAGTAGATGATATCCTGAAGGCCATCTATTACAACTCTTTATGATACAGGAAAAGGAATAAGTGATCCAAAGACTCAAAGAAATTTGTTCAAGGCTACATAGAGTTGATGGTAGAATTGGAGCTAAAACCCAAATCTATAACATCAAGCTACTTCCCTATTCCATGTGGAAAAATGGAACCAATGAACACGTATTTGTTGTTTCTAAGTTAGGCTCTGTGAGGACTTAGGAGTGACAATGGAAATAAAGGGCACTGTCCTATTTGTTCCCACCTGAACACCAGAATAATGAGAGTCTACATCTTGCTAAGAAGTAAAGAAAAAATTTTACCTTGAGAAAACAAAGGCCATTTGACCAACTCGACAAGTATAATCTATCACCTATGAAAAGAATAAATGTGAGAAATGTCTTAAGACATTGTCAATCATATAATAATAAATATCAGATCATCAGTTAACACTCAATAGAACAAAAAGATTTCCAAAAGCCAGTCTACTTCTGTCAAGCAATATTTGCTATAAAATTCATCAAATAGATAGTTCCTTATTAGCACTGTATATAATAGAATTTTATCTCTATTACTATATTCTGAAAAGTACAACAACAACAACAAAGCCACAAAGAAAGCCTACAGGAAGTAGCCTAATATGGATTTTGGGTACTCAAACAAATTCTTTTAAAAAGAAAGGCATATATGAAATCATATAGTAACCCTCTATCTTCTAATAACAGTTCGGCTCTTTTCTCTTAGACCCAGAGATATGTGGACTTCTTCAGACTTTATGAGTGGAATGAAACCCTTCTTGTAAGATGACCAGTAAAAAGTGTAATAGGCCAGGATTAGTATAATAGGGCAGGATCAAATACGCCCTTTGGATGTAAGACTATTAGACACTAGACGACAGAACATTTTCAAAATCTTGACTTGTGTTAGACACTGTAAAACAACTTATAGAAGAATTTTTCCTACCCTCTAGGACTTTATGATGTAAGACTTTGAATAGAACATCTTAAAGAAATAATAGAATTAAAAATAAACTTTTTTCTAATTTAAGATAGAAAACATTATATTTGGAATGGCATTGTTAGGGATCAATAAGCATTAAGTGAGCAATTAATCAATAATCAGATATTGGTAATTAATTTGCCCCAAACAGCTTGGATCAGGAATAGGACAGCTAGTGATGACTTTGGGAAAATAAATAAAATTGTTTTTTGTGACCCCTCCCACTCACTTCCCTTCTTCACTTTTTATTTTTTCCTCTGTCAGGTGGTTATCCTGTGTTTAACTCTTATTTTTACCTGGGTACCAATGAATCTCTGATAAAAAGCTTATTGCTGGCTGGGTACAGTGGCTCATGCCTGTAATCCTAGCACTATGGGAGGCCGAGACAGGTGGATCACGAGGTCAAGTGATCGAGGCCATCCAGGCCAACATGGTGAAACCCCGTCTTTACTAAAAATACAAAAATTAGCTGGGTGTGGTGGCACGCACCTGTAGTCCCAGCTACTTGGGAGGCTGAGGCAGGAGAATCGCTTGAACCTGGGAGGTGGAGGTTGCAGTGAGCAGAGATCATGCCACTGCACTCCAGCCTGGTGACAGAATGAGAATCCGTCTCAAAAAAAAAAAAAAAAAAATTTATGGCAGAAGTCTTGCTAGAGTATTTCAGAGAGAACTCAGGCCGAACATGGTGGCTCACATCTGTAATCCCAGCACTTTGGGAGGCCAGGGCAGAAGGATCACTTGAGCCCAGGAGTTTGAGACTAGCCTAGGCAACATAGTATGACCCCCTACTCCGTCCATCTCTACAAAACTACAATTAAAAAAAGAAAAAAAAAATTAGTCGGGCATGGTGGCACACACCTGCGGTCCCAGCAACTTGGGAGGCTGAGATGGGAGGATCACTTGGGCCCAGGAGATTGAGGCAGCAGTTAACTGTGATCATATCTGATCATATCACTGCACTCCAGCCTGAGTGACAGAGTGAAACCTTGTACCAAAAAAATAAAAAGAAAAGAAAACCCAAAGAAGAAAAAGTATCTTCAAAGCTCTTTGTGTGTGTGTGTGTGTGTGTGTGTGTGTGTGTGTGTATGTAGCTACAACAGCAGACTAATAGGTAGTGGAGTTAATATCTTAGGCTATGGTTGGGCATGGTGGCTTATGCCTGTAGTCCCAGCACTTTGGGAGGCTGAGGTGGGTGGATCACCTGAGGCCAGGAGTTCAAGACTAGCCTGGCCAAAATGGCGAAACCCCGTCTCTACTAAAAATACAAAAATTAGCCAGGCGTGGTGGCATGCACCTGTAGTCCCAGCTACTTAGGAGGCTGAGGCAGGAGGATCACTTGAACCTGAGAGGCGGAGGTTGCAGTGAGTCAAGATTGCACCACTGCACTCCAGCCTGGATAACAGAGTGAGACTCTGTCTCAAAAACAAAAAAACCAAAAACCAAAAAACAAAAAACAAAAAAACACACACTCCGGGACTGTTGTGGGGTGGGGGGAGGGGGGAGG